>NW_028074551.1:0-498470 GCF_014824575.4 Sturnira hondurensis
TGCAATCTCACCAACAGTGGGCAGAGTCCCCTTTTCCCCACACCCTCTCCAACATTTGTTGTTTATGGCTTTGTTTATGATAGCCATTCTGACTGGTGTAAAGTGCTATCTCATTGTGGTTTTAATTTACATCTGTCTGATAGCGAGCGATATTGAGCATCTCTTCATGTGTCTCTGGATGCTCTGTATGTCCTCCTTGGAGAAGTGTCTGTTCAAGTCCTTTCCCCACTTTTTAATTGGGTTAGTTGTCTTCTTAGAGTGAAGTCGTGTGAGTTCTTTGTATATTTTGGAGATTAAACCTTTGTCTGAGGTATCATTGGCAAATATGTTTTCCCATCCAGTTGGTTGTCTTTTTATTTTAATGCTGTTTTCTTTAGCTGTGCAGAAGCTTTTTATTTTGATGAGATCCCACTTGTTTATTCCTTCCTTTATAGTCCTTGCTCTAGGGGACATATCAGTAAAAATGTTGCTGCATGAAATATCTGATATTTTCCTGCCAATGTTCTCCTCTAGGACTTTAATGGTGTCACGGCTTATATTTAAGTCTTTTATCCACTTTGAATTTATTTTTGTGTATGGTGTAAGTTGGTGCTTGAGTTTCATGTGTTTGAGATTAACATTTTATTTATAATGCATATTTTGGAGCCAGACTAGGCATATATTTTCTAGTTCTTATGATATTCATTTAGACCTACATGATACCAGTAAAAGCTAAAAATTTGCAAGATAGGTTGATGTTTTTCTTTAAATTATTTTAAGATTCAAGTAGCCAAAACTACTTTGGCTGGGAGTGCTAAGTGTGGGAAATAAATGAAGAAGAGCATTTTATCTTCCATTCACCACACCCAGTCTTATATGAATGGTGATATGAAGATAAACTATTACCTGGTGATATTTTCTACTAATATTAGGAAAAGTTCTTAAGAGTAATATGACTTTAAAAGTAACTGTTTATTTTTCAAGTACAGTTGACATACAATATTATCTTAGTTTCAGATATACAACAGAGATTACACATTTATATAACATATGTAGTGATCACCCTGATAAATCTTGTCCCCATCTGACACCATACATAATTATTACAATCTTTTTACTATATTCCCTATGCTGTGCTTTATATACTTATGACTATTTTGTAACTACCAATTTGTACTCCTTAATCCCTTCACCTTTTTCACCCATCCCACAACACCCCTCCCATCTGGAAACCATCAAAATGTTCTCTGTATTCACAATCCTGTTTCCATTTTTTGTATATTTATTTTGTTTATTTTTTTAAGATTCCACATATAAGTGAAAGCTTATGGCAATTTTCTTTCCCTGACATATTTCACTCAGCACAATACACTCTATGTCCATCCATGTTGTTGCAGATGGCAAGGTTTTATTATTTAAAAAAAGATTTTATTTATTTATTTCTAGAGGGGAAAAGAGGAAGAAAGCAACAAATATCAATGTGTGCTTGTACTCATGTCGCCCCTACTATGGACCTGGCCCACAACCCAAACATATGCTCTAACTGGGAAACAAATGGGTGACCTTTTGGTTCACAGGCTGGCACTCAATCCACTGAGCCACACCAGCTGGGGTGAAAATTCTTGTGTACTTATTTCATACCTGAGGATTTGGCCAATCTAAAAAGGTCACAAAGGAGACAAGAAAAAGAAAGTTTGAATTTCTGGCTCCTATATGGCTTTCCTGTGGGAAAAAAAAAGGTTTAAAAATTGACATAAATATTTCTCCCTTTGAAAATATTTTAATTAGGATCCTAGTGCCCTAACTCCTTCTTGCTGGAATGATTATTTTCCTCTACAAGTTATGCAAAAGAGTTTATACGTTTAGCCTCACCTAGGATGTTGTATAATGGGGCATCCCACCTTGGCAATTATGATCTGGCCAAGATAAAAGGCTTCAGTTCACAACTTTACTTCTCTCACTATGCACAAAATTTTCTTACTATAGCCTCTTTCAACTGTCATGCTTTCTCCCTCTTTGACCTTAGGCCTAGTACTTGTTTTCCTTTATGTCTACAGTAGCAGGATTTTTTCTAGCTTAATTATGTCATTAGTATAGTTCTGTAAACTAGATGGCCATGCACTGCAGTGTCATGTCTACCTAAGATGTAGTAGTATATAGCTTACTATTTTTTCCATAATAATAAAATGAATTAGGGGAGACACAGGAAGATGGCGGCGGAGTAGGACAAAGGATTTCACTTCCCTTCATGCGCCGGAGAAAAACCAGGCTGCTCTGCAGAGGAGCACAGTGAACACCCAACAGGGACCCAACATATAGGACAGCAGAACCCCAGAGAGTATAGCGGACACTGAATGACCAGAGGTTGAGGAGAGGAGAGGACCTCAGATCAGCAAGGTACTAGGGAACGGAACAGAGGCTGCGGGCCCTGCGCGTGACTGACAGGGCCCCTGGGGAAGCACCAATTGCCAGATCCATCCCTACCCAGCTGAGCGCAGACTGAGAAGCATGCAGAGTAAGGGTGGTCACCATCTTGGAAGTCTGGGAATCCCGTGCATTCCTGGTGACGTGCATTCCCGGTGGCACGCATTCCCAGTGGTGCAAATTCCCAATCCCGGGGGATTCCAGCTAGGGACTCCAGCGGGGGCTCACACAGCTTCAGGGTGCTGCGCGAGACTGACAGGGCCCCTAGGGAAGAGCCAATCACCAGATCTATCCCTACCCAGCTGGGCGCAGACTGAGAAGCACCGGGAGTCAGACTGTGGTTGCCAGCTTGGAAGAATTGTGAGTTGCCCAGTGTGTGCAGCTATAGCACTGGGAAAGGTCCAAGCCCAAGCCTGAGAGACCAGGAAAGCCTGGCTGGGAGTGCGTGCCCTCACGCCAGGCCAGAGCTGGGAAGCCTGGGGAGAAACCTGCTCTCAGTGGGGCACGGGAGAGCGGTGCCATTCTGGATCTTGGGAAGGCACTGGCGAGACCAGCTAAGTTCACCAAGAGGAGAGAAAGGCCACACTAATAGCCCCTCAGGCTGCTGCAGCTAGGGAGACCAGAAGAAAAGGTTTGACCAGCTGGAAGCCAACAAGAGGAGTAGGTGGAAGTGGAGAACACCAAAATACCTACAGGAGACTGCACCACTGAATCTCACAGGCAACTTACCACAGAAGTTCACACCATAAACCCAGGAAACCAGAACAGATCACTTTAAGAAGCTGAAGCCAACAAGAATAGCAACACAAACAATGGAAAGACAAAGAAAGAACCCCCAAATGAAAGAAAAGGAGGAAATCTCAGAAAGAACATTAGATGAAATAGAGGCAAGCCAACTATCAGATATTGAATTCAAAGCACTGGTTATCAGGAAATTCAACGAGCTTACAATGAGCTACCAGAAACTACAGGGGAGCTACAGTGAGCTCACTGAAAACTACACCAACATGAAAAAGGAAATGGAAACCCTTAGTAAAGGCCAAGAGGAAATGAAGAATACAATTTCTGAACTAAAGAACACAGTAGAAGGTATGAAGAATAGAATCGATATGGTAGAAGATCACATAAGTGAGACAGAAGACAGAATAGAAAGAATCTCCCAGACAGACCAAATAATGGAAAAAGAAATCAGAAAAAATGAGGAGAATTTAAGAGAAATGCAAGACAACATGAAACGTAATAATATCCGAATAATAGGAATACCGGGAGAGGAAGAAGAACAAGGGATAGAAAACCTCCTTGAAAGAGTAAATATGGAAAATTTTCCTAAGTTGAGGAGAGAGAAAGTCACATGAATTCAGGAATCGCAGAGAGTCCCAAGTAGGTGGAATCCAAAGAGGCCTACTGCAAGACACATCATCATTAAAATGGCAAATCTCCGAGACAAAGAGAAAATCCTAAAGGCAGCAAGGGAGAAAAAGGAAATAACATACAAGGGGGTCCCAATAACCTTGGCTACTGACTTCTCAACGGAAACATTCCAAGCAAGAAGAGAATGGCAGGAAATATTCCAAGTAATGAGAAACAGAGGCCTACAACCAAGGCTACTGTACCCAGCAAGGCTCTCATTCAAGATAGAAGGCCAAATAAAGAGCTTCCAAGACAAAAGAAATCTAAAAGAATACATCTCCACCAAACCAGCTCAACAAGAATTACTAAAAGGACTGCTTTAGGAAAGGAAGGAAAAGAGAGAGATAGAGAGGAACACAGGTACATATGACAATGAATAAGTACTTTTCAATAATAACCATAAACGTAAATGGATTAAATGCACCAATTAAAAGACATAGAATAGCTGAATGGATAAGAAAGCATGACCCACACATATGCTGCCTACAAAAGACCCACCTCAGGTCAAAGGACCACCACAGACTAAAAGTGAAAAGATGGAACCACATTTTCCAAGCAAATGGACAAGAAAAAAAAAGCTGGGGTAGCAATTCTCATATCAGACAAAATAGATTCCAAAAGAAGGGCCATAAAGAGAGACCCAGAAGGTCACTTCATAATACTCAAAGGGAGAATCCACCAAGAAGACATTAACATCATAAATATATATGCACCCAACATAGGAGCATCCAAATATATAAAGAAAATTCCGGAGGACCTAAAGAAAGAAATTGACAGCAACACAATTGTAGTAGGGGATTTTTACACCCCACTCTCTAAAATGGACAAATCTTCCAAACAAAATATCAACAAAGATATTGCAGCATTAAATGACACCCTAAATGAAATGGACCTAATTGATATATATAGAGCCATCCATCCGAAAGAAGCTAAATACTCATTCTTTTCAAACGCACATGGAACATTTTCAAAGGTAGATCACATGATAGGACACAAAACAAGTCTCAATAAATTCAAGAAAATAAAAATCATACCAAGCATTTTCTCTGATCACAAGGGACTGAAATTGGAAACCGACCCCAATGAAAAAAACCCCAAACACCCAAAATCATGTACACTGAACGGTAGGCTATTAAACAACGAATGGGTCAAGATTGAAATTAGGGAAGAAATCAGAAAGCTTCTGGAAACAAATGAAAATGAACTCACAACAACCCAAAACCTATGTGACACAGTGAAGGCAGTCCTGAGAGGGAAGTTTATAGCAATACAGGCCTACCTAAAGAAAATAGAAACATTTCAAACAAACAACCTAACCCGATGCCTCCAAGAACTCGAGGAACAAAAACAAAGACAGCCCAGAGCAAGTACAAGGAAGGAAATAACCAAGATCAGAGCAGAATTAAATGACATAGGAACTAAAAGCACAATTCTAAGGATCAATGAATCCAGGAGTTGGTTTTTTGAAAAGATAAACAAAATAGACAAGCCTCTAAGTAGGCTCATCAAGAAAAGAAGAGAGAAGACCCAAATAAACACAATCAGAAATGAAAGAGGAGAGATTACAACTGATACCGCAGAAATAGAAAGGATTGTAAGAAATTACTATGTGGAACTGTATGCCAAGAAATTTGAAAACCTAGGTGAAATGGACAAACTTCTAGAAAAATATAATCTTCCAAAACTCAATGAAAAAGAAGCAGAAAACTTGAACAGGCCAATAACAGCAAATGAAATTGAAGCAGTAATCAAAACACTCCCATCACACAAAAGCCCTGGACCAGAAGGCTTCACAGGAAAATTCTACAAAGCGTTTAAGGAAGAGCTAACCCCTATTCTTCACAGACTATTTCAAAAAATCCAAAAGGAGGGAAAACTCCCCAACTCTTCTTATGAAGCCAGCATCAACCTAATTCCAAAGCCAGACAGAGACACAACAAAGAAAGAAAACTACAGGCCAATATCGCTGATGAACATAGACGCTAAAATCCTCAATGAAATATGGGCAAATCCCATCCAACAATACATCAAAAAAATCATACACCAGAACCAAGTGGGATTCATCCCAGGGATGCAAGGATGGTTCAATACTCGTAAATCAATAAATATAATACACCACATAAACAAAAGCAGGACAAAAATCACATGGTCATATCAATAGATGCGGAAAAAGCTTTTGATAAGGTTCAACACCCATTTATGATAAAGGTACTCAGAAAAATGGGAATAGAGGGAGCACTCCTCAACATAATAAAGGCAATATATGAAAGACCTACAGCCAACATAATACTCAATGGGCAAAAACTAAAAGCTTTTCCACTAAGATCAGGAAAAAGACAAGGTTGCCCACTTTCATCACTTCTATTCAATGTAGTATTAGAAGTTCTAGCCACAGCAATCAGACAAGAAAAGGAAATAAAAGGCATCCAAATTAGAAAGGAGGAAACAAAACTGGCACTGTTTGCAGATGACATGATAGTGTACATGGAAAATCCTATAGCCTCTACTAAAAAACTGCTGGAACACCATTAACAGGAATCTAAACAAACCAAACAAGCAAGCAAAATATGACCAATGACACTCAAATATGGAACAGGCTGACAGGGTCCAGAGGGGAGAGGGGAGAGAATCATAGGGGAAAAGGGAATGGACTCACTTGAACAAGTATAAAGGACACATGGACAATAACTAAGGGTGGGGGGTGGAAAGGGGAGAGAGGCGGGAAGCATGGGGCTGGGGGCGGGCAGAGTTGGGAATATAAGACAGAAACCTGTACTTGAACAAGAATTAAATAAAAATTATATTAAAAAATAAAAATAAAATGAATTAAAGTACAAGATTTAAAGTTTTAAAGTTGTATTCATCATTAAACTATTAAGATGTAGAACAATGCAGACATAGTTTTGGTATAGAAGAGTGTTCTTAACTACATGACATAGATAAAAGTGGTATAGAAATTCAGATGAAAGAGAAAGACGTCCAGGTTAAAGCAGTTATGGAGGGCTTCACCAAGATAGTGGGACTTCAGCTAGGTATTAAGAGTGAGTGCCTTTTCCAGTTAACCAGTTTAATTTTTATTAACAAGCATTATTTTGAGACCCTACTATTTGCCAGGGACTGTTCTTGGTGCCAAGCCTATAAAGATAAATGAAATGGGGCCCTTGGCTTCATGGAATTTATAGCATAATGGGTAAAGCAGACCCATGAAAAGAAAAAAAAACATTAATTCACAATAGTTAGTATTTAATTTCAGCTGAGCAGGTCTATCTCTTTCAATTGTTCTTTAAATTCTAATCTGAATACCCCCTTTGATGAAGAGCAAGAATGGTCAAGACAAGTGAAAGATTGAGAATGATCCCAAAGTAAAACCATTTATTTGACTACCTCTAAAAATCTTGTAGCAGATGAGGAGAATTCCATCTGTGCCTTCACTTTCTCAAAGGGGCAGAAACCTTTTGAAACAGCTTTCTCCTGCCCTCGGTCATTTCATTCTGCCTCCTGAGTATTCCCCACCCTCATCCTCTACTTTCTAAAAAGAAGTCATTTTGCCATTTTATTCTCTCTCTTTTTTTCTTCTGCTGTTGACAAGAAGAAAAAAAAACACAGGAAAAAGAGGCCTCTGCACTTTTCTCTTTCTCCTCTTCCATCTAGTTTCTCATTCTTTGAAGGTCTCATGTTGATATATATCCAAATTTTCATTAAATGGTAAAGGTAACCTGAAAGTGTGGTCAGTTTCTCTATTTAAAGGGATCAGTGTTTGTGTTCTGTGTTCATTTAAAAGATTTAACTAATCAGAAAATAACATTTAAATTCAATATACAGAAGTTCTTCACCTCATCCTTGTGAATCAAGAAATGCCCTGGCTGGTGTAGCTCAGTGGATTGAGTGTGGGCCTGCAAACCAGATGATGGCGGTTTGATTCCCAGTCAGGGTGCGTGCCTGGGGATGCATGAGAGGCGAATATACATTAATACTTCTCTCCCTCTCTTCTTCCCTTCCCCTCTGGAGATAAATAAATAAAATCTAAAAAAAAAAAAAAGAAGAAGACTCCCGCCAAGATGGAGGTATAGGTGGAAACACTGTGCCTTCTCCCACAACCAAGTTTGAATACAACAAAGGTTTAGTAAACAAAGACACAGCCAAAGAACAGAAAATTGAACTATACGGAAGTACAACAACAACCAACCATTCAACTGGACCAGTAAGAGGAGCAGAGCCAGCATCGGAGCAGAGTTGGGCCAGAAGGATTCCCTGACCCCAGACGCCCAGGCAGCCAGGGTAGCATCAGGCAGATCCAGTAAGGATGCAAGGTGGCAGGCTGACCATGGTCACACATCTGCACGCAGATAAACCGGCAAAGGAGTGAGCAGTGAGCAGCGAGACAGACCACGCAGGCCACAGCGGCAGACCCAGTGAGGGTGTAAGGCAGCAGGCTGACCTCAGTCACACATCCCTGCACAATGAGACAGACCTCACAGGCCCTAGCAGCAGGAAGCAGCAGAGGGGACCACCATTGCCCCTTTTTGACCCTGCCCCCAAGTACAGCCTCTCAACCCAGCAACCGAGTTGCCCCACCCTGGTGAACACCTAGGACTCTGCTCCTCGTATGTAATAGGCACAAACAGTCCAAAATATGGCTCAAGAAGAACTCAAAGCCCCAGAGCTGATAACTCTAAGCGACAAAGAAATAGCGAAACTCTCAGATGCACAGTTCAAAATGCTGGTGATCAGTATGCTCACAGAACTGGTTGATTTTTGTCACAAAGTAAAGGAACATATGAAGGCTAAACTAGTTGAAATGAAGGGAAATGCACAGGAAATCAATAGTGATGGAAAGGAAACTGGGACTCAAATTAAGGGAGTGGACCAGAAGGAAGGAAGAAATGACCAAACAGAAAAATGTGAAGTAACAAGAATTCAAAAAAATGAGGAGAGGCTTAGGAACGACATCTTTAAACGTTCCAACATCTGAGTTATAAGGGTACCAGAAGGGGAAAGGAAACAGCCACGAGTGGAAAACTTATCTGAACAAATAACAAAGGAGAGCTTCCCCAGTCTGGCAAAGGAAATAGACTTCCAGGAAATCCAGGAAGCTCAGAGAGTCCCAAAGAAGTTGGACCCAAGAAGGAACACACCAAGGCACATCATAATTACATTAGCCAAGATGAAAATGAAGGAGAGAATCCTAGAAGCAGCAAGAGATAAGGGGACAGTCACCTACAAAAGAGTTCCCATCAGACTGTCAGCGGATTTCTCAAAAGAGACCTTACAGGCAAGATGGGGCTGGAAAGAAGTATTCCAAGTCATGAAATCCAAAGACCTACAGCCAAGATTGCTCTATCCAGCAAAGCTTTCATTTAGAATGGAAGGACAGATAAAGTGCTTCTCAGATAAGATCAAATTCAAGGAGTTCATCATCACCAATCCCTTATTATATGAAATGTTAAAGGGACTTATCTAAGAAGAAGAAGAAGATAAAACATATGAACAGTGACAGGACAGCAAACTCGCAGTTATTAACAACCACACCTAAAACAAAAGCAAACCAAGAGGGCAGCTAGATCAGGAGTGGAACCATAGAAATGAAGAACACACGGAGGGTTAGCAACAGGGGAGTGTGAGGAGGAGAAGGGGAGAGAAGGTACAGAAAACAAGTAGCATAGACGGTAGGTAGAAAATAGATGATGGGGAGGAAGTGAATAGTAGGGGAAATATAGAATCTAAAGAACTTGAGACACATGGGCAAAAACTAAAGGGGGGGAATGGTGGGGGAGGGCTTGTGCAGGGTGGAGGGGAATGAAGGTGGAATAGAACAACTGTAATGGTATAATCAATAAAATATATTTTAAAAAAGAAAGAAATGTGCTCTGTGTATAGTTTCAGTGAGAAATGATTTGCTGATGTTTTTAAGGATTGCTCATTCTAAAATGCAAGGATCCCAGGTTTTAAAAAATAACTTAGCTTTGACATTTATTGTGTGTGTAAAAACATTACACTAGGATTATAATTGTTTTAAAACAACAAGTTATTTTGCCCTCGGCCTCAGGGGATGCAAAAA
This sequence comes from Sturnira hondurensis, assembly GCF_014824575.4. Taxonomy (NCBI): domain Eukaryota; kingdom Metazoa; phylum Chordata; class Mammalia; order Chiroptera; family Phyllostomidae; genus Sturnira; species Sturnira hondurensis. The sequence goes on from NW_028074551.1 coordinate 9,872, forward strand.
AAGGAAGACCTATTTTTCTTTTGTTCCAGTTACAGTGGATGTACATTATATTAGTCTCAGATGTACAAAAGAGTGATTAGATATTTATATACCTTATAAAGTGATATCCTGATAAGTCTGTTACTCATCTGACATCATACCATACTTATTACAATATAATTGACTATATTTTCTATGCTGTACTTTACATGTCCATGACTATTTTTATTAGAAATAGAATTATGCTATATTATTATTGTGGTAAACATGCATAATATTTATCATCTTAACCAATTCTAAGTGTACAGCTCAGGGATGTTAAGTACTTCACACTGTTGTGTAGCTAATATGCAGAATTTTTTCTCCTTGCAAAGCTGAAACTATGTCCCCTTTACATGAAAACATTCTGTTTCCTCCTTCTACAGCCCCTGGCACCCACCATTCTGCCTTCCATTTCTAAGATTTTGACTACTCTAGGTGCTTCATATAAGTGTAATCATAAAATGTTCATATTTTTGACTGCCTTATTTTGTTTGGTATTGTGTCCTGAAGGTTTATCTATGTTGTAGCATGTTTCATAATTTTCTTCCCCTTTTGAGCTTGAATAATATTCTATTGTACTTGTATACTACCTTTTGTTTAGCCATTCACCCATGAGGGTTACATCCACCTGTTGCAAAGAATGCTGCTGTAAACATGGATATGTAAATATCTCTTTGAGATCCTGTTTTTAATTATTTTGAATACATACCAAGAGGTGAGATTGCTGAATCATATGGAAACTTTATTTTCAATTTTTTGAGGAACCTCCATACTGTTTTCCATAGCAGCTGTACCATTTTACATTCTCACCAACAGCACACAAGGGTGGAACCCAATGATTTAAAGATGCATTTTTACTAGATAGATTCTTACTACTACTTTTAATGTAAAATAGAGGAAGATTTCTTTTTCTTTAAGTGCAATAAAGGAGGCAAAAAATTTTAGTTTTAAAAAACAGTCTAAAATAAAGTAAGAGAAGTACATTTTCCCTTAATACTTTTTCTTGGTACAAATATACAAAATTGATCTGTACCTCCTTCAAACAGTTTTTCTGTTGCCACTCCAGTGCATTTTTATGGATCAAAGAAGATAGGGATGTAGTTACAAAATTCATATGTGACTATAAAGAAATCTTTAGGCAACATTAATGTGTTTTTAATTAGGAGCTTTGACTTATCCCCTGTTTTGAGGTGACTGTAGACTTTACTTTGGTTTGAAAGCTACATGTGCTAGAAAATGTCTCTTGTTCCACCTTATTCCTCACAAAAACTGTCTCTTTCCCTTCTTCAAGGAGATTTCTAAAGTATGAGCACCAAGGGATGATTTGTTAGCACATACCCAGCAGTGACCTTACTTGAGGGAAGGTGAGTGTTATACAAGGCCCTCCTAAAAAAGCATAGGAGCTGGTGGATAACATGAAGCATACAGTCAGGCAGCTGAGAGATTTCCATCAGAGACTATTTCTAGGTCTGGGAATCTGTTTTTTCCTTTCTTGGATACTTTGTAAAGCCCGACACTTTCTTCCAAGCTTTCCCCATAATATTTTAATAAGACATGTCTTAGCCTTAAATTATTTAGGTCTCTGAGTAATTATTTGCGATTTGGGGGCAGAGGTAAATGAGTTCTGTATTAGCGAGTGTGAGGATTATACATTCACAGTATCCTGGGGAGCTAACATTAACAGAAAGGTAGATGGGTAAAACTTTTTCTAACTGGGATTTAGCTTTAAAGGGAGTCTCCAGCTGGCAAGGCAAGAGCCTTCTTTCCCCTTCCTCTCTCCAGTAACCCAGTATTTTTCCCACCTGTTCTTTTGAGGTCCTTCAATAACAGTGATTTCTTTGGCTGCCCTTGAAGGTATTTAATCTTGGAGGCAATCAAAAATGAATATGGATTAGAAGATTATTCCATTAGATCATACTGCAGTGAATATTCCTGAGCTTTGCTCAAACAGGAATTTTTTAAAAGCCAAAATTATATAGGTAATTGAACAGTGGTTCCAATCACTGTCTCCGTGCCAGCCTTCTGCCTATTGATACATAGTGACAATCAGTTTCTGTTGCATGGGACAGCTTTTGGACATTTAGAATTAGAGCAGAAACTAAGATATTGCTTGCTTCATAGAGCAGAGGTTCATAAACTCATTGAAACAGCAGATGATGGGCCCAATACCCAGAGATTCTGATTCAGTAGACCTGCATTAGAACCAAGATACCTGCATTTTTTAAATAATTTCATTTATTTATTTTTAGAGAGGGAAAAGGAGTGAGAAAGAGAGGGAGAGAAACTTCAATGTGTAGTTGCTTCTCATGTGCCCTGCCCTGGGAACCTGGCCTGCAACCCAGGCACATGCTCTGTCTGAGAATTGAACCAGATGCCCTTTGGTTCAGAGGCTGGACTCAATACACTGAGCCACGCCAGCCAGGGCAACATCTGCATTTTTTGTTAACACCTGGGGTGATTAGGATGCAGATAATACAAACAGACCATATGTTGAGAAATACCCCAGTGTTTTATATCGGGATACACCTAGGGATAATGTTAAGTAATCATGCAGATGCCCAGCTTTATTGCAAACCCAGTGAATAAGAGCCTACAGGAGTAAGACCAAGACATCTTCTTAAGTTTTCAGGGAGATCGTGATGAACCACTGTCTTATCAGTAAGGTGACCCTCTTCCCACTTTTAACAACTTTATTGAGGTGTAATTTATATATTATATACTTCATTTGTTTAAATTACACAAGTTGATTATTTGGGTAAATTTGCCAAGTTGTGTAGTTATCACCACAATATAGTTTTAGAATATTTCCATCACCCCATTAAGATTCCTCATGTCCATGTATGATGAATCCCTGTTTCTACTCCTCATCCTATGCATTTTTTGACATTTCATATAAATGGAATCATCTGAGGTGGTTGTTTTTTTAGTCAGTCTTCTTTCACTTAGCAAAATGTTTATGACGTTTACACTAGTTTTCAATTACTGCTATACCGAATTAGCACAAACCTTGTGGCCTAAAACAATATGAATTATCTTATAGAACCAAAGGTCAGAAGTCCAAAGTGGGACTTATGGGGCTAAAATCCAAGTATCATCAGAGATGCGTTCCTTCTGGAAGCTCTAGGGGGAAATCCATTCCTTGTTTTTCCAGCTTTTAGAGGCCACCAGCTTTTCTTAGCTCATGGTCACACCACTCTGACCTTTGTTTCCATTGTCCCTCTTATAAGTAAGTACCCAGGTGATTAGTTAAGGATCTTGAAATGAGAATATTGTACTGGACCCAATATAATCACATCTGTAAAGTCCGTTTTGCCAGATAATGCATTCACAGATTCCAGAAACTAAGAATAAATATCTTTATGCTGCCTACACAAAGTTCATTCGTGCAGTAGCATGTATCACTATTTTGTTCTTTTTTATTGCTGAATAGTACTCTATTATACAGACATACTGCATTTTGTTTATCCATTCACCAGTTAAAACATATTTGTGTTGTTTGCACTTTTTGGCTATTACAATTAATGGTGCTATGAACATTCACGTGCAAGTCTTTGAGTGAAAGTGTTACTATTTCTCCTGAGTAGGTATCTAAGAATGGAATTGGTGGGTCATGTAGTTCGTTTATTTTATTCTGATTTAATGACTAATAGTTCCTCTTTTTAGTCTCATAATTGTCTTGGTTTGGGTAATAAATTGTATGGTCACCTTAATTATAGTAGCTTACACAACAGAAAGCATATCAATCAATGTAGTCCCACCACCCATCCCCAAAATGTTCAGGTGTAATTACTAACACTAATAATAAACTTGATATAGAAACGTGGGGAGAAACTCCAGTTCTTCATGTGGAGAACTTTCCAAACTTAGAGATATTTTTAAGTTTCTGAAAACAAAACAAACAAACATACGCCAAAAAAAAAACCAGAAGTGTTGGAGGATGGAAGGCAGGAAAGAAAAGGAAAGCAACCAGGGATCTAAATTTAGTGCTTGAATATTTCCATCTATGAAATCCTCCCATTAAAAGGCCAGGCAGGCAGCAAAGTGTAGGTACAAGTAAGTAAGGAGAATCTAAAATCTAGAAAGAATGTAGTAAAAGCAGGTAAGAGGAATTATAAATTCTGAACTTAAAAATGACTACAGAACATATGAATCCTGCCAAGTAGGGCCCTTCCCCACCTCCCATGGGGTTAATCATCTCTCCAGAGATCTCTCTGTATGACCCCAACCACGCATTCTTCTCTAGTCTGTGCCTTCTCGCTTTAGTCAGCTTCAAGACTTTTGTGCTGTTCTCTCCCCACAACCTCTCTGATGGTCACTATGAAGATCAATCCCTTCGTGATGTCAGACTGCAGAAAAAACAAGCTGCAGCAGAAGTGCGACATCCACTCTATGCCTATCCACAAGGGGAAGGTGGTCCAGGTGGTTTGAGGACACTACAGAGGTCAGCAAATCGGCAAGGTAGTACAGGTGTAAAGAAATAAATATGTCATCTACATTAACGGAGTGCAATATAAGAAGGCTAACCATGCCACTGTCCATGTGGGCATTCACCTGAGTAAGGGGGGTATTACCAGGCTAAAACTAGACAAATATTGGGAAAAAATTCTTGAATGCAAAGTCAAATCTCAGAAATTTGGAAAAGAGAAAGGCAAATACAAGGAAGAACTTATTGAGAAAATGCAGGAATAAATGTAACCTGTTACACAACCACAGTTTAGCTCTAGATTCTTAGCCTGGTGTGTATTCCTTTGAAACTTTTCAAGATGTCTCTGGAATATTTTGTTTCCTTCCAGTTTTTTAATTGATAAGGGACTCTGTAAATGTGTTGTTGCCATTTTTATTAATTTTATGAATGAAAATAAAATTTTCTTAATTCCAAATGAATAAATAAACAAATAAAAATGACTGCAGCCCTGGCCAGTTTGGCTCAGTTGGTTACAGTGCTCACTCTCTTTCTCTCTCTCTCTCCCCCTGCCTCACTCTCAAAAAAGCAATGCATTATGCTGAGTGAAATAAGCCAGGTGTTGAAGGACAAATACCATATGATCTCACCTTTAACAGGAAGCTAAACAACAAAACAAACAAGCAAACAAAATATTTCTCTGAAATAGAGAACAGGGGGACAGCAACCAGAGGGGAGAGGGGAGGGAATTTCAGGGGAAATAGGGGAGGGATTTAGAGGAAAAAAATATAAATGATACATGGACAACAACTAAGAAGAGTGGAAATGGGAGGGAGGGGGAGCACGGGGGGTTGGGAATAGACAGAAAACTGTACTTGAAAAATAATTAAATAAATTTTAAAAAATATTGTAATAAAAATTAATAATTTACACAATTATGCTCTGAGATGAGCCTTTTATGATCCCTATTAAACAAATGAGGAAGCTGAGACTTGAGACCAGGAGCAGATGATAAGTATTTGGCAGCCCCAGCTGAGACTTCCTAACCAGGGATTTTTAATTCCTACCATCTTAATCAATTTTGTCATTTGGATTTGAGAAAGACTTTCTTCAATTTAAGATTTTTTTAATTTCCAGGAGGACCTATTAAAGCATTGTAACAACAATCTAATGCAAGTAAAAAGAATTGTTAGCTTACAACTGAAAATATCCAGGAATATGTTTACCTCCTGACTGAGTGAAGGAAATAAGAGTGTCCTTGCTCACCTACTATGGCAAACTATTATAAATTCTAAAATAATTGGTATGCACTAGACTTTGTTTTTAACTTCCTCAAGGTCACAGGGCATGCCTTTCATCTCTTTTGTAACATCTCATTGTGTTTAGTGTCGTGCCCTGCAGAGTTAAGTGGTCACAAACTGCTTGTTGACAGACTTTCTCATCGGTCACCTCTCAGTTTCCCACAGTGTACTTTTAAGACTTAATGAAACTGTACTTTCATAAAAAAGAAATGTGCATCTGTTATAATACCCCGTGAAGAGCAACAGATGCACTATAATGACTTGAAAACATCCATTAGTTCTCTGCTTTATTTTTCGCCTGCTTGAGGAAAATAATAACCGTGTATCTCTTTAAGAAGTTGAAACATGAGGAAGTTTGGTTTAATAATTGCTCTGAAAGTGCTTACATACTTGTTGCTAAACTTTCATTTCAACAAGTAGCTTATAAAACCTTTATTCTTTACATGCTAGTGTTTTTTCATCTATTTACTTTGAATGTGGGGAAAATGAGGCTGTCTATTAAAGTTACTCTGTAATTAATGCCCAATCTCACATTATGACTTGTCTGTATTAGTGATAGCCTCCATACAGGCAGAATTAAATACCAGGCTTCCCTCATGTTCTGCTATTACTACTCACTACAGAACTCTAATTCTGTTATTAATTTCCTCACAGGTCTAAAGTAGGAGCTGCAGGATATCATTCCTAAGGTTCTCATAGTGTAATATTTCTGATAATATTAATTGCATATGATATACACTACTTATGTAGTAAACAAAGTATAGATTTTCACTTATTCTCTTATTTTACTGGATTTTGTCTTAAATATGCTGGTTCAAGGTCAGAGCAATGTTAGCTTAGAGTGAAGATATGGTCTACTGAATTATCTCAGCTATGGCTCCTATTTTTTGATAATTCATTTGTGAATTTGGACATTAGGCTGAGGGGTAAAATTTAGTATGTTCTGGAAACACTTTAAAAGTGGTATGCCACCTTCAGAGTAAGATGTTTACAATATATTTTATTCAAAAGCTTTTTGACTGTGGTTTGTAACTTCTATCCATCTATATAGCTATACAGGTATATAACAATCACTGTATAAATCATTTCGGGTGTTCTTAGAAACATAATAAATCTATTTTTTAAATTATCATAAAAAAGCAATGAAAAAAATGTTCTTGGGTGAGGATAAAAAAATATAACTGCAAATTTTCTGTCCTTTGTTTTCTTTGTGTGTGAGCAGGTAAGAATGTAAAGGCTACACTGCTGGCACATCCTAGCTATGACACAGGGGCAGAGGCTAGGCTAGCAAGCCCCAAAGTTTACTGTGCACAGAATCACCTGGGCATTTATTTAAATGCAGGTTTCTGGATTCCAAACCCTGGAGATTGTGATTCAGTTGGCATGCTGGAGAAGCCAGGAATCTGCATTTTAACTGGTACCCACATAATAACACTCCAGAAGTCATTTTAGGGCTTCTGGTCAAGATAGCAGCCTAGGTAAATGGTACACTATTCTCATCTTCCCATGACCATTTCAAAATTACAACTAAACTACAGCACAACCATCATTCAGAAACACCTGAAGACTAGCTAAATAGAAGTCCTATCCCATTTTGAGGAGCACAGGGTCCCCCAGATCAGGGTTCCAGTGCCAGTAAGAGAAGTTCCTATAACTTCTGACTTTGAAAACCAGTGGGGGTGGTCTGGGAGGAAGATGGCGGCAGAGTAGGACAAAGGATTCCGCTTCTCTCCACGCACCAGAGAAGGACCTGGCTGATCTGCAGAGGAGCACAGCAGATGCCCAATGGGGACTCAGCATATAAGAAGGCAGGACTCTAGAGAGTGTAGCGGACACTGAATGACCAGAGGTTGAGGAGAGGAGACGACCGAGGATCAACAAGGTACAAAGGAGCAGCGCAGAGGCGGTGGCAGGCCCCCCGCCAGGCCTCACCAGGGCCCTGGCTGGCCGCCCCAGTCTCTGAGAGCCAAGGGTGGGCAACACCGACTCTGAGAGAGAACTGGTCACTGGCAACCCCCCCCCATCTGGCAGGGCGCAGATTGGAAAACACCATAAGAGATAGGTCTGCCAGTAGTGGCAGAGAGAGGAGTGAGCATTCGGAAGCAAACCAGAAAGCTCTGATAACCCGTGGAGTCAGGTTACCAGCTTGGGAGAACTGAGAGTTGCCAGAGCATTCCCAGCTTCTCGGGGCCTGTGCAACCCTCAAACAGTCTCGGGGAGTCTCGGGCTGCTGGAAGGGCCTCTAGAAGTGAGTCAGTTGCGAGCTCCATCCATCCCTACTCACTCGGTACAGACCAGCTCCATCCCTGCTCAGCTGGCCCAGACTGGGAGGCACTGGGAGTCAAGCCGTTGCCTTCAGCTTGGGTGGCGGCAGGTCGCTGTGCCTCCCAGGCCTGGCGGGCCCACGCCAGCCCTCGGCCTGACCACCCACCAGTTGCCCACGCCTCCTGGCCCTCGATGGGCCCACACCGGACCTCGTCTTGAACAACCGCCAGTCGCCCGCACCTTCCCGGCCCTCGATGGGCCTATGTCGGACCTCGGCATGAACAACCACCAGTAGCTGGCACCTTCCCGGCCCTCATAGGGCCTGCGCTGGACCTCAGCTTAACCAACCGCTGGTAGCCTGTGCCTTCCAGGGCTCACGGGGCCTGTGCAGGCCCTCAACTTGAGGAACCGCCAGACAACAGGCTTTCCTGGCAACTTGGAGTCTGCACCAACCCTCCGCTTGGGGAATTGAGAGTCCCCTGAGGGTTCCCTGTGGCACGAGACCTGCACCAGCTCTCGAACAGTCTCAGGGACTATCAGGCTGCTGCCTGGGCCCCTGGAAGGGAGCCAGTAGCCAGCTCCATTTCTACTCAGCAGGCCCAGACAGGGAAACACAGGGAGTCAGGCGTTGCTGTTGGTTCCGGAGAATTGTGAGTTGCCCTTTGTGTTCAGCCACAACACAGGGAAAGGTCCGCACCCAAGCCTATGAGAACAGGAAAGCCTGGCTGGGAGCGCGTACCCTCATGCCAGACCAGGGTTGGAAAGCCTAAGAGAAAATCTGCTCTCAGTAGGGCGCGGGAGAGCGGCGCCAGTCTTGATCTTGGGTGGGGGGGAGTACTGATGAGACCAGTTGACCTCACTGAGGCACAAGAAAGGCCACACTAACAGCCCCTCAGGCTGCTGCAGCTAGTGACACCAGAAGAAAAGGTTTGACTAGCTGGAAACCAACCAGAGGAGTAGTGGAAGGGGAGAAAACTAAGATACCTACAGGAGACTGCACCACTGAATTTCACAGGTATCCTACCACAGAAGTTCACACCATAACCTCGGGGTACCAGAACAGATCAATTTCAAAAGCTGAGGCCAACAGGAAGAGCATCACAAACAATGAGGAGACAAAGAAACAATCCACAAATGAAAGTAAAGGAGGTAACCTCAGAAAGAATGTGAGATGAAATAGAGGCAAGTCAACTATCAGATATTGAATTCAAAGCACTGGTTATCAGGAAATTCAAAGAGCTTACGACGAGCTACCAGAAACTACAGGAGAGCTACAATGAACTTTCTAGAAACTATACCAACATGAAAAAGGAAATAGAAACAATCAGCAAAGGCCAAAGGAAATGAAAAATACAATTTCTGAACTGAAGAACACAGTAGAAGGTATGAAGAATAGAATTGACATGGCGGAAGATCGCAAAAGTGAGATTGAAGACAGGATAGAAAGAATCTCCCAGACAGACCAAATAATGGAAAAAGAGAATCAGAAAAAATGAGGAGAATTTAAGAGAAATGCAAGACAACATGAAACATAATAATATCCGAATACTAGGAATACCAGAAGGAGAGGAAGAAGAACAAGGGATAGAAAACCTCCTTGAAAAGTAATTACAGAAAATTTTCCTAAGTTGAAGAGAGAGAAAGTCACATGAATTCAGGAATCGCAGAGAGTCCCAAACAGGTGGAAGCCAAAGAGGCCTACTGCAAGACACATCATCATTAAAATGGCAAACCTCCAAGACAAAGAGAAAATCCTAAGGCAGCAAGGGAGGAAAAGAAAATAACATACAAGGGTGTCGCAATAATCTTGGCTACTGACTTCTCAACAGAAATATTCCAAGCAAGAAGAGAATGGCAGGAAATATTCCAAGTAATGAGAAACAGAGGCCTACAACCAAGGCTACTGTACCCAGCAAGGCTCTCATTCAAGATAGAAAGCCAAATAAAGAGCTTTGAAGACAAAAGAAATCTAAAAGAATACGCCTCCACAAAACCAGCTCAACAAGAATTCCTAAAAGGGCTGCTTTAAGGAAAGGAAGGAAAAGAGAGAGACAGAGAGGAACACAGATACATAAATGACAATGAATAAGTACTTTTCAATAATAACCATAAATATAAATGGATTAAATGGACCAATTAAAAGACATAGATTAGCTGAATGGTTAAGAAAGCATGATCCACACATATCCAGCCTACAAGGGAACCACCTCACATCAAAAGACCATCACAGACTAAAAGTGAAAGGATGGAAACAAATTTTCCAAGCAAATGGACAAGAAAAAAAAAGCCAGGGTAGCAATTCTCATATCAGACAAAATAGACTTCAAAAAAAGGGCTATAAAGAGAGACCCAGAAGGTCACTTCAGATTACTCACGGGAACAATCCACCAAGAACACATTAATATCGTAAATATATATGCACCCAACATAGGAGAAACCAAAATATAAAGAAAATCCTCACGACTTCAAGACAGATATTGACAGCAACACAATTAGAGTAGGGGATTTTAACACCACACTGTCAAAAATGGACAGATCTTCCAAACAAAATATCAAAAAAGATATAGCAGCATTAAATGACGCTCTAGAAGAAATGGACCTAATTGACATATATAGAGCCCTCCATCCTAAAGAAGCTAAATACTCATTCTTTTCAAGTGCACATGGAACATTTTCAAAGATAGACCACATGATAGGACACAAAATGAGTCTCAACAACTTCAGGAAAATAGAAATCATACCAAGCATTTTCTCTGATCACAAGGGACTGAAATTGGAAACCAACCCCACAGGAAAAAACCCAAAACACCTAAAAGCATGGAGATTGAATGGTATGCTATTAAACGACGAATGGGTCAAGATCGAAATTAGGGAAGAAATCAAAAAGTTTCTGGAAACAAATGAAAATAAACTCACAACAATCCAAAATTTATGGGACACAGTGAAGGCAGTCCTGAGAGGGAAGTTCATAGCAATACAGGCTTACCTAAAGAAAATAGAAACATTCCAAACAAACAACCTAACCCAATGCCTGCAAGAACTTGAGGAACAGCAACAAAGACAGCCCACAGCAAGTAGAAAGACGGAAATAACCGAGATCAGAGCAGAACTAAATGACATAGAGACTAAAAGCAAATTTTTAAGGACCAATGAATCTATGAGTTGTTTTTTTGAAAATATAACCAAAATGGATAAAACTTTAAGTATGCACATCAAGAAAAGAAGAGAGGAACCCCAAATAAAAACAATCTGATATGAAAGAGGAGAGATTACAACTGATACCACAGAAATAGAAGAGACTGTAAGAAATTACTATGAAGAACTGTATGCGAAGAAATTTAAAACCTAGGTGAAATGGACAAATATCTAGAAAATATAATCTTCCAAAACTCAATAAAGAAGAAGCAGAAAACCTGAACAGGCCAATAACAGCAAATGAAATTGAAGAAGTAATAAAAAAACTCCCATCACACAAAAGCCCTGGACCAGATGGTTTCACAGGAGAATTCTACAAAGCCTTTAAGGAAGAGCTAACGCCAATTCTTCAGAGACTATTCAAAAAAATCCAAAAGGAGGGAAAACTCCTCAACTCTTTTTATGAAGCCAGCCTCATCCTAATTCCAAAGCCAGATAGAGACACAACAAAGAAAGAAAACTTCAGGCCAATATCTCTGATGAACATAGACGCTAAAATCCTCAATAAAATATTGGCAAATCGCATCCAACAATGCATCAAAAAGATCATACACGATGACCAAGTGGGATTCATCCCAGGGATGCAAGGATGGTTCAATATTCATAAATCAGTAAATGTAATACACCACATAAACAAAAGCAAAGACTAAAACCACATGGTCATATCAATAGATGCAGAAAAAGCTTTTGATAAGGTACAACACCCATTTATGACAAAGGTACTCAGAAAAATGTGAATACAGGGAACATTCCTCAATATAATAAAGGCCATATATGAAAGACCAACAGCCAACATCATAATCAATGGGCAAAAGCTAAAAGCTTTTCCACTAAGATCAGGAAAAAGACAATGTTGCCAACTATCACCACTTCTATTCAATATAGTATTTGAAGTTCTAGCCACAGCGATCAGAAGAGAAGAGGAAATAAAAGGAATCCAAATGGGAAAGGAGGAAGCAAAACTGGCACTGTTTGCAGATGACATGATAGTGTACATGGAAAATCCCATAGCCTCTGCCAAAAAACTGCTCAAACTAAGAAATGAATTTGGAAAAACAGCGGGATACACAGTCAATATCCAGAAATCAAAGGCATTTTTGTATACCAACAATGAAGCAGCAGAAGGAGAAATCAGGGAAAAAATCTCATTTGATATAGCAAAAACAAAAATAAAATATCTGGGAATAAACCTAACCAAAGAGGTTAAAGACCTGTACGCAGAAAACTATAAAACACTGAAGAAAGAAATCGAGGAAGACACAAACAAATGGAAACATATACCATGCTCATGGATTGGAAGAATTAATATCATCAAAATGTCCATACTACCCAAAGCAATTTACAGATTTAATGCAATGCCTATTAAAGTGCCAATGGCATATTTCACAGACATAGAACAAACGCTTCAAAAATTTATATGGAACCATAAAAGACCCCGAATAACAGCTGCAATTTTGAGAAAGAAGAACAAAGTAGGAGGGATCACAATACCTGATATCAAACTGTATTACAAGGCCACTGTAATCAAAACAGCCTGGTACTGGCATAAAAACAGGCACATAGACCAATGGAATAGAACAGAGAGCCCAGAAATAAACCCAACTCTCTACAGTCAATTAATATTCGACAAAGGGGGCAATAACATAAAATGGAGTAAAGATAGCCTCTTCAACAAATGGTGTTGGGAGAACTGGACAGCCACATGCAAAAAAATGAAACTCGAGCACCAACTTACACCATACACCAAAATAAATTCAAGGTGCATAAAAGAGAAGCACCAGTTTGGGAAAACATATTTGCCAATGATACTTCAGACATAGGTTTAATTTCCAAAATATACAAAGAACTCATTCGACTCCACTCAAAGAAGATAAGCAACCCAATTAAAAAGTGGACAAAGGACTTGAACAGACACTTCGCCAAGGAGGACATGCAGAGGATCCCGAGACAAATGAAAAGATGCTCAATATCGCGATCTATCAGAGAGATGCAAGTCAAAACCACAATGAGATACCTCTTTACACCGGTGAGAATGGCTATCATAAACAAAGAAACAAACAACAAGTGCTGGAGAGGTTGTGGGGAAAAGGGGACCCTAGTTCACTGTTGGTGGGATTGAAGATGGTACAACCACCATAGAAAACAGTATGGAACTTTCTAAGAAAACTAAAAATGAACGTGCCTTTTGACCCAGCAATTTCACTATTAGGAGTATATCCTAAGAACCCTGAAGCACCAATCCAAAAGAACCTATGCACCCCAATGTTCATAGCAGCACAATTCATGATAGCCAAGAGTTGGAGGCAACCTAGATGCCCATCAGTAAATGACTGGATCAAACAGCTATGGTACATCTACACAATGGAATTCTATGCTGCAGAAAGGAAGAAGGAGCTCCTACCTTTTGCAACGTCATGGATGGAACTAGAGAACATTATGTTGAGCGAAATAAACCAGGCAGTGAAAGACAAATACCATATGATGTCACCTTTAACAGGAATCTAAACAACAAAACAAACAAGCAAGCAAAATATGACCAATGACACTGAAATGCGGAGCAGGCTGACAGGGTCCAGAGTGGAGAGGGGAGAGAATCATAGGGGAAAAGGGGAGGGACTCACATGAATAACTATAAAGGACACGTGGACAATAATTAAGGTGGGGGGAGGAAATGGGAGGGAGGTGGAGAGCACTGGGGGGGAGCAGGGCAGGGAATATAAAACAGAAAACTTTACTTGAATAAGAATTAAATTAAAAAATTAAAAATAAATAAACCTGAGACTTTTAAAGATCTTCAAAGGAAAAATGAAAACAATAAAATATCAAAATCGGGGAAAAAAAGAAAGAAAACCAGTGGGGGTTAAGGCTGAGTGAGACAGAAGGCTGATGGTACCCCAGGAGTTTCTCTTAAAGGGCCCACTTATGGACTAATTCTAACTCACTTCCTTTGAGCTCCAGCACTGGGGCAGCAGCTCGAAGTTCAGGGGTCATACTAGGAGGAACTGAGTCATCTAGCTTCAGGGTGAAGGCTGGAGGGGCAGCTTTCTCCCAACAGAAGTCCTAGCAGAGGCCATTGTTCCTCTGCTGGGCCCTCCCCCAACCCACACTCCCTAGCCAGCAACCTTTCTAACCATTCTCCCTGCCCCACCCAACCTACCAGCTTAACCAAGCTCCTTCCAATGACTTTTCCACACAAAGGGCCTATCTTGGCTCATGCTGAAGATTCCTAAAATCTCTCAAAGGTTCACAAACAACCTGTATCCAACTTCAATGTGCCCTGTACCTCTTGCTAAGTGATCATAGGCCTGGCACTTGCAGTAGCCAGCCTCAGGTCCTAGCTTAGCCTCTCTCAGATACCTCAAGGGTATGGGGCCCAGGAGAAGTAGCAACTATCTGTAGATTACTTTGTAGGACATTCTGAGAGGTCCTGGGCTCGGTACACGTGGCAGCTGCACCTCCCGAGAGACCCCAGAACCAACATACCTGGTTACCATCTACAGACAACTCCACAGCACCACCCAACACCCTGCACAAGCGACACACTCAAAGGGTAGATGCAATAGGCATCAGAGTCCTGATAAAGCGAGTCCAGCAAACCCAGAACTGTGAAACACTTTATGATATGCCCACAGAAAAGATAAAGTCTTGGGAGCAAATTAGTTGGTTATGTATGTCAGTTACGAAGGGAAGACATTTGCACTGTGTCAACATTTGTTGGTTGTATGTGTAGGTATGATAAGGGACTTAAGAGTGGGGAAATTTTAGGTTAAGGGAAATAGTTATAAGCCAGTAAGTAATACATATGTTAAAGCTGTTATTTTAGAAACTACAGATAATGACCATTCTGGCTATTGGGAGAGAAAACCAACCTCCAGTGGCACAGCTAAAGACCACTGCCTGGGGCATGGCTGGAGACATCTGAGCCACTGTGTTTCTGGGAGACAGATGACCACCTGGGAACAGCTAACTGCCCAGGGTAAGAATACCGTAGTTTTCAAAAATGTAATTTTCCCTGAATTTCAAAACCCCTCACTGTACTATACAAAGGATACTTCTGTGTTAGAAAAAGCTGCCTTGGAAGAAAATGTAAGACAGTCTGTTAGGGGATGAACCCGCAATTTTCTCAGATTGTGGACCATCTGAATAAAGCGCCCATTAAGATTCAATTCCTGTTTCTGCTTATTGGGTTCTGAAAGTGACAGGCAGCATGAATGTCAGTCTTTACCAGCTTAAGTTATATGCCTAATAGAAACAAATTCTACCTGTAAATTAGAAGAGGATTGCTAGTGTTTGCATTTCCTAAGCACACCTTGGTGAAGGTACAAGTAGAAATCCTTTTTCTTTTTTTTAAATTTATACCCTCTCGGGTAATTTTTTTCACTATGCAATATTTTATTTCATAATACGTATTATTCTTCCAGTGAGGCTGTTTTTTCTGCTGGAAAAAATACTTAGGAAAAAACTGCACCATAGAAGCTCATTCTCCTTCAAAGTTCATGTAGTCCTATGCTAGCATTCACACACTGGCTGATGGAAAATTATTTCAGTAGCTCTTTAGCTATCAATCAATCCACAGAATTGATATATAACATATATACTTCAACAGAGTGCTGACGACATGACATAAGATCTGAGACACCACTCATTTCATATTTTCCTGAAATGAGTACAGTCATAAGGTGCTAAACAGTGGAGATTTCTTTTGTTGGAAACTGCTTCCTATGAAATATTTTGATTCCTGAGTAATTTATTAAAGTGCAAATGCTTCACTGCCATATTATCAGTGTGGAAAGCTCTTGGAATCCCAAAAGTGTACTTTTAGCTTTCTATTCACTTAGACATTCACAATTCTGTACTGAGTTACATAGTACAGTCTACATGCATTTTGTAGTTAGGCTATGCTTTACCCCTGGAGAAAATCCACTGGGGAAAACTGTGGTATGGATGCCTACAGCATTTCATAAGTGTCACAGTCCTATGCTTGTGTGCACAGATTAGTTGACAGAAAGGTAGTTCAGGAGCCCTTTTGCTATCAGAGTTACAACTAAAGTGACATTTGAGAAAAATATTTCAACAGCTGGGCTGAAAACAATATGTATTACCATAGACACCATTAATCTCCACCTCTACTGCAATGAGTATATTGACCTGGCATGGCAAACACTGCATACAGAGTTTGCTTAAAACTCTCTTCAGCCCTGGCTGGTGTAGCTCAGTGGATTGAGTGCGGGCCTGCGAACCAGACGATCGAGGTTCGATTCCCAGTCAGGGCACATGCCTGGGTTGCAGGCCGGTTCCCTGCAGGCCAACTCCCAGCAGGGGACTTACGAAAGGCAACCATACATTGATGTTTCTCTCCCTCTCTCCTTCCCCTCTAAAGATAAATAAATAAATAAAATCTTAAAAAAAAAAAAACTCTCTTCATAGGAGAGTTAAGATGGCGACAGAGTAGCACAGAGTGAACCCAGCTCCCGTGCATCTGGTGGAAAATCCGGGTGGATCTACCGAAGAACAGCATAATCAACCAACAGTTCCCCAACATTTATGAATATAGGAGACCACAGAGTGTGACAGAGGGACCAGACACCTGCAGGTTGGCGAGGACTCCAGAGGGCGAGTGAGGACAAAAGAGTCTGTGCGCCCGTGGCGGCCAATCTGGGCCGGCACCATCAGTGGGAAACAAGGTCCCCATCTGAATCCAGGGCCGGGGCACCTGTGTCGGAGGGAACGCCAGAGGCCCGGCACCTGGTGGGCAGGCAGCAGACTCCATGAGAGAGAACTGACTCCCCCCTCCCCATCTAGGCAGGCAGGTTAATACCGGGCAGAGACCAGTGGGTTTAAGTTAATGTAAAGGGTGGCAACTTCAGACTCTGTGGTCACTAGCCTGCCAGCCCACCAGCCCAGGGGATTTAGGAAGGACACTGTTGTGGCCCGCTTTTGGGAATTGGGCTGGGCTGAGAGGCAGGCTTTGTGGAGAAGTCTCTATTGCAAAGTGAACTGAGGGGCTCTAAGACCTCAGCTTGCCTCACAGCCCAACCGCCCAGCAGATATCCAGGGGAGGGGTGGGAATGCCTGGGTCCCGCCACAGGACTGAGAAGGACGGTGCCAAATACTTCGGGACACAGGCAGCCTCCAAGGGGTGTGCGCGCCCACAGCCCAATCTAGCAGCCTGCTCGCCCACCAGCAGTATACCTGCCCTCAGAGACACCGGAACCAGAAAAACCAGTTTGGACAGTTTGAAACCAACAAAGGAAAGGGTGCTTCTTTTTTTTTTCCTTCTCTAGTGTGTGTGTGTGTGTGTGTGTGTGTGTGTGTTTCTCTTACCCCCTTTTTTTCTCTCTCAACTTCTTTTGTAATTAATCCTGTATCTTGTAAACTGTATTGTCACTCTATCTTTCAGTACTCTGTCCTGCATTTCTTTTTCTTTTTGTCCAGGTTTAGTCCTTCCGTTCTTCCCAAATTTTCCAATTATTCCCCTTTTCCCCTGACTTGTGTGTGTGTGTGTGTGTGTGTGTGTGTGTGTGTGTTGGATTGTTTGTTTGTGTGTTGCTTAGTTTTCTTTTAGGTGTATTATTATTTTTGTGCATTATTCTTACTCCCTTTTTTTTATTTTCAGAATATCTTTGTATCCCTCCTCTTTCCGTACAGGTTTCTTAGTCCTGGCTGGGTATAGTATACTACCTGACAGGTTCCCACTGCTCTTTCCTCCACAGTGTATTGCTACTTTTCTATACTTCACTTGCTTTCTTTTGCCATACTACCTAAGTTCTATAACCCCCATTTAGACAGATCACATAGAGTCTATCACGTGAGTGTTGCTCTAATATTATTGTAAATAAGAGCTGTTCTATACAACAGTAATACTTCATAACACATGTCTTGGACCTTAGACCACCTTACAGGTGCCTGAATTCTATTACTCTATTTACTCACATGCTAATACCCAGTTACTAACCTGTACTCTCACCTTACCTCAAATTTGGCCACCCGCAACCACACTGCTTTCTAGATACAACTCACAAGCCCCCCTTCTCCACAAGACACTTAACTTATGTCCACCCTTTCCTAAAAGTGGCAAGCTGGGTCGAAGAGCATGGTTAACTCTATACATAGCGTAAAGATTCTCTATTTCTTCTCTGCCGACTGTGTCTATAAATAACATAAAATAATCTTCTGCTATCATAAACCATTTTGCCTCCCCCTCCAACTGATCACACGTGCACAATAAAGAAATGAGTAGGTGGAAGCAGAAAACACCAAGATACTTACAGGAGACTGCACCACTGAATTTCACAGGTATCCTACCACAGAAGTTCACACCATAAACATAGGGAACCAGAACAGATCAATTTAAGAAGCTGAGGACAACATGAAGAGTATCACAAACAATGGGAAGACAAAGAAACAATCCCCAAATGAAAGAAAAGGAGGAAGCCTCAGAAAGAATGTGAGATGAAATAGAGGCAAGTCAACTATCAGATGTGGAATTCAAAGCACTGGTTATCAGGAAATTCAAAGAGCTTACGACGAGCTACCAGAAACTACAGGGGAGCTACAATGAACTCTCCGCAAATTATACCAACATGAAAAAGGAAATAGAAACCATCAGCAAAGGCCAAGAGGAAATGAAGAATACAACTTCTGAACTGAAGAACACAGAAGAAGTTATGAAGAATAGAACTGACATGGCGGAAGATCGCAAAAGTGAGATTGAAGACAGGTTAGAAAGAATCTCCCAGACAGACCAAGTAAGGGAAAAGAGAATCAAAAAAATGCGGAGAATTTAAGAGAAATGCAAGACAACATGAAACATAATAATATCCAAATACTAGGAATACCAGAGGAGAGGAAGAGGAACAAGGGATAAAAAACCTACTTGAAAGAGTAATAAAGGAAAATTTTCCTAAGTTGAGGAGAGAGAAAGTCACATGGATCCAAGAATCACAGAGAGTCCCAATCAGGTGGAACCCAAAGAGGCCTACTGCAAGACACATCATCATTAAAATGGCAAACCTCCGAGACAAAGAGAAAATCCTAAAGGCAGCAAGGGAGAAAAACGAAGTAACATACAAGGGGGTCCCAATAAGGCTGGCTACTGACTACTCAATGGAAACATTCCAAGCAAGAAGAGAATGGCAGGAAATATTCCAAGTAATGAGAAACAGAGGCCTACAACCAAGGGTACTTTACCCAGCAAGGCTCTCAATCAAGATAGAAGGCCAAATAAAGAGCTTCCAAGACAAAAGAAGTATAAAAGAATACGCCTCCACCAAACCAGCTCTACAAGAATTCCTAAAAGGGCTGCTTTAAGGAAAGGAAGGAAAAGAGAGAGACAGAGAGGAACACAGGTACATAAATGACAATGAATAAGTACTTTTCAATAATAACCTTAAATGTAAATGGATTAAAAGCACCAATTAAAAGACACAGAATAGCTGAATGGATGAGAAAGCATGACCCACACATATGCTGCCTACAAGAGAACCACCTCATGCCAAAAGACCACCACAGACTAAAAGTGAAAGGATGGAAAAAAATTTTCCAAGCAAATGGTCACGAAAAAAAAGCTGGGGTAGCAATTCTAATATCAGACAAAATAGACTTCAAAAACAGTGCCATAAAGAGAGACCCAGAAGGTCCTTTCATATTGCTCAAGGGAAGAATCCACCAAGAAGACATTAACATCGTAAATATATATGCATCCAACTCAGGAGCACCCAAATATATAAACAAATATATAAACAAAATCCTAGAGGACCTCAAGAAAGATATTGACAGCAACACAATTATACTAGGGGATTTTAACACCCCACTGTCAAAAATGGACAGATCCTCCAAGCAAAATATCAACAAAGATATTGCAGCATTAAAAGAAGCTCTAAGGGACTTCCGCCAAGATGGAGGCATAGATGGAAACACTGTGCCTTCTCCCACAACCAAGTTTGAACACAACAAAGGTTTGGAGAACTAGGACACACCCAAAGACCAGAAAACAGAATTATAAAGAAGTCCGAAAATTACGAACCATTCAAGGGGACAGTAAGAGAGGCGGAGCTAGCAGCAGAGCGGGGTCAGGCA
This sequence comes from Sturnira hondurensis, assembly GCF_014824575.4. Lineage (NCBI taxonomy): Eukaryota > Metazoa > Chordata > Mammalia > Chiroptera > Phyllostomidae > Sturnira > Sturnira hondurensis. The sequence continues at coordinate 30,134 of NW_028074551.1, forward strand.
GGACAGATCCCCCGACCTAGGCGTGCAGGCAGCCCGGAACCAGTCCGGGTGTGGGGTAGACTTACCGCGGTCACACATTCGCGCACAGTGAGACGGACCACACAGGCCCCAAGGGGCAAACCCAGTGGTGGAGGGCTGACGGCGGTGCCACACTCGGGTGCAGTAGAACAAAAGGCATGGGCCTGGTGACGGTGGTGGCTGCGGCGGCAGGCAGCAGAGGGAAACCATTGTCCCTCTTTGACCCCGTCCCCACATACAGCATCACAACCCAGCGAATTAGTTGCCCTGTTCTAGTGAACACTTTAGGGCTCTGATCCTGCTATGGAGCAGGCACGAACAGCCCAAAAGATGGAACAAGAAGAACTCAAAGTCCCAGAGCCCATAACTCTAAGCGACCGAGAAATTGCCAGCCTCCAGAAGCACAATTCAAGACACTATTTATCAGGATGCTAACAGAACTAGTAGATTATAGTCACAAATTAGAGGAACATAGTCACAAATTAGAGGAACATATGAAGGCTAAACTAATTAAAATGAAGGGAGATGCACAGGAAACTAATAATGATGGAAAGGAAACCGGGACTCAAATCAATGGAATGGACCAGAAGTAAGAACAAAACATCCCACCAGAAAGGAATGAAGAAATGAGAATTCAAAGAAATGAGGAGAGGCTTAGGAACTTCCAGGACATCTTTAAACGTTCCAACATCCGCATTATAGGGGTGCCAGAAGGGGAAAAGAAACAGCCACGAGTGGAAAACGTATTTGAACAAATAATAAAGGAAAACTTCCCCAGTCTGGCAAAGGAAATAGACTTCCAGGAAATCCAGGAAGCTCAGAGAGTCCCAAAGAAGTTGGACCCAAGAAGGAACACACCAAGGCACATCATCATTACATTAGCCAAGACTAAAATGAAGGAGAGAATCCTAGAAGCATCAAGGGATAAGGGGACAGTCACCTACAAAGGAGTACCCATCAGACTGTCAGCGGATTTCTCAAAAGAGACCTTACAGGCAAGATGGGGCTGGAAAGAAGTATTCCAAGTCATGAAATCCAAAGACCTACAGCCAAGATTGCTTTATCCAGCAAAACTTTCATTTAGAATGGAAGGGCAGATAAAGTGCTTCTCGGATAAGGTCAAGTTGAAGGAGTTCATCATCACCAAGCCCTTATTATATGAAATGCTAAAGGGACTTATATAAGAAAAAGAAGATGAAAAATATGAACAGTGAAAGGACAGCAAACACACAGTTATTAACAACCACACCGAAAACAAAAGCAAACCAAGAGGACAGCTAGATCAGGAGTGGAACCACAGAAATGAAGAACACATGGAGGGTTAGAAACAGGGGGGTGGGAGGGGGAGAAGGGGGGAGAACGAACAGAAAATAGCATAGATGGTATGTAGAAAATAGATAGGGGGAGGGCGAGAATACTGGGGGAAATATAGAATCTAAAGAATTTGAGACACGTGGTTATAAACTAAGGGGGGAGAATGGTGGGGGAGGGAGTGTGCAGGTGGAGGGGAATGAAGGGGGGAATAGAACAACTGTAATGGTATAATCAATAAAATATATTAAAAAAATAAATGACACTCTAGATGAAATGGACCTAATTGATATATATAGAGCCCTTCATCCTGAAGAAGCTGAATACACATTCTTTTCAAATGCACATGGAAACTTTTCCAAGACAGATCAAATGATAGGACACAAAATGAGACTCAACAACTTCAAGAAAATAGAAATCATACCAAGCATTTTCTCTGATCACAAGGGACTGAAATTGGAAAATAACCACACAGGAAAAATACAAAAACACCCAAAATCATGGAGACTAAATGGTATGTAATTAAACAACGAATGGGTCAAGATAGAAATCAGGGAAGAAATAAAAAAGTTTCTGGAAACAAATGAAAATGAACTCACAACAATCCAAAACTTATGGGACACAGTGAAGGCAGTCCTGACAGGGAAGCTCATAGATATACAGGCTTACTTAAAGAAAATAGAAACATTTCAAACAAACAACCTAACCTGACGCCTCCAAGAACTCTAGGAGCAACAACAAGGACAGCCCAGAGAAAGTAGAAGGAAGGAAATAACCAAGATCAGAGCATATTTAAACGACATAGAGACTAAAAGCACAATTCTAAGGATCAATTTATCTAGGAGTTGGTTTTTTGAAAAGATAAACAACATAGATAAACCTTTAAGTAAGCTCATGAAGAAAAAAAGAGAGAAGACCGAAATAAACACAATATGACATGAAAGAGGAGAGATTACAACTGATACCACAGAAATAGAAGGGATTGTAAGGAATTACTATGCAGAGCTGTATGCCAAAAAAAATTGAAAACCCAGATGAAATGGACAAATTTCTAGAAAAATATAATCTTCCAAAACTCAATGAAAAAGAAGCAGAAAACCTGAACAGGCCAATAACAGCAGATGAAATTGAAGCAGTAATCAAAAAACTCCCATCATAAAAAAGCCCTGGACCAGATGGTTTCACAGGAGAATTCTACAAAGCTTTTAAGGAAGAACTAACCCTGATTCTTCAGAGACCATTCCATAAATACCAAAAGGAGGGAAAACTCCTCAACTCTTTTTATGAAGGCAGCATCATCCTAATTCCAAAACCAGATAGAGACACAACAAAGAAAGAAAACCTCAGGCCAATATCTCTGATGAACATAGATTCTAAAATCCTCAATAAAATATTGGCAAATCACATCCAACAATACATCAAAAAGATCATACACCATGACCAAGTGGGATTCATCCCAGGGATGCAAGGATGGTTCAATATTCATAAATCAGTAAATGTAATACACCACATAAACAAAAGCAAAGACAAAAACCACATGATCATATCAATAGATGCAGAAAAAGCTTTTGATGAGGTACAATACCCATTATGACAAAGGTACTCAGAAAAATGTGAATACAGGGAACATTCCTCAATATAATAAAGGCCATATATGAAAGACCTACAGCCAACATCATAATCAATGGACAAAAACTAAAACCTTTCCCACTAAGATCAGGAACAAGACAAGGCTGCCCACTTTCACCACTTCTATTCAATATAGTATTTGAAGTTCTAGCCACAGCGATCAGAAGAGAAGAGGAAATAAAAGGAATCCAAATGGGAAAGGAGGAAGCAAAACTGGCACTGTTTGCAGATGACATGATAGTGTACATGGAAAAGCCTATAGCCTCTACCAAAATACTGCTCAAACTAATAAATGAATTTGGCAAAACAGCGGGTTACAAAGTCAATATCCAGAAATCAAAGGCATTTTTGTATGCTAACAATGAATCAGAAGAAGCAGAAATCAAGAAAAATATCCCATTCTATATAGCAAAAACAAAAATAAAATATCTGGAAATAAACCTAACCAAGGAGGTAAAAGACCTGTATGCAGAAAACTACACAACACTGAAGACAGAAATCGAGGAAGACACAAACAAATGGAAATATATACTGTGTTCATGGATTGGAAGAATTAATATCATCAAAATGTCCATACTATCCAAAGCAATTTACAGATTTAATGCAATGCCTATTAAAGTGCCAATGGCATATTTCACAGACATAGAACAAACACTTCAAAAATGTATATGGAACCACAAAAGACCCTGAATAGCAGCTGCAATTTTGAGAAAGAAGAACAAAGTAGGAGGGATCACAATACCTGATATCAAACTGTATTACAAGGCCACTGTAATCAAAACAGCCTGGTACTGGCATAAAAACAGGCACATAGACCAATGGAATAGAACAGAGAGCCCAGAAATAAACCCAACTCTCTACAGTCAATTAATATTCGACAAAGGGGGGCAGTATCATAAAATGGAGTAAAGATAGCCTCTTCAACAAATGGTGTTGGGAGAACTGGACAGCCACATGCAAAAAAATGAAACTCGAGCACCAACTTACACCATACAGAAAAATAAATTCAAGGTGTATAAATGACTTAAATATAAGCCGTGAAACCATTAAAGTCCTAGAGGAGAGCATTGGCAGGAAAATCTCAGATATTCCACGCAGCAATATTTTTAGTGATACGTCCCCTAGAGCAAGGGACATAAAGGAAAGAATAAACAAATGGGATCTCTTCAAACTTAAAAGCTTCTACATGGCCAAGGAAAACAGTATCAAGATAAAAAGAGAAGCACCAGTTTGGGAAAACATATTTGCCAATGACACCTCAGACAAAGCTTTAATCTCCAAAATATACAAAGAACTCACTCTACTCCACTCAAAGAAGATGAGCAACCCAATTAAAAAATGGGCAAAGGACTTGAACAGACACTTCACCAAGGAGGACATACAGAGGATCCAGAGACACATGAAAAGATGCTCGATATCGCTAGCTATCAGAGAGATGCAAATCAAAACCACAATGAGATACCACTTAACACCAGTCAGAATGGCTACCATAAACGAAGAAACAAACAACAAGTGTTGGAGAGGTTGTGTGGAAAAGGGTACTCTAGTTCACTGTTGGTGAGATTGCAGACTGGTACAACAACTATGGAAAGCAGTATGGAATTTTCTAAGAAATCTAAAAATGGACGTGCCTTTTGACCCAGCAATTCCACTATTAGGAGTATATCCTAAGAACCTTGAAGCACCAATCCAAAAGAACCTATGCACCCCGATGTTCATAGCAGCACAATTTACGACAGCTAAGTGTTGGAAGCAACCTACATACCCATCGGTCAATGATTGGATCAAAAAACAGTGTACACATTGTTTACACCATGGAATTCTATGCTGCAGAAAGGAAGGAGCTCCTACCCTTTGCAACATCATGGATGGAACTGGAAAGCATTATGCTGAGCGAAATAAGCCAGGCGGTGAAAGACAAATACCATATGATATCACCTTTAAGAGGAATCTAAACAACAAAACAGACAAGCAAGCAAAATGTAAGGAAAGACACTGAAATACAGAATGTGCTGACAGGGTCCAGAGGGGAGAGGGGAGAGAATCACCGGGGAATAGGGGAAGGACTCACATGAACAAGTATAAAGGACACATGGACAATAACTAAGGTTGGGGGCAGAGATGAGAGGGAGGTGGGGAGCACTAGGGGGGGGCAGCGCTGGGAGTACAAGAAAGAAAACTGTACTTGAACAAGAGTTAAATTAAAAAATAATAAATTAAAAAAACCTCTCCTCATAGGAAACACGCTTATTCCCAAGTAATGAGGAAGGGTTCCTACAATCCATTAGTATGCTCTCAGAGAGAAATGAACTTGGTGACAGAAAGTGGACTATAGGTTCATATGACTAAATGGGTTTGCACTAGTCCGGTAGTACACAGTCCATGCATATCTCAGCTTTCCTATGCTTTAATATGGGAAAGAATACTTTGGAAGTACATGTACTGCAGAAGCTCTTTCTACTTCAAGATGCGAGAGTCCTATGCATCTGTTCACTGATTTAAGGACAGAAAAGTGTTTCCAGAGCTCTTTTGCTATCAAACTTACCACAAAAGTCATATCTCAGAAAGATTATTCAACACAAGTGTTAAAACAGTCTGCATGATGAGAGACACCATTGGTTTTATCTTCTACTGAAATCAGTGCCTTGTCCTGGGGTTAGAAATACCACTTAACATGCATGCTTAAAACCTGCTGTGTAGAAAACAGTCTCATTCTGGAGTGATTTATAAGGGTTCAAAAGATTCACTATTGTATCATAGAGAAACACACTGAGTGACTGAAAGTAAACTACTAACTTCATGTTCATTTTGACACTCTCAAAACTTATTGTCCAACTAGTGGAGAAAGCTGTGCTTTCACATCTTAAAGGGCTATGTTTTTCGGCTAGAAAAAATACTTGGGAGAAACCTCTAGGAGCTCATTCTTTCCCATAGATCACACAGTCCTATGCTAGTGTTCAGACACTTGCCGAGGAAAATAATTTCAGTACGTCTTTCACTATCCCCCACTCCTTGCAATTGGTATTTAAGAGACATACTCAACAGAAATGTGAAAACAGTTCACAGCATCTGAGAGGCTACTCATTAGATCTTCTATTGAAATAAGTACAGACCCCATAAGGCGCTAAACTGGGCAAACGGGTTTTGTTGGAAACCTGTTTCATAGAAAATGCTTTCATTCTCCAGTAACTGAGAAAAGTAAAAACTCTTCACTACCGTATTATCAGAGTGGAATGCTCTCGGAGCCCCATAGGTGTATTTTAGTTTTCTATTCACTTAGATCTTCACAATTCTGTACAAGGTTTCATAGTACAGACTATATGCATTTCCTACTTAGGCTATACTTTTCTCCTAGAGAAAATCCACTGGGGGAACACTGTGGTATGGGTGCTTACATCATTTCATGAGTGACATAGTCCTATGCTTGTGTTCACGCATTGGTTGACAGAAATGTAATTTAGGAGCCCTTTCGCTATCAAACACACCATGAAAGTGACATTTCGGGAAAATACTTCAACAGAAGGGCTGAAAACACTATGTATTACCACAGACACCACTCATTTCCACCTTCACTGAAAGGAGTACCTTGACCTAGCATGATGAACACTGTTCACAGAGTTGGCTTTATACTCCCTTCATAGGAAACGTGCTCATTCCTGAGTGGTTTGGAAGGGATCCAACAATTCATTAGTGTTCTCTCAGAGAGAAATGCACTTGGTAATGAAAAGTGGACTGTAGCTTCATATTCATTTTGATATTGACAGAACAGTTTTGCCCAAGTCAGGTAATAGTCCATGCACGCCTCAGCTTCCCTATGCTTTAGATGGGAAAGAATACTTTGGCAGTAACTGTACTGCGGAAGTGCTTTCTACTTCAAGATGACAGTCTTATGCATCTGTTCACTGATTTGAGGATACAAAGGTGTTTCCAGAAGCTCTTTCACTATCAAACTTTCCACAATGTCATATTTCAGAAAGATATTTGAACAAAAGTGCTAAAAAGAATATGCACTATGAGAGACACCCTTCCTTTTATCTTCTACCAAAATGAGTACAACCATAAGCCAATAAACATTGCAGATGGCTTTTGTTGAAAACTCGCTCCATACAAAATATTTTGATGCTTCAGTAATTTATTAAAGTGCAAACTCTTCACTACCGTATTATCAGTGTGGAATGCTCTTGGAATCCTGAAAATGTACTTTTAGAATTCTATTCACTTAGAAATTCACAATGCTGTACAAAGTTACATAGTACAGTCTACATGCATTTCATAGTTAGGCTATGCTTTTCTCCTGTAGAAAATCTATGTGGCAAACTGTTGTATGGATGCCTACAGCATTTCACAAGTTTCACAGTCCTATGTTTACATTCACACATTAATTGACAGAACTGCAATTCAGGAACCCTTTTGCTATCAAACTTATCACTAAAGTAACATTTCAAAAACTGCTTTAACAGAGAAGCTGAAAACACTACATATTACTACAGGCACCATTTATTTAAACTTCTACTGAAAGGAGTATATAGACCTAGCCTGATAAACACTGAAGAAATAGTATGCATAAAACACTCTTCATAGGAAACATGCTTATTCCCAAGTGATGTGCAAGGGTTCCAACAATTCTTTAGTGTTCTTTCAGAGATAAATGGACTTGATAATAGAAAGTGGACTGTAGGTTCATATTCACTTTGATATTGATGAAATGGTTCCCCCCTAGTCAGGTAGTACACAGTCCATGCACATCTCTACTTCCCTACAGTTTCATACCGGGTAGAATACTTTGGAAATACCTGTACTGCAGAAGCTCTTTCTACTTCAAGATGCCACCGTCTTATGCATCTGTTCACTGATTTGAGGACAGAAAAGTGTTTCCAGAAGCTCCTTCACTATCAAACATTTCAAAAAGTCATATTTCAGAAAAATACCTGAACAAAAGTGCTACAGTCTGCATTGTGAGAGACATCATTCCTTTCATCTTCTACATTAATGAGTACAGTCATAAGCTGCTAAATGTGGAGATTTCTTTTGTTGGAAACCACTTCATATGAAATACTTTGATTCCTGAGTAATTTATTAAAGTGCACATGCTTCAAATACCATATTATCAGCGTGGAATGCTTTCAGAATCCCAAAAGTGTACTTTTAGGTTTCTATTCACATAGACATTCACAATTCTGTACTGAGTTACATAGTGCAGTCTACATGCATTTTGTAGTTAGGCTATGCTTTATCCTGGAGAGAACCCTAACCCTAAATGTAACCCTAACCCTAACCCTACCCCTAAACCTACCACTAGCCCTAATCCTAGTCTTAACCTAATTCTAACCATAACCATATTTCTAGCCTTACCACTAACCCCATTCCTAACGCCAGACTTAGACCTGATCCTGAACTGAACCCTACTTTAATCCTAGCCCTAATCCTAGCCCTAACCCTAATGCTATAGCTACCACAAACCCTAGCCTTAACTTTAACCCTACACCTAACAGTATCCTAACCCTAACCCTAAAACTAAAACTAACCCTAACTTAACCCTAGCATTAGACCTAAAAATAAGACTGACCCTAAACCAAATCCTAACCATTAACCTCACCTTTGGCCTCAACCTAAACCTAACCCTAACAGTATCCTAACCTTAACTCTAACCCTAAAACTAACCCTAATTCTAACCCTAGCTCTAACCCTAAACCTTACCCTAAACCTAATCCTAACCCTAATTCTAAACCTAGCCCTATCCCTAACACAAACCCTAACCCTAACTCTAACCCTACCCATAGCCCTAACCCTGACCCTAATCCTAACCCTAACTCTACTCCTCACCCTACCCCTAGCCCCAAACCCAACCCTAAAACTATGTAATCCTAACCATAACCCCAACTCTGTATCTAAGGCTAACCCTAGCCCTAGCCCAACCCTAATCCTAAATGAAATCATAGCCCTAACCCTAACTCTAAACCTAATGTAGATCCTAATTCTAACCCTAACCCTGCCCCAGCCCTAACCCTAGCCATAATCCTAACCTTAATTCTAGCACTAACTGTAACCCTAGCCCTAGCCCTAACCCTAGCTCAAATCCTAGCCCTAACCCTACCTAACCCTAACTCTATCCTTGCCCCATCCCTAGATCTAACCCTAACCTACCCCAAACCCAAGACCTAATTCCAACACTAACCCTAACCCTACCTCTAGCCTTAGCCCTGACCCTTACAGTAAAAGTAGTCCCGACACTTACCCTAACTGTTACCCTAACACTAGCCCTAACCATAGCCTTACCTAATTCTATCCATAACACTAGCCCTGGCCTTAATCCTAACCCTAACCCTTACACTAACCTTAGCCCTGACCCTGACCCTTGCCCTACCCAAAACTTAGCCCTAGACCTAGCTCTGACCCTAACCCTAATCCTAACTCTAACCTTTTTCCTACCCATAACCCTACCCCAAACACCTAACCCTAATTCTAACTTTAAGCCTAACACTAGCCCTAAACCTCCCCCTAAGGCTAACTCTAGCCCTAACCCTAACCCTAAACCTAACCCTAGCCCTAACCTAAATGCTAACCATAAGCCTTAAATTAGCCCTAGGCCTAGCCCTAACCCGAAACCTAGCCCTAGACCTAACACTTAACCTATCCCTAACACTAACCCTAAACCTAACCCTAACACTAGACCTAACCCTAATTCTATCCATAACCCTAACCGTACCCCTAGCCCTAACCCGATCTCTTAATCAAAACCCTAACCCTAACCCTAACCCTAATCCTAGCCCTAGATGAAATCCTAAACCTAACCTTAGCCCTAGATCTAACCATAACCCTAACACTAATCCTAATACTCACCCTAACCCTAGCCTTAGCCCTAACCATAACCCTATCCCTAGCCCTAGCCATAATCCTAATCCTAATTATAGCCCTAACCCTCAAATAACCCTAGCCCTAGACCTAACCCCAGCCCCGAAACCAACCCTAACCCTAACCCTATTGCTAACCATAACCCGAGTCCTAGTTCTAGCCCTAGCCCTAGCCCTAAATGTAACCATACCCTAGATATTACCCCAACCCAAACTTTAACCCTAACTCTAACCCTAAACCTAGCCCTACCCCTAGCCCTAACCCTATCCTGAACCTAATTCTAACCATAATTCCAGCCCTAGCCTTAGCCCTAACCCTAACACAAACAATAGCCTTAGCCCTGAACCTGACCCTAACCTTACCCTAATCCTAGCCCAAACCCTATTCCTAGTCCTAGCCCCAGCCCTAAACCTAATCCTAACCTAGACTCTAACCCTAACTCTAGCCCTAACCATAATTCTAAGGCCCTCCCCAGCCCTAACCCTAACACTCACCCTAGCACCAACTCTAACAATAACCCTAACCCTAGCACGAACCCTGCTCCTATCCCTAACCAAAAGCCTAAACTTAACTTCTATTCCTAACACTAAACCTAGCCTAAACCTGGCCCTAACCCTAACCCCAGCCCGGATCTAATCTGTAAGCTAACCATAACCCTATCCCTAGCCCTCACCCTCACCCTAACCCTAACTGTATCCTAAACATATCCCTAGATCAAACACTAAGACTAATCCTCGATTTATTCCTAGCCCTGATTCTAACACAAACACTCACCTTAACCCTAAAACTTACCCTAACCGTTACTAGCCTTAGGTCTAACCCTAGCCTTACCCAATTCTAGTCATACCCTAGCCCTAGGCTCAGCCCTAACCCTAACCCTAACACTAGCCCCAGACCCAACCCTAGCCTTACCCTAATTCTAACCATACCTCTAGCCCTAGCTTTATCCCTAACTCTAACCCTAACACTAACCCTACAATTAACCTGAACTCTAACTCAAACACTAATTCTACACCTAACCCTATTCCTAGCCCTAGTTCAAAACCTAAACCTAACCCAAACCCTAACTCTAAGCCAAGCCTATCCCTAACCTTAAGGCTAACCCTAGCCCTAGCCCTAACATTAGCCCTAACCCTAGCCATAAACCTAGCCTTAACCCTAACTGTAGCCCTAATCTTAGACATAACCTTAATTCTAACTATAACCCTGGCCCTACCCTTCGCCCTAACCCTAACCCTAGTCTTAGTCCTGACCCTAACCCAGACCCTAACCCTAGCCCTAACTGTAATGGTAACCTTAACCCTAACACTAAATGTAGCAGGAACCTTAACCCTAACCCTGGCCCTAATCCTATCCCTAACCCTAACCTTAAAATTAACCCCTATCTCTAACACTAACCCTAGCCTAAACCTAACCCTAACTGTAACCCTAGCCCTGAGTCTAATCCGAAAGCTAACCATAGCCTTTCCCCTAGTCCACAACCTAACCCTAACTCTATTTTCTCAACCTAACCCTAGACCAAACACTAAACCTAACCCTAAACCTACCCCTAGTTCCATCCCTAACCTTACCCTAATTCAAACCATAATCCTAGCTCTAGCCTTAGCCCTTTCTAAAACCCTTACCCTAACCCTACAACTAACCCTAATCCTTACCCTATCCCTAGCCCTAGACCTAACCGAAACCCTAATCCTAACCCTAAACCTAACCCTAACCCTAGCCCTAACTCTAACACTAACCCTAACTCTAATACTAGCCCTAACCCTAATCCTAATCCTAATCCTCTCCCTATTCCTAACCCTAGTCCTAAACCTAACCCTAAGTCTAGCCCAAACCATAGCCGTAAGCCAAACACAAACCCTATACCTACTAGTAACAGCAACCGTAACTCTAGTTCTAAACCTAGCCGGAGCCCTAGACCTAACACTACACCTAACCCTAACCTTAAGCCTAACCCTAACACTAACCCTAACCCTAGTCCTAGCTATAACTCTAACTCTAATCCTAAACCCAGCCCTAACCATAACCCTAGCCTTAGCCCTAATCTAGCCCTAACCCTAGCTGTAAACCTAACCCTAGACCTAACCCTAACACTTACCCTAACAATAACTCTAGCCCTAGCCCTAACACTAACACTAACCCTAGCCCTAGCCCAAAACCTAAACCTAACCCTAACCCGAACCCTAAATGAAAACCTGTACCTAACCTTAGCCCTAACCCTAACCCTAACCAGAATTCTAATCCTAACCCTAAATGTAGCCCTAACCCTGACCCTACCTGTACCATAACCTTAGTCCTAGACTTGCCTCTAGCCCTAACCCTAACTGTACACCGAAATCTAATTCAAGTCCTAACCCTAGCCCTAACCCTAACCCTCTCTGTATTCCTAACCCTAAACCTAATCCTAGCCAAGCTCTGATACTAGCCCTGACCCTAAAATTAACCCTAACACTAACTCTTACCCTAAGCCTTACCCAAAGTGTATTCTAACCCTTAACGTAACCCTAACACAAAACTCAACCCTAACTCTAGTGCTAACCCTAACTCGAGACCTAAAACTAACACTAACCTGAACCCTAGCTCTAGCTCTAACCCTAACCATACCCCTAACCCTAGCCTGCATCCAAAATCAAGCCCTAAACCTAACCTTAACCCTAATCATAATCCTAAATCTAACCCTAACTCCAGTACTAGCCCTAATCCTAAACCTAATACTAGACCTAACCCTAACCCTAACCCTAAACGAAATCCTAACTCTAACCCGAGCCCTAGCCATAACCCTAACTCTAATCCTACACCTACCCCTAGCCCTAACCCTAGATTTAACCTTAACACTAGCCCTATCCCTAACCCTAGCTGTAAAACTAACCCCAGACCTAACACTAACACTTACCCTACCCCAGCTCTAGCCCTAGCCTTAACACTAACCCTAACCTTAGCCCTAGCCAAAACTAACCATTTCCCTAACCCTAGACCTAGCCGTAGCCCTAACCCTAATTCTAACCTTAGCATTAGAATTAACCCTAACCCTAATCCTAATACTAGACCTAGGCCGAAGCCTAACCACAACGCTAGCCCTACCCCTAATCTTTACCCTAACACTAACCCTAAACTGAACATACCCTAACCCAAACCCGAACCCAAAATGAAACCCTGAACCTAACCCTAGCCCTAACCTAGACTTAAACATGACCCTGATTCTAACCCTAAACCTAATTATAGCCCTAATCCTAACTATAAACGTAAACATAAAACTAACCTTAACCCTAACCCTAGCCTTAAACCTGACCCTGAGACTTCCACCAAGATAGAGGCGTAGGTGGAAACACTGTGCCTTCTCTCACAACCAAGTTTGAATACAACAAAAGTTTGGAGAACAAAGACACAGCCAAAGAACAGAAAGTTGAACTATACAGAAGTCCAACAACAACGAACCATTCTACCCTGGTCAACACCTAGGGCTCTGCTCCTCATATGTAACAGGCACAAACAGTCCAAAATATGGCTCAAGAAGAACTCAAAGCCCCAGAGCTGATAACTCTAAGCGACAAAGAAATAGCGAAACTCTCAGATGCACAGTTCAAAATGCTGGTGATCAGTATGCTCACAGAACTGGTTGATTTTTGTCTCAAAGTAAAGGAACATATGAAGGCTAAACTAGTTGAAATGAAGGGAAATGCACAGGAAACCAATAGTGATGGAAAGGAAACTGGGACTCAAATTAAGGGAGTGGACCAGAAGGAAGGAAGAAATGACCAAACAGAAAAATGTGAAATAACAAGAATTCAAAAAAATGAGGAGAGGCTTAGGAACGACATCTTTAAACGTTCCAACATCTGAGTTATAGGGGTACCAGAAGGGGAAAAGAAACAGCCACGAGTGGAAAACTTATCTGAACAAATAACAAAGGAGAGCTTCCCCAGTCTGGCAAAGGAAATAGACTTCCAGGAAATCCAGGAAGCTCAGAGAGTCCCAAAGAAGTTGGACCCAAGAAGGAACACACCAAGGCACATCATAATTACATTAGCCAAGATGAAAATGAAGGAGAGAATCCTAGAAGCAGCAAGAGATAAGGGGACAGTCACCTACAAAAGAGTCCCCATCAGACTGTCAGCGGATTTCTCAAAAGAGACCTTACAGGCAAGAAGGAGCTGGAAGGAAGTATTCCAAGTCATGAAATCCAAAGACCTACAGCCAAGACGGCTCTATCCAGCAATGCTTTCATTTAGAATGGAAGGGCAGATAAAGTGCTTCTCAGATAAAATCAAATTCAAGGAGTTCATCATCACCAATCCCTTATTATATGAAATGTTAAAGGGACTTATCTAAGAAAAAGAAGATAAAAAATATGAACAGTGACAGGACAGCAAACTCACAGTTACTAACAACCACACCTAAAACAAAAGCAAACCAAGAGGACAGCTAGATCAGGAGTGGAACCATAGAAATGAAGAACACAGAGAGGGTTACCAACAGGGGAGTGGGAGGAGGAGAAGGGAGGAGAAGATACAGAAAATAAGTAGCATAGATGGTAGGTAAAAAATAGATAGGGGGAAGGGCAAGAATAGTAGGGGAAATATAGAATCTAAAGAACTTCAGACATATGGACATCAACTAAAGAGGGGAATGGTGGTGGGGGAGGTGTGTGCAGGGTGGAGGGGAATGAAGGAGGAAATAGAACAACAGTAATGGTATAATCAGTAAAATATATTTAGAAAAAATAAAATATATAATAACTTTAAAAAAACCTGACCCTAATCCTAACCCTAACCTTAGCCCTAACTCTAAACCTAACCCAAACCCTAACTGCAACACTAACCCTAAACGAAACCTTAACCCTAACACTAGACCTAGCCCTAACATTAACTCTTATTCTAAACCTAGCCCTAAACCTAACCTGAGCCCTAGCCCTAACCCGAGCCCTAGCCCTAAGCCTACACCTAACCCTAACCATAGACCTAACCCTTACTGTAACCACAACCCTAGCTCTAGCCCTAGCCCTAATCAAAACACTAACCCAAGACCTAACCCTAATCCTAAATTTAAGCCTTGCCCTAACTGTAAACATAACACTAACCTTAACCCTATCAATAACCCTATTTCTATCCTTAAATCTAAACCTAACTCCAGCCTTAGACCTGATCCTGATTCTAACCCTAACCCTAACCCTAGCCCTAACCCTAAACAAATATCTAACACTTGCCCTAGACCTAACCCTAATCCTAATCCTTACCCTAATCATAACCCTAACACTAGCACTAACCCTAACCCTAACCTGAGCCCTAACCCTAACCCTTGCCAGGTACCTAACCCTGACCCTAACCCTAATCCTAATTCCAACCCAAACCCTAGCCTTTATTCTACCAAAACCATAAACCTAGTCCTGGCCTTGGCCCTAGTCCTACCTGAAATCCTAGCCGTAAACCAAATTCTAGCACTAGTTCTGGTCCTAACCCTAACCCTATCCCTAAACCTAGAGCTAACCCTAGCCCTACAACTGACCCTAACCCTAACCGTAACCCTAACCCTAGCTCTAACCATAATTCTACCCCTAAACTTAGCCAAAACCCTAACCCTAACACTAACACCAGCCCTAGCTATAACCCTAACCATAACACAAAACTTAGCCCTAGCCCAAGCCCTAGCCCTAACCCCTACTCTAACGCTAACCCTAACCTAAATCCTAAACCTACTCCTAAGCCGCAACCTCACTCTGACCCTAACCCTAGCCATATCCCCACCCTAAACCGAGCCCTAGCCCTGACTTGAGCCCGAGGTCTAACCCTAAACCTAAACCAAAACCTAACCCCAGCCCTAGCACTAACCCTATTCCTAACCCTAACTGTAACCCTAACCCTTAACTAACCATAAATTTAAGCCTAGCCCTAGCCCTACCCTAACCACAGCCCTAACCCTAGCCCTTACCCTAATCCTGAACCCATCTCTAGCCCTAATTCTACCCCTAACCCTAGACCTGACCCTAACACAAAACCTAACAATAGCTCTCAACCTAGATTTTGCCCTAACCCTTAAAATAAACCTAGGTCTAACCCGAGCCCTAACCCTAACCCTAACTTGAGAAATAAACCTAACACTAACCCTAACCTTGCTCTATTCCTAACTCTAACACTAACCCTAACCCAAAACCTTATCCTAACCCTAAACCTAATTCTAACACTAAATCAAGCTTAGCCCTTACCCTAGACCTAACCTTAATGCTATCACTAACTCTAACCCTAATCCTAAACCTAACCCTACCCTAGCCACAGCCCTAACCCTAGCCTTAATCCTAACCATAGACCTAACCCTAACACTAACCCTGATTTAGCTATAGCCAAAGCCCTAACCCTAACACTAACCCTTGCCCTAACCCTTACCCTCTCAATAACCTTATTTCTAGCACTATTCCTAACCCTAACCATAGCCTTAGACCTTACCCTGATTCTAACCCTAACCATAACCCTCACCCTAAACCTAACCCTAGTCTTATTCCTAACCCTAACCTGAAACCATACCCTTGACCTAGCACTAGCCTTAAACCTAACCCTCACCCTAAACCTAATCCTAATCCTAAATGAAACCCTATCCCTAACCTTATTACTAGCCCTAACGCTAGCCTTAACCCTAACCATAATCATAATCCTAACCCTAACCCAAGCCCTAGAACAAACCCCTGCTGTAAACCTAACTCTCAACCTCACCATAGCTGTTACTCTAGCCCTAATTTACACCTTTCCCTAACCCTAACCCTGGTCCTAACCCTAACCCTAGCCTTATCCCTGAACCTAGCCCTAATCCTAAACCTAACCCTAGCTCTAGCACTACCCCTAACCCTAACTCTAACCCTAACCCTAATCCTACACATAACCATAACACTAACCCTAGCCCTAATCCTAACCCTAAATCTAGACTTGACCCTAATAAAAACCCAACCCTAGCTCTAGCCCTAGACCTAGCCCTAACCTTTGCCATAAACCTAGCCCAACCTTAGTCCTACCCTTATACCCCAGCCCTAACCCTAACACTAGACCTAACCCTAAAACTAACCCTAGCCATAACCCTAACCCTAACCCTAAACAAAACACTAACCTTAATTCTAGCCATAGCCCTTACACTAACCCTAAACCTAACCTTAATCATAATCCTAACAATGACACTAGCCCTTGCCCTAAACCTAGCCTTAACCCTAAACCTACTTGTAACCTCAGCCCTAAACCTAAACCTAAACCTAAACCTAAACCTAGCCCTAACCCTAGCCCTACCCCTGACCATAGCCCTAACCTGATCCTGGCCCCAATCCTAGCCCTAACCCAAACGTTAACACTAACCTTCTTCTTAACCCTAACACTAACCTTAACCCTAGGTCTAGCCCTAACCCTAACCCAAACACTAACCCTAGCACTAACACTTATCCTAGTCCTTACCTTAATCCTAGACCTAAATCTAACACTAACTCAAACCTAGCTCTAGCTCTAACCCTACCCCTAACCCTAGTCCTCCTCATAAACCTAACTCTAGACCTAGCTGTAACCCTAGTCCTAAACCTAACCCTATCCCTAGCCCTGACCCTAACCCTAGACCTACACATTATCCTAGCCCTTACCCTAAGCCTAACCCTAACCCTAGACCTAACCCAAACACTAACCCTAACCCTAGCTCTAG
The DNA here is from genome assembly GCF_014824575.4 of Sturnira hondurensis. Lineage (NCBI taxonomy): Eukaryota > Metazoa > Chordata > Mammalia > Chiroptera > Phyllostomidae > Sturnira > Sturnira hondurensis. The sequence goes on from NW_028074551.1 coordinate 47,606, forward strand.
CCCTAACGCTAACCCTAGCCACAACCCTAACCCTAACCTAACCCTCACCCTAGCCCTAGGTGTAACTATAGCCCTAACCCAAACCCTAACCCTAATGCCAAAATATACCCTTACCCTAAGCCTAGCCTTGCTCCAAACACTAAACATAACCTTAACCCTAATCATAATCCTAACACTAACCCTAACTCCAGTCCTAGCCCTAACCCTAACCATAGGCCTAGTTTTAACACAAGCCCGAAACCTAACCCCAATCCTAGTCCTAACCCTAACACTGGCCCTACACCTAATCATAATTCCAAACCTAACCCTAACCTTAGCCCTAACCCTAATGCTAACCCTATCCTTAGTACTATCCCTAATACTAACCCTAGGCCTAGCTCTAGCCCTACCCCTAACCCTATCACTAACCCTAACCTAGCCCTAACTCTATCTCTAACTCATACCCTAACCCTAACAGTATTCTAACCTTAACCATAACCTTAGCCCTAGCCCTAATACTAACCCTAACCCTAATCCTAACCCTAACCCCAGCTCTAACCTTAACCCTAGCTGAGCCCTAATCCTAGCCCTAACCTAAACTCTAACCCTATACTAATCTTAACACTAACCATAACCCTAGCTCTACCCCTAGCAAAAAACCTAGACATAACCCTAGCCCTAACCTTAGCTGTAACAGTAACCCTAGCCCTTACCCTAGCCCTAGCCCTAAACCTGCCCATAGCCCTACCCTAGCCCTAACAATATCCCTAATCCTCATCCTAGCCCTAACCTTAGCTCTAGCCCTAACTCTAGCCCTAACCATAATCCTAGTCCTGACCTTGGCCCTAACCATAACCATAACCATAGCCCTATTATAGGTACTGTTTTCAGCACTCTTGAAGAATCTTTCAGAAATATGTGTTTTGTGGTAAGATTGATAGCAAAAGGCTTTTTAAAATACTGTTCTGTCATCAAGTGGATGAATAGATAGCTGTTCACTGTAGCATATTTTAAGTGGATAATGTTATGCAATACACTCCATCATAGTATTTTTTTCTTTACAGAAGAACAGAGAAGCTAAGATTCATGGACTGTGTAATACCTGTGTAAAAAAGAGATTGTTTTGTCAATGTCAAAATGAATATGATGCTAATAGTCCAATATTTGTCACGAAGTGCATTTCTCTCTCATATAACAGTAATGAATTCTCTGAATTCTTTGAAATCACTGGCAAATGAACATTCTCTGTAAGAAGTGTGTTTTAAGCCAACACCGTTTGCAGCATTTATAACGTTCTGTCAATGTACTCCTCTAATAAAGAGCTGGAATGCATGGTGTCTCTTGTAATAAATACTGCTTCTTCTCCTCCTGTTGGAGTAATTTTTTTTGAAATTCACTATTGTGGGAGGTTGTTCACAAAAGAGCTGCTGAATGATCTGTCAGCCAATGAGTAAACTATGAGGTGAAAATATACCCTCTATGAATCACAGTCAGCAACTATACCATAGTTATCCCAAAAGTATTATTATAGGAGGAATGTGTAGACTAAATAAGAAATGCAAAAATATGGTAACATGTAAGTTTGAACAGAATTGCAAGTCTAAATGGATATGAAACTAAAGTTATAATCTTAGGACCTTTACAGCATCACACTCTCAGAATACAATGGGGAGGAATTTAAACTTTTTAACTTACAAGGGAATAGAAACATTTCATATGAAGCAGGATTTCAACCAACAATATATGCACTGTTTTGCACCTTATGAGTGGGCTCACTTTACTAGAAGATGAATTGACTGCTGTCTCGGAATATATGTACATCTTACTGTAAGATTGGTACTCATAGGCTTTCAAACATACCGTTCTCTCATCAAATACGTGAATAGATTCTTAAAACTGCTAGCTTATATTCAGTGAAATACCAAATGCAATAAACTTTCCACCAAAGTATTTCTTCTCTACAAAAGAAGATAGAAGCTAAGTTTCGTGGATTGTGTAGAAACTGTGTAAAAGTAACTGCTTTGTCAATGTCAAAATGAATATGACGATAACAGTCCACTATTTGTCACCAAGTGCATTTCTCTCTGATATAACAGTAATGAATTCTTTGAATTCTTTCAAATCACTGGCGAATGAAAATGCTTTTTAAGAAGTGTGTTCCAAGCCATCTCTGTCTGCAGCATTTATAAGGCACTGTTAAGGTACTCCTCTAAGAAAAAGGTGAAATGCATGGTGTCTCTGGTAATAAATACTGTTTAACTCCTCCTGTTGAAGTATTTCTTTTGAAAATCACTTTTGTTATAGGTTCTTAGAAAAATGTTCCTGAATAACCTTTTTGTCAGCTAATAGTGTACTATAAGGCATAAATATATTCTCTAAGAAACACAGTCAGCAACTTTACCAGTCTTTTCCCAACAATATTTTTATAGGAGGAAAGTGTAGCCTAAGAAATGCAAGTACACAGTAACACATAAGTTTGAACAGAATGGCAAGTGTAAGTGAATATGAAACTAAAGTAACAATTTTCAGACCTTTAACAGCATCCGACCCTGATAACATACTGCTGAGGAATTTAAACTTTTCAAAGTCACTCAGGCATGGAAAGGGTTTTAAACAAAAGATATATACACATATTAGCACACTAGTAGTGGGCTCACTTTCCTAGAATATGGATTGAGTGCTGTCTCAGAGTATATGTACTGCTGTCTGCACTCTGTTGAAGTATCATTCAGAAATATGTGTTTTTCAGTAAGATTGATAGCGAAAGGCTTTTGAATGTACTCTTCTGTAATCAAATGAGTGAATGGATTCAGAAACTGTAGCGTATTTAAAGTGAATAATCTTACATAATACACTTTCCACCAAAGATTTTTTTCTCTACCCAAGTTCATACAAGCCAAGACTCATAAACTTTGTAGTACCTGACTTGAAAATAACCGTTTTGTGAATGAACAAATGGTTATCTTGCTAATAGTCTACTTTTGGTGACCAAGTGCATTTCTCTTGATATAACAGTGTAGAATTCTTTGAATTCTTTCAAATCACTGGAAAATGAACATGCTTTGTAATAATTGTGGGGGGGGGGGTAAATTTATTTCATATTTTTCAAGTACAGTTTTCTGTCTATTACTCCCATCCCAACCAACCCCCCCCCCCAGTGCTCCCCCCTCCCATTTCCGCCCTTCTTAGTTGTTGTCCATGTATACTTTATATAGGTTCCTCTAAATCCCTCCCCTATTTCCCCTGAAATTCCCTCCTCTCTCCCCTCTGGTCTCTGTCCCCCTATTCACCATTTCAGAGTTCTTGGTTATATTTTGCTTCCTTGTTTGTTTTGTAGTTTAGCTTCCTGTTAAAGGTGAGATCATATGGTATTTGTCCTTCAACACCTAGCTTATTTCACTCAGCATAACGCTTTCCAGTTCTATCCATCATGTTACAAAGGGTAGGAGCTCCTTCGTTCTTTCTGCTGCATAGAATTCCATTGGGTACAGGTACCATAGTTTTTTGATCCAGTCATTTACTGATGGGCTGGGCACCAGGGTTGCTTCCAGTTTTTGGATATTGTAAATTGTTCTGCTATGAACATTGGTGTGCAAAGATTCTTTGGGATTGGTGTTTTAGGGTTTTTAGGATATAATCCCAGCAGTGGAATGGCTGGGTCAAAAGGCAGGTCCAATTTTAGTTTTCTGAGAAAATTCCCTACTGTTTTCCATAATGGTTGTACCAGCCTGCAATCCCACCAACAGTGGACTAAAATCCCCTTTCCCCCAGAACCTCTCCAACATTTGTTGTTTATTGTTTTGTTTATGATAGAGATTCTCACTGGTGTAAAGTGGTATCTCACTGTGGTTTTAATTTGAATCTCTCGGATAGCTAGCAATATTGAGCATCTTTTCACGTGTCTCTGGATTCTTTGTATGTCCTCCCTGGAGAAGTGCCTGTTCAAGTCCTTTAAAATTAGTAATTGCATTAGTTGTCTTCTTAGAGTGAAGTTTTGTGAATTCTTTGTATATTTTGGAGATTAAACCTTTGTCTGAGGTAGGACTGGCAAATATGTTTTCCCATACAGTTGGTTGTATTTATATTTTACTAATGTTTTCTTTAGCCATGTAGAAGCCTTTTATTTTGATGAAATTTCATTTGCTTCTTCTTTCCCTTATATTCCTTGCACTAGGGGATATATCAGTAAGAATGTTGCTGCGTGAAATATCCGAGATTTTCCTACCAATATTCTCCTCTAGGACTTTAATGCTGTCACAGCTTATATTTAAGTCTTTTATCCACCTTGAAATTATTTTGATGTTTGGTGTAAGTTGGTGCTTAAGTGGGTTTTTTTTATGTTTTTTGTTTGTTTGTTTGTTTGTTTGTTTTTTGCACATAGCTGTCCTCTTCTCCCAACACCATTTGTTGAAGAGGGTATCTTTACTCCATTTTATGTTACTGGCCCCTTTGTCGAACATTAATTGGCTGTAGAGTGTAGGGTTTATTTCTGGGCTACCTGTTCTGTTCCATTGGTATATGTGCCTGTTTTTATCACAGTACTGGGCTGTTTTGATTACAGTGGGCTTGTAATACAGTATGATACCAGGTATTGTGATCCCTCCTACTTTCTTTTCCTTTCTCAAAATTGACGCTGCTATTCAGGGTCATTTATGGTTCCATATAAATTTATAAAATGTTTGTTCTATGTCTGTGAAATATGCCATTGGTATTTTAATAGTTATTGAATTGAATCTGTAAATTGCTTTGGGTAATATGGACATTTTGATGATATTAATTTTTCCAATACATGAACACAGTATATGTTTCCATTTGTTTGTGTCTTCCTTGATTTCCTTCTTCAGTGTTGTGTAGTTTTCTACATGCAGGTCTTTTACCTCCTTGGTTAGATTTATTCCCAGATATTTTATTTTTGTTTTTGCTATATCAAATGGGATTTTTTCCTTATTTCTGCTTCTGCTGATTCATTGTTAGTATACAAAAATGCCTTTGACTTCTGGATATAGACTTGGTAACCCGCTGTTTTGCCAAATTCTTTTATTAGTTTGAGCAGTTTTTTGGTAGAGTCTATAGGATTTTCCATGTACTCTATCATGTCATCTGCAAACAATGACGGCTTTGTTCCCTCCTTTCTGATTTGGATGTCTTTTATTTCCTTCTCTTGTCTGATCGCTGTGGCTAGAACTTGTAATACTATATTTAATAGAAGTGGTGAAAGTGGACAACCTTGTCTTGTTCCTGATCTTAGTGGAAAGGATTTTAGTTTTTGCCCATCATTGAGTATGAAGTTGGCTGTAGGTCTTTCATATATGGCCTTTATTATATTGAGGAATGTCCCCTCTACTCCCATTTTTCTGAGTACCTTTATCATAAATGGGTGTTGTACCTTATCAAAAGGTACAACATTGATATGACCATGTGGTTTTTGCCTTTGCTTTTGTTTAGTGGTGTATTACATTTACTGATTTATGAATATTAAACCATCCTTGCATCCCTGGGATGAATCCCACTTGGTCGTGGTGTATGATCTTTTTGATGTATTGTTGGATGCGATTTGTCAATATTTTATTGAGGATTTTAGCATCTATGTTCATCAGCGATATTGGCCTGTAGCTTTTTTTGTTGTTGTTGTCAAATCTCTATCTGGCTTTGGAATTAGGATGATGCTGGCTTCAAAAAAAAAGAGTTTGGGAGTTTCCCATCATTTTGGATTTTTTGGAATAGTCTGTGAAGAATAGGGGTTAGCTCTTCATTAAAAGCTTTGTAATATTCTCCTGTGAAACAATGTGGTCCAGGGCTTTTGTGTGATGGGAGTTTTTTGATTACTTCTTCAATTTCATCTGCTATTATTGGAGTGTTCAGGTTTTCTGCTTCTTTTTCATTGAGTTTTGGAAGATTATATATTTCTAGAAATATGTCCATTTCACCTAGGTTTTCAAATTTTTTGGCATAGAGTTCTGCATAGTAATTTCTTACAATCCTTTCTATTTCTGTGGTATCAGTTGTAAGCTCTCCTCTTTCATTTCTTTTTATAAAATATATTGTATTGATTATATCATTGCAGTTGTTCTATTCTTCCCCCTCTTCATTCCCCTTCTCCTCTTTCATTTCTGATTGTGTTTATTTGGGTCCTCTCTCTTCTCTTCTTGATGAGCCTACTTAAAGTTTTCTCTACTTTGTTTATCTTTTCAAAAAACCAACTTCTAGATTCATTGATCCTTAGAATTGGGCTTTTAGTTTCTATGTCATTTATTTCTGCTCTGATTTTGGTTATTTCCTTCCTTCTACTTGCTTTGAGCTGTCTTTGTTTGTGTTCCTCCAGTTCTTGGAGGCATCGGGTTAGGTTGTTTGTTTGAAATGGTTCTATCTTCTTTAGGAAAGCCTGTATTGCTATGAACTTCCCTCTCAGGACTGCCTTCACTGTGTCCCATAAGTTTTGGGTTGTTGTGAGTTCATTTTCATTAGTTTCGAGAAGCTTTTTGAATTCTTCCCTAATTTTAATCTTGACCCATTCATTGTTTAATAGCATACTATTCAGTCTCCACGCTTTTGGGTGTTTGGGTTTTTTCCCGTGGGGTTGGTTTCCAATTTCAGTCCCTTGTGATCAGAGAAAATGCTTGGTATGATTTCTATTTTCCTGAAATTGTTGAGACTCATTTTGTGTCCTATCATGTGGTCTATCTTTGAAAATCTTCCATATACACTTGAAAAGAATGTGTATTTAGCTTCCTTGGGATGGAGGGCTCTCTATATATTAATTAGGTCCATTTCATCTAGAGTGTCGATTAATGCTGCAATATCTTTGTTGATATTTTGTTTGGAAATTCTGTCCATTTTTGACAGTGGTGTGTTAAAATCCCCTACTATAATTGTGTTGCTGTCAATATCTTCCTTTAGGTCGTCTAGAATTTTCTTTCTATATTTGCGTGCTCCTATGTTGGGTGCATATATTTTCATGAAATTAATGTCTTCTTGGTGGATTCTTCCCTGGAGTATTATGAGGTGACCTTCTTGGTCTCCCTTTTTGGCCCTTTTTTCGAAGTCTATTTTGTCGGATATGAGAATTGCTACACTGGCTTTTTTTTTTTCTTGTCCATTTGCTTGGAAAATTTGTTTCCATCCTTTCACTTTTAGTCTGTGATGGTCTTTTGACGTGAGGTGGGTCTCTTGTAGGCAGCATATGTGTGGATCATGCTTTCTTAACCATTCAGCTATTCTATGTCTTTTAATTGGTGCATGTAATCAATTTACGTTTAAAGTTATTATTCAAAGGTACTTATTCACTGCCACTTGCGTACCTGGGTTCCTCTTTGTCTCTCTCTTTTCCTTCCTTTCCTTAACGTAGCCCTTTCAGTAATTCTTGTAGACCTGGTTTTGTGGAGGAGTATTCTTTTAGACTTCTTTTGTCTTGGAAGCTCTTTATTTGCCCTAGTATATTGATGGAGAGCCTTGGTGGGTAAAGTAGCCTTGGTTGTAGGCCTCTGCTTCTCATTACTTGGAATATTTCTTTCCATTCTCTTCTTGCTGGGAGTGTTTCCATTGAGAAGTCAGTAGCCAACCTTATTTGGAACCCCTTGTATGTTACTTCCTTTTCTCACTTGCTACCATTAGGATTCTCTCTTTGTCTTGGAGTTTTGTTATTTTAATGATCATATGTCTTGCAGTAGACCTCTTTGGGTTTCACCTGTTTGGGACTCTCTGTGATTCCTGGACTCCTGTGACTTTATACTTCCTGAACTTAGGAAAATTTTCAGTTATTACTCTTTCAAGTAGGTTTTCTACCCCTTGTTCTTCTTCTTCTGGCATTCCTATTATTTGTATATTATTACATTTCATATTGTCTTTCATTTCTCTGAAATTCTCCTCATTTTTTCTGATTCTTTTTTCCATTATTTGGTCTGTCTGGGAGATTCTTTCTATCCTGTCTTCGCTCTCACTTATGTGGTCTTCCGCCTCATCAGTCCTACTACTCTTCATACCTTCTACTGTGATCTTCAGTTCATAAATTGTATTCTTCATTTCCTCTTGGCCTTTGCTGATAGTTTCTATTTCCTTTTTCATGTTGCTATAATTTGCAGAGAGTTCACTGTAGCTCCCCTGTAGTTTCTGGTAGCTCATTGTAAGCTCTTTGAACTTCCTGATAACCAGTGCTTTGAATTCAATATCCGGTAGTTGACTTGCCTCTATTTCATCTCACATTCTTTCTGAAACTTCCTCCTCTTCTTTCATTTGGGGATTGTTTCTTTGTCTTCCCATTGTTTGTGTTGCTCTTCTTGTTGGCTTCAGCTTCTTAAATTGATCTGTTCTGGTTTCCTGGGTTTATGGTGTGAACTTCTGTGGTAGGATGCCTGTGAAGGTCAGTGGTGTAGTCTCCTGCAGGTATCTTGGTGTCCTCCACTTCCACCTACACCTCTTGTTGGTTTCCAGCTGGTCAAACCTTTTTTTCTGGTCTCACTAGCTGCAGCAGCCTGAAGGGCTGTTAGTGTGGCCTTTCTCACGTCTTGCTGAACTCAACTGGTCTTGCCAGTGCCCTCCCAAGATCCAGACTGGTGCTGCTCTCCCGGACCCAACTGAGAGCAGATTTTTCCCCAGGCTTTCCAGCCCTGGCCTGGCGTGAGGGCAGGCATGCCCAGCCAGGCTTTCCTCATCTCGCAGGCTTGGGCATGGACCTTTCTCAATGTTGTGGCTGCACACTCTGGGCAACTCACAATTCTTCCAAGACGGCAATCATGGCATGACTCCCAGGTTTTGTAGTCTGCGCCCGGCTGGGTAGGGAGGGAGCTGATGGCTGGCTCTCTTCCAGGGTCCTTAATAGTGGCTGGAGGCTCCCTGAGACTGTAGGAGTCGCCTCAGGCCCCAGTGACAGGGAACGCATGAACGACTCTCACATCCCTAAGCCTACAGCCACAGTCTCACTCCTATTGCTTCTCAGTCTTCGCCGGCTGGGTAGGGAGGGAGCTGGTGAGTGGCTTTCTTCCAGGGGCCATGTCAGCAGCCCAAGACTCTCTGAGACTGTGGGAGAGCTGGCTTAGGCTCTATGCTATGGGGAATGGCGACTCTCAGTTCCCCAAGCCGGCAACTTCAGCCTGACTCCACGGGTTATCAGAGCTCTCTGGTTTGCTTCCCAAAGCCCAGTCCTCTCTCTGCCACTACAGGCAAACCAATCTCTCCTGGTGTTTTCCAATCTGCACCCTGCTGGATAGGGAGGGTGCCGGTGACTAGTTCTCTCCCAGGATTGTTGCCTGCCCTCGACTCTCAGAGACCGGGGCCAACCAGCCAAGGCCCGGTCTCAGGCCTGCAGAGGGCCTGCAGCCTCTGCACTGTTCCCTTGTACCTTGTTGATCTGTGATCATCACCTCCCCTCAACCTCTGGTCATTCAGTGTCTGCTACACTTTCTGGAGTCCTGCCTTCCTATATGCTGGGTCCCTGTTGGGTATCTGCTGCGCTCCTCCCCAGATAAGACCAGTTTTTCTCCAGCGAGTGGAGGGAATCGAAATCCTTTGTCCTACACCACTGCAATCTTCCTGAAGGTCTGAAGTATCTTTCAGAAACATGTGTTTTGCAGTAAGATTGATAGCGAAAGCCTTTTTAAAAATTTAATTCTTGATTCTTAGCAAAAATGGTGGCGGAGTAGGACGGAGCTACTCCAGTTCTCATACCCCTGGGAGAATGTCCTGGCAGATCTACTGAGGAACAGCGCAATCAATTCCCCAACCAACAGTTCCCCAGCATTTATGAAAATAAGAGACCAGAGATAGTGACGAACCAGACAGCTGCAGGTTGTTGGGGTCTCAGGGACATGAGTAAGGACAGAGGTAGCCAGGCTAGCGGCAGCCTTTGGCTGGCGCATAATGGGCCTGCAGCCCTGGCTGCTGTAGCGGTTGGGGCACAGAGGCTTCTGTCTGGGCCCAGCAACAGGGTCGTCTGCCAAGGAGAACTCATCAGGAGCCCAGCAACCCTTAGTAAAGTCAAGGAGAGCGGCAGCAGTGGCAGCGGTGGTGGCGGTGAGACCGCAGCCATTGGCCACCACATAAAGACCTCCTAGCCATGGCTGCTGCACCAGTCAGGGCCCAGAGGCTTCAACCTGCACCAAGCAACAGGGGCCTCTGCCACAGAGGCCTCATCAGGAGCCTGGTACCTGTGAGTAAAGACAAAAACAGCAGCAGCAGGGCCGGCTGCCTTCGGGGGCCAGGCACCCCAGCATAAAGTCAAAAGCAGCAGCAGCAGGACCAGTAGCCATTCCCCGGCACATAAAGACCTTGGAGCTGCTGCTGCTGTAGCTTCCAGGGCCCAGAGGCTTCTGTCTATGGCCAGTGTTCGGGCGTCTACCACAGAGAACTCATAGGGAGCCCAGCACCTGTGAGTAAAGACAAAAGCGGCAGCAGCAGGGCCACCAGCACTCCACCAGCCTATAACACCTCAGAGCCGCCACTGCCACTGCATTAGGGGTGTGGAGGCTTCCGTCTGCAGCCAGTGCCACGGAGGACTCATAGGGAGCCCAGCACCCAGTGGACCATTGGGCCAGCTGCAGGGTCCTTGGGCCAGCTGCAGGGTCCTTGGAACAGCTGGCTCCCTTCCTCACCATCTAGGTGGGGCTGGGTGGTAGAGACATGTCCGCCTAGGGGTGCAGGGAGGGTGGCAAGGACAGGGGGCTATGTTCAGTTGCGATCTCTGTGGTTGCCAGCCCACCAACCTGCCAGCCCAGGAAATTTGAGAGTAGCGTTGTTCTAACCAGTCATGTTGGGGATTGGGCTGGGCTGAGAGGCATGCTTTCTGGAGAAGTTTTTATTCGAAACTGGACTAAGGTGTTCTCCTGTGAAGGAACCTGGATGTGCCTCTCACCCAGCGACAGGACTGAGAAGGACCAGTACCAGATCCCTGGGATGCAGGCAGCCTGTCGGGTGGGTGAGCGCCCACATCCCAGTCTGGTAGACTGTCTGGTGCACAGGAGTGTCCCTGGGCCTAAAACAAAGATCACAGAGAAGTCCTGCAAAACCCAGACAAAGCAGATTGGACAATTTGAAGTCAACAAAGAAGGAGGGTTTTTTTTAACCCTTCTCAAACTTTTTAAAGTAATCGTATATATTTTTTAAATTTTATGGTTGCTGTATCTTTCAGTACTCTGTTCCTCTTCTTTATTTTTTCCTGTTTTAGTCCTTCTTCCCTTCACCCCAAAGTTACGCCTTTTTCCGAACTTCTCTTGCCATTTTTTTGTGTATTTGTTTGTTTGTTTGTTGCTTTCTATACCACTGTAAATATTTCACAACACATCTCTCAGGTCTTACCCCACTTTACAGGTTCCTGAATTCCATTACTGTAGTGAATAACTCTACTTGCTCACATGCTACTTCTCTTTACTATTCTCTACTCTCACCTTACCTCAAAATCTGACCACCTGCAAACTCACTGCTTTCTAGATACAACTCACAAGTCTTCCCTCCCCAATAAGAGACTTATCTTTGGTCTATCCTTTCTTAAAAGTGGCAAATTGGGTTGAAGATTAGCATTAACACTGTATAGAGCCTAAAGACCTTCTATCTCTTCACTACCGGCTGTGAATGTAAATACCATAAACTACTCTCCTGCTGTCATAAACCATTTTGTCTCCCCCTCCACCTGATCACACACACACAAAGAAAGGAGTAGGTGGAAGCAGAGAACATCAAGATACCTGCAGGAGATTGCACCACTGAATTTCACAGGTATTCTACCACAGAAGTTCAGACCATAAACCCAGAAAGTCAAAACAGATCAATTTAAGAAGCTGAGGCTAACAAGAAGAGTCTCATAAGCAATGGGAAGACAAAGAAACAATGCCCAAATGAAAGAAAAGGGGGAAGTCTCAGAAATAATGTTAGATGAAAGAGAGGCAAGCCAGCTATCAGATATTGAATTCAAAGCACTAGTTATTAGGAAATTCAAAGAGCTCACAATGAGCTACAAGAAACTAGAGGGGAGATGCAATGAGCTCTCCGCAAACCATATCAACAACAAAAAGGAAATAGAAACTATCAGCAAAGGACAAGAGGAAATGAAGAGTACTCAGAACTGAAGAACAAAGTAGAAGGAATGAAAAGCAGGATCAAGCCCTGGGTGGTGTAGCTCAGTGGATTGAGCGAGGGCCTACAAAACAGATGATCGTGGTTCGATTCCCAGTCAGGACACAATGCTTGGGTTGCAGGCCAGTTTCCAACAGGGGCTAGTTCCCTGCAGGTGATGCATGAGAAGCAACCATGCATTGATGTTTCCTTCCACTCTCCTTCCCTTCCCATCTAAAGATAAATAAATAAAATATTAAAAAAAAGAAAAGCAGGAAAAATGAGGCAGAGGATCAGATTAGACAGTTGGAGGACACAGTAGAAAGAATCTCCCAGAAAGAGCAAGAAACAGAAAAGAGGCTCAAAAATAATGAAGAGGGATTAAGAGAAATGCAAGATAGTATGAAATGTAATAATATCCGAATAATAGAAATACCACAAGGAGAAGAAGAAGAACAAGAGATAGAAAACCTATTTGAAAGAGTAATGATGGAAAAGTTTCCTAATTTGATGAGAGAAAAAGTTACACGAATCCAGGAATCACAGAGAGTTCCATTCAAGAGTAACACAAAGAGGCCCACTTCAAGACAAATGACTATTAAAATGGCAAAATTCCAAGACAAAGAGAGAATGTTAAAGGCAGCAAGAGAGAAAAAGGAAGTAACATACAAGGGAGACTCAATAAAGTTAGATACGGATTTCTCAATGGAAACACTCCAAGCAAGAAGAGAATGGCAAGAAATATTTCAAGTAATGAGAACCAGAGGCCTACAACCAAGGCAAGGCTCTCAATCAAGAAAGAAGTCTAAATAATGAGCTTCCAAGACAAAAGAAGTCTAAAAGAATATGCCTCCAGCAAACCAGCTCTACAAGAAATACTAAAAGGACTGCTTTAAGGAAAGGAAGGAAAAGAGAGAGACAGAGAGGAACTGTAGTACAAATCTGGCAATGGATAAGTACCTATCAATAATAACCTTTAATGTAAATGGATTAAATACTCCAATCAAAAGACACAGAATAGCTGAATGGATAAGAAAGCATGACCCACACATATGCTGCCAACAGGAGACCAACCTCAGGACAAAAGACCATCACAGACTAAAAGTGAAAGGATAGAAACAAATTTTCCAAGCAAATGGTCAAGAAAAAAAGCCAGAGTAGTGATTACAATATCAGAAAATATAGACTTCAAAAGAGGGGCCATAAAGAGAGGCCAAGAATGTCACTTCATAATACTCAAGGGAAGGCTCCACCAAGAAGACATTAACATTGAAAATACATATGCACCCAAAATAGGGGCACCCAAATACATAAGGAAAATCCTAGAACACTTCAACAAAGACATTGACAGCAACAAAACTATCGTAGAGGATTTCAACACCCAACTGTCAAATGGAGAGATATTCCAAACAAAATATCAACAAAGATATAGCTGCACTAAACAACCCTAGGTGAAACTGACTTGACTGATATATAGAAAGCCCTTCATCCCGAAGAAGCTAAATACAAATTCTTTTCAAATGCACATGGAACATTTTCAAAGATAGACCACATGATAGGACAGACAACGAGCCTTAAAAAATTCAAGAAAATTGAAATTATGCCAAGCACCTTCTCTGACCACAAGAATCTGAAATTAGAAACCAACAAAACAGGAAAATTCCAAAACACCTAAAATCATGGAGACTGAATGGTATGCTATTAAACAATGAATGGGTCAGGATTGAAATTAGGGAAGAAATAAAAAAGTTTCTGGAAAGAAATGAAAATGGACTGACAAAAACACAAAATTTATGGGACACGGCCAAGGCAGTCCTGAGAGAGAAGTTCATAGCAATACAGGCTTACCTGAAGAAAATAGAAACATTTCAAACAAACAACCTAACCCAATGCCTGGAAGAACTTGAAGAATAACAACAAAGACAGCCCAGAGCAAGTAGAAGGAAGGAAATAACCATGATCAGAGCAGACTTAAATGACATAGAATACAAAAGCACAATTCTAAGGATCAATGAATCCAAGAGTTGGCTTTTTTGAAAAGATAAACAAAATACACAAGCGTTTCAGTAGGCTCATTAACAGAAGAAGAGAGAGGACACAAATAAACACAATAAGTAATGAAAGAGGAGAGATTACAACTGATACCACAGAAATAGAAAGGATTGTAAGAAATTACTATGCAGAATTGTATGCTAAGAAATTTGAAACCCTAGGTGAAATGGTCAAATTTCTAGAAATATATAATCTTCCAAACCAAATGAAAAAGTAGAAAGCTTGAACAGACGAATAAAGGCAGATGAAATTGAAGCACTAATCAAAAAACTCCCATCACACAAAAGCCCCAGACCAGATGGTTTCACAGGAGAACTCTACAAAGCATTCAAGGAAGAGCAAACCCCTATTCTTCACAGACTATTCCTAAAAATCCAAAATGAAGGGAAACTCCCAAACTCTTTTTATGAAGCCAGCATCATCCTAATTCCAAAACCAGATAGAGACACAACAAAGAACGAAAACTTCAGGCCAATATCGCTGATGAAGATACACGCTAAAATCCTCAACAAAATATTGGCAAATCACATCCAACAAGATGTAAAAGGTCATACACCACGACCAAGTGGGATTCATCCAAGGTATGCAAGGATGAATCAATATCCACAAATCAGTAAATGTAATCCACCACATAAACAAAAGCAAAGACAAAAACCACATGGTCATATCAATAGATGCAGAAAAAGCTTTTGATAAGGTGCAACACCCATTTATGATAAAGGTACTCGGCAAAGTGGGAATAGAGGGAGCATTCCTCAATATAATAAAGGCCATATATGGAAGACCTAAACCCCACAGTATACACAATGGGCAAAAAGTAAAATCTTTTCCACTAAGATCAGGAACAAGACAAGCTTGCCCACTTTCACCACTTCTATTCAATATAGTATTGGAAGATTTAGCCTCAGCAATTACGCAAGAAAACGAACTAAAAGGCATTCAAATTGGAAAGGAGGAAACAAAACTGGCATTGTTTGCAGATGACATGATAGTGTACATGGAAAATGCCCTAGACTCTACCAAAAAACTGCTCAAACTAATAAATGAATTTAGCAAAACAGGGAGTTTCAAAGTCAATGTCCAGAAATCAAAGGCAATTTTGTATACTAACAATCAATCAGCAGAAGCAGAAATCAAGAACAAAAATCCCATTCAATATAGCAAAAAGAAAATTAAAATATCTGGGAATAAATCTAACCAAGGAGGTTAAAGACCTGTATGCAGAAAACTACACAACACTGAAGACAGAAAGCGAGGAAGACACAAACAAATGGAAATATATATTGTGTTCATGGACTGAAAGAATTAACATCACCAAAATATCCATACTACCCAAAGCAATTTACACATTTAATGCAATACCTGTTAAAGTAACAATGGCATATTTCACAGAAATAGAACAAACACCTCAAAAATATATGTGGAACAATAAAAGACCGTGAATAGCAGCTACAATCTTAAGAAAGAAGAACAAAGAAAGAGGGATCACAATACCTGATATCAAACTGTATTACAAGGCCACTGTGATCAAAACAGCCTGGTAATGGCATAAAAACAGGCACATAGACAAATGGAACAGAACAGAGAAACCAGAAATAAACCCTACTCTCTACAGTCAATTAATATTCGACAAAGGGTGCAGTAACAAAAATGGGGTAAAGATAGCCTCTTAAACAAATGTTGTTAGGAGAACTGGACAGCTACATGCAAAAAAATGAAACTCGAGCACCACCTTAAACCATACAACAAATAAATTCAAGGTGTATAAAAGACTTAAATATAAGCTGTGACACCATTAAAGTCCTAGAAGAGAACATTGGCAGGAAAATGTCAGATATTTCATGCAGCAACACTTTTACTGATATGTCCCTTAGAGCAAGGAATGCAAAGGAGAGAACAAACAATTGGGATCTCATCAAAATAAAAGGCTTCTATGCAGCTAAAGAAAACAGCATTAAACCAAAAAGACAACCACCTGTATGGGAAAACATATTTGCCAATGATACCTCACACAAAGGGTTTTTTTTCATAATCTCATATATATTTTATTTGTGTCCAGATGTACTTTTCCCAATTTTTTATTTAATTATTTTTCAAGAACAGTTTTCTATTACTCCCATCCCATCCCACCCTGGTGCTCCCCCCTTTCTCCCATTTCCACTTTTCTCAGTTGTTGTCCATGTATCCTTTATGTATGTTCCTCTAAATCCCTCCCCTATTTCCCCTGAAATTCCCTCCCCTCTTCCCTCTGGTCACTGTCAGCCTGTTCTCTATTTCAGTGTCTTTGGTTATATTTTGCTTGCTTGTTTGTTTTGTTGTTTAGCTTCCTGTTAAAGGTGAGATCGTATGGTATTTGTCCTTCAACACCTGGCTTATTTCACTCACCATGCTTTCCAGTTCCATCCCTGATGTTGCAAAAGGTAGGAGCACATTCTTCCTTTCTGCAGCATAAAATTCCATTGTGTATATGTACCATAGTTTTTTGATCAACTCATTTACTGACGGGCACCTAGGTTGCCTCCAATCCTTGGCTATTGTAAATTGAGCTGCTATGAACATTGCGGTGCATAGAATCTTTGGGATTGGTGTTTTAGGGTTCTTAGAATACAATCCCAGCAGTAGAATTGCTGGTTCAAAAGGCAGGTACAATTTTAGTTTTCTGAGAAAATTCAATATTGTTTTCCATAATGTTTGTATCAGTCTGCAATCCCACCAACATTCGACCAGAGTCCCCTTTTCCCCACACCCTCTCCAACATTTCTTGTTTATTGCTTTTTTTATGATAGCCATTCTCACCGGTGTAAAGTGGTATATCATTGTGGTTTTAATTTGCATCTCTCTGATAGCAAGCGATATTGAGCATCTCTTCATGTGTCTCTGGATGCTCTGTATGTCCATCTTGCAGAAGTGTCCGTTCAAGTCCTTTCCCCATTTTTTACTTGGGTTAGTTGTCTTCTTAGAGTGAAGTCATGTGAGTTCTTTGTATATTTTGGAGATTAAACCTTTTTCTAAGTTATCCTTGGCAAATCTGTTTTCCCATAGAGGTGGTTGTCTTTTTATTTTAATGCTTTTTTCTTTAGCTTTGCAGAAGCTTTATAATTTGATGAGATCCCAATTGTTTATTCTTTCCTTTCTTTCCTTGCTTTAGGGGACATATCAGTAAAAATGTTGCTGCATGAAATATCTCACATTTCCTGCCAATGATCTCCTCTAGGACTTTAATGGTTTCACGGCTTATATTTAAGTCATTTATCCACCTTTAATTTATTTTGTTGTATGGTGTAAGTTGGTACTCGAGTTTCATTTTTTCACATATACCTGTCCAGTTCTCCCAACACCATTTGTTGAAGAGGATGTCTTTACTCCATTTTATGTTACTGCCCCCTTTGTCGAACATTAATTGATTGTAGAGGGTAGGGTTTATTTTTGGGTTCTCTGTTCTGTTCCATTGTACTATGTGCCTGTTTTTGTGCTAGTACCAGGCTGTTTTGATTACAGTGGCCTTGTAATACAGTTTGATATCAGGTATTGTGATTCCTTCATTCTTTGTTTTTCTTTCTTTACATTGCAGCTGCTATTATGGGTCTTTTATGCCTCTATATAAATTTTTGAAGTGTTTGTTCTATGTCTCTGAAATATCTGTATTTATTCCCAGATATTTTATTTTTATTTTTGCTATATCAAATGCGATTTTTTTCTTGATTTCTACTTCTGACTATTCATTGTTAGTATACAATGAATAGTGATATCCAGATATTGACTTTGCATCCCACGGTTTTACCAAATTCATTTATTAGGTCGAGCAGTTCTTTTGTAGAGTCTATAGGATTTTCCATGTACACTATCATGTCATCTGCAAACAATGACAGTTGTGTTTCCACCTTTCTAATTTCAATGCCTTTTAGCTCCTTTTCTTGGATAATTGCTGAGGCTAAAACTTCCAATACTATATTAAATAGAAATGGTGAAATTGGACAACCTTGTCTTGTTCTTCATCTTAGTGGAATGGATTTAATTTTTGCCATTGAGTATGATGTTGGCTGTAGGTCTTTCATATATGGCCTTTATTATATTGAGGAATGCTCCCTCTATTCCCACTTTGCTGAGTACCTTTATCATAAATAGTTGTTGTACCTTATCAAAAGCTTTTTCTGCATCTATTGAAAGGATCATTTGGTTTTTGTCCTTGCTTTTGTTTGTGTGGTGTATTACATTTACTGATTTGCGGATATTGAACCATCGTTGCATTCCTTGGATGAATCCCACTTGAACGTGGTGTATGACCTTTTTCATGTATTGTTGGATGCGTTTTGCGAATATTTTGTTGAGGATTTTAGCATCTATGTTCACCAGTGATATTCACCTGAAGTTTCCATTCTTTGTTGTGTCTCTATCTGGTTTTGGAATTAGGATGATGCTGGCTTCATAAAAAGAGTTTGGGAGTTTCCCTTCATTTTGGATTTTTAGGAACAGTCTGTGAAGAATAGGGGTTAGCTCTTCCTTGAATGCTTTGTAGAATTCTCCTGTGAAACCATCTGGTCCAGGGCTTTTGTGTGATGGGACTTTTTTGATTACTGCTTCAATTTCATCTGCTTTTATTGGTCGGTTCGGGTTTTCTACTTCTTGATTGAGTTTTGGAAGATCATATTTTTCTAGTAAATTTTCCATTTCACCCAGGTTTTAAAATTTCTTAGCATACAGTTCTTCACAGTAATTCCTTACAAGACCTTCTATTTCTGTGGTATCAGTTGTAATCTCTCCTCTTTCATTTCTGATTGTGTTTATTTGGGTCCTCTCTATTTTTTTCTTAAGGAGCCTATTTAAAGGGTTGTCTATTTTATTTATCTTTTCAAAAAAACAACTCTTGGATCCATTGATCCTAAGAATTGTGCTTTTAGTCTCTAAGTCATTTAACTCTCCTTAATCTTGGTTATTTTCTTCCTTTTACTTCCTCTGGGCTGTCTTTGTTGTTGTTCTTTGAGTTATTGCTGGCATAGAGTTAGGTTTTTTGTTTCAAATGTTTCTGTCTTCTTTAGGTAAGCCTATATTGCTATGAACTTCTCTCTCAGGACTGCCTTGGCCGTGTCCCATAAATTTTGTGTTTTTGTCAGTCCATTTTCATTTCTTTCCAGAAACTTTTTTATTTCTTCCCTAATTTCAATCCTGACCCATTCATTGTTTAATAGCATACCATTCAGTCTCCATGATTTTAGGTGTTTTGGAATTTTCCTGTTTTGTTGGTTTCTAATTTCAGAGTCTTGTGGCCAGAGGAAATGCTTGGTAGTATTTCAATATTCTTGAATATGTTGAGGCTCATTTTATGTAATATCATGTAGTCTATCTTTGAAAATGTTCCATGTGCATTTGAAAAGAATGTGTATTTAGTTTCTTTGGGATGAAGGGGTCTATATATATCAGTCAAGTCCATTTCATCTAGGGTGTTGTTTAGTGCAGCTATATCTTTGTTGATATTTTGTTTGGAAGATATATCCAGTTTTAACAGTGGGGTGTTAAAATCCCCTACTATAAATGTGTTGCTGTCAATATCTTTCTTGAAGTCTTCTAGGATTTTCCTTATATATTTGGGTGCTCCTATGTTAGGTGCATATATATTTATGATGTTAATGTCTTCTTGGTGGATCCTTCTGTTGAGTATTATGAAGTGACCTTCTGGATCTCTCTTTCTGGCTCCATTTTTGAAGTCTATTTTGTCTAATATTAGAATTGTGACACTGTCTTTTCTTTCTGACCAATTGCTCGGAAAATTTGTTTCCATTCTCTCACTTTTAGTCTGTGAAAGGAGAAGCCTCTTGGCCCTGGAAGCTGTGGCAGCAGCAGCTCCAAGGTCTTTACCCGTAGGCCAAGGGCTTCCTTCCCACCACCGCTGCTGCCCTTGACTTTACTCTGGGATGCCGGGCTCCCAGTGAGTCCTCCATGGCTGACGCCCCTGTCAGTGGGCACAAATGGAAGCCTCTGGGCCCCGACCGCTGCGGCAGCCATGGCTCCACGGCTGTTATACGCTGGCCGAGGGCTGTAGCTGGCCAGGCTGCCCCCATCCTTACTCGCCTCCCTGAGACTCCACTGACCTCCAGTTGTCTTGTCCGTCACTATCTCTGGTCTCTTATTTTCATAAATGCTGGGGAATTGTTGGTTGGGGAATTGATTGTGCTGTTCCTCAGTAGATCTGCCAGGATTTTCTTCCAGGGGTATGAGAACTGGAGTCGCTCCGTCCTACTCTGCCACCATTTTCCCACCATCTCAGCATTATACTTTAATAGAGCAGTTTGAGAACATGGAGAGTGAATCTCCAACACTTTTTTTCTTCTCCAAATATATTCAGCTATTTAAAATATTTGTGGTTCCATATAAATATTAAAGGCTTTTATTTCTGAGCAGTAGTTTGATGAGGTTTGTATTGAACTAAGAGTTTTGGGAAGTATTGCAATGAAAACAATTGAATCTTCCCATTGTATAGGAATGATTTATGTTTCAATTTTTTTCTGTGTTCTTTTTGCTTTCTCTCTTTAACGTATTCTTATTTTGAGAGTACAAATAATTTACCTCTTTGTTTATTCCAATTCATGGACATTTATTTCTCTTCCACACAATTGTAGATGGGATTACATTCTTTACTTTTTCTTTTATTGTTTATTAGTGCTATGAATGTGACAGATTTTTTACGTCCAGTTTGCACTTTATTATTAATGAATTATTTTATTAATTCCATAAATTTTTTGAATTCTTTAAGAAATTGTGTTTTTTGAGCTTGTATGGCTATTTTTTTTTAATTTTTTTATTTAACTCTTGTTCAAGTACAGTTTTCTTTCTTGTATTCCCAGCCCTGCCCCCCCAAGTGCTCCCCCACCTCCCTCCCATCTCCAACCCCCACCTTAGTTATTGTCCATGCGTCCTTTATACTTGTTAATGTGAGTCCTTCCCCTTTTCCCCTGTAATTCTCTCCCCTCTCCCTTCTGGGCACTGTCAGCACCTTCTGTATTACAGTGTTTTTGGTTACATTTTGCTTGCTTGTTTGTTTTGTTGTAGAGAATCCTGTTAAAGGTGATATCATTAAAAAAAGTAATGATACTTTTCTCAAAATAATTTCAAGTTGATTATTAAAAAAGCAATGTTTTCTACCCAAAGTTTCCAGAAAATCTTTTAATTAATATTTTTGTGGGAATTTGAATAAATAAAGCGTTGTTCACAGGAAAAAAAAGAAATTGTATGGGAAAACATATTTGCCAATGATATCTCAGAGAAGGGTTTAATCTTCAAAATATACAAAGAACTTACATGACTCCACTTTAAGAAGACAAGAAACCCAATTAAAAAGTGGACAAAGGACTTGAACAGACATTTTTCCAAGGAGGACACACAGAAGATCCAGAGACACATGAAAAGATGCTCAATATCACTAGCTATCAGAGAGATGTAAATCAAAACCACAATGAGATACCTCTTTACGCCAGTCAGAATGGCCATTTTAAACAAAGCAACAAACAACAAGTGTTGGAGAGGCTGTGGAGAAGAGGGGATCCTGATCCATTGTTGGTGGGATTGCAGACTCATACAACCACTGTGGAAAACAGTATGGAATTTTCTCACAAAACTAAAAATGGACCTGTCTTTTGATCCAGCAATTCCATTGCTGGGATTATATCCTAAAAACCCTAAAACACCAATCCAAAAGAACCTATGCACCTCGATATTCATAACAGCACAATTTACAATAGCCAAGAACTGGAAGCAACCTAGGTGCCTGTCAGTAAATGAATGGATGAAAAAATTATGGTACATTTTATGAGCAGAATAAAATTCTATGCAGCAGAAAGGAAGAAGGAGCTCCTATCATTTGCATCAGCATGGATGGAACTGGAAAGCATTATGCTGAGTGAAATAAGCCAGGCATTGACAGACAAATACCATATGATCTTACCTTTAACAGGAAACTAAACAACAGAACAAACAAGCAAGCAAAATAAAAACAAAGACACTAAAATAGAGAACAAGGGGGCAGTGACCAGAAAGGAGGAAATTTCAGGGGATAAAGGGGAAGGATTTACGGGAACTAGTATACAGGACAAATGGACAACAACTAAGGGGGTGGAAATGGAAGGGAGGTGGGGAGCACTGGGGGGTGGGCTGGGATGGGAGTAAAAGACAGAAAACTGTAGTTGAACAATAATTAAATAAAAATTAATTCTAAAAAGAGAAATTGTGGATGGGTGGCAAGATGGCAGAGGAATGAGTGGGAGCCACACTAAACTTCTCCCAGGACCAACCTGGAACTAAAACTAAATTGTGGAGAAATTACCCACAACAAACAACTCAACTATAGTGAGGGGAAAAGGGGACCCTAGTTCACTGTTGGTGGGATTGCAGTCTGGTACAACCACTATGGAAAATAGTATGGAATTTTCTAAGAAAACTAAAAATGAATGTGCCTTTTGACCCAGCAATTCCACTCTTAGGAGTATATCCTAATAACCCTGAAACACCAATCCAAAAAACCTATGCACCCAAATGTTCATAGCAGCACAATTTACGATAGCCAAGAGTTGGAAGCAACCTAGGTGCCCATCAGTCAATGACTGGATCGAAAAACTATGGTACAATTATACAATGGAATTCTATGCTGCAGAAGGGAAGAAAGAACTACTGCCCTTTGCCATATCATGGATGGAACTGGAAAGCATTATGCTGAGTGAAATAAGGCAGGCAGTGAAAGACAAATATCATATGATATCACCATTAACAGGGGTCTAAACAAAACAAACAATCAAGCAAAATATGACCAATGACACTCAATTACGGAACAGTCTGAGAGGGCCCAGAGAGGAGATGGGAGAGAATCATAGGGGAAAAGGGGATAGACTCACATGAACAAGTATAAAGGACACATGGACAATTACTAAGGGTTGGGGGTGGAAACGGGAGGGGGGCGGGGAGCATTGGGTGGGGGGCAAGCCGGGTTGGGAATATAAGACAGAAAGCTGTACTTGAACAAGAATTAAATAAAAAAGTTATTTTTTTTAAAAAAAATTGAAATGTGAGTCATGGCACCATAAAAATTCTAGAGGAGTATATAGGCTGGAAAATCTCAAATATTTCTCACAGCCATATATTCACTAATATGTCCCCTAGAGCAAGAAAAGAATACACAAATCTCGTCAAAATAAAAAGCTTCTCCATAGCTAAAGAAACAAGATTAAAATGAAAAGAAAACCAACTACATGGGAAAACATATTATCAATGATACCTCGGAGAAAGTTTTGCTGTCCAAAAAATATAAGAAACTTATAAGATTCAATGTCAGGAAGACATATGACCCAGTTAAAAACTGGGCAAAGGACTTGAACAAATACTTCTCAAGGAGGACATACATAGGGCCAAAAGACATATGCTTAGCATTGCTAGCCTTCAGAGAAATGCAAATTAAAACCACAATGAAATACCACTTCACACTGGCTAGAATGGCCATTATGAACAAAGCAACAAACAGCAAGTGTTGAAGAGGATGTGGAGAAAAAGAAACCCTAGTGCACTATGGTGGGAATGCAGACTGATACAGCCACTGAGGAAAACAGTATGGAATTTCTTCAGAAAAATAAAAGTGGAACTGCCTTTTGACCCAGCAATTACACTTTTGGGATTATATTCTAAGAACTTTGAAACATCAATTCAAGAGAACCTATGCACTCCAAAGTTCATTGCAGCACAATTCATAATATCCAAGTGCTGGAAGCAACCCAAGTGCCCATCAGTAAATGAATGGATCCAAAAACTATGGTACATTTACACAGTGGAATACTACACGACAGAAAAAATAAGGAGCTCCTACCATTTGTGAAAGCATAGATGCTATTGGAGAACATAATGTTAGGTGAAATAAGCCAGGTGGTGAAAGACAAATACCACGTGACCTTGTGTACAAATGAAACCTAATCAACAAAACACACAAGCAAGCAAAATATAACCAGAGACATTGAAATCATGAACAAACTGATAGTAACCAGAGGGGAGGTGGGAGGGGATAATGGGATTTTCAGATACATCTATAAAGGACCAATGAAGAAAACCATTGGTGTAAAAAAAAAACCTGTTTGGTCCAATTCCATTACTACAGAGTACATACTTGACTTACCTCCCCTAAGCTTTTGTAAAAAAAAAAAAAAGAAGAATATTTTAGGGGAGACAGTACAGCAGAAGCTTTTTATAACTTAAAAATGACAGATGCTTATGTAAACATTCACTCAGTTCAGTGCAGAAAAGTGATTTCAGTATCTCTTTCATCATCAAACTTTCTAAGGTGATATTTTAGAAAAATATTTCAACAAATGTGCAAAAACCAACAGGTGTCACGTTGTACAAAATTCCCTTCATCTTCTAATGACATGACTAAATTGACCTTGGATATAAACACTGCAAAAGGTGACTGCTTAAGAACAGCTTCAAAAAAAAATTAAAAAACAGCTTCATACAAAACATGTTCATTCCTGAATAATTTGAAAGGGTTCAAACAATTCATTACCCTTTTATCAGAGAGAAATGCACTCAGGGCCAGGAAGTGTCCTGTTAGCATCATGTTCATTTCAACATTCACGTATATGTCTTGTCCAAGTCATGTTGTACGTTGTACATGCCTGATTCAGTTGGGTGACATTTTTATTCTGGAAAACTACATAGGAGACAGCTCTAGTATAGAAGCTTATTCTCCTTCAAAGATCACCTAGCCCTGTGCTGTGGTTCACTCATTTGCTGATGGAAAATCACTTCAGTAGCTTTTACCTATCACACACTCCCTGCAATTTATATTTCAGAAAGATATTTCAACCAAATGCTGAAGCAAGTACAAACTATATGGACTAATGCAGACCCCACTCATGGGGTCCATCACATTGTGAATGAGGCACAAGAAATTCACACGAACTACTGAGTTCTATGGAGGAAAGGGGATGGGCGGCTTCTCTCTCAAGAGGAGAAAAAGCTTCCGTCCTTGCCTTGACCAGCATTTATTTCTTTTCTGGGCACATTACATAATGGTCCTTATTTACTATGCACAGGCTCGCTTTAGCTGGTTACCTTTTACAGACAAAAGGAGAGGATGGCACTAATCACATCACATCACAGAAGAAGGATATTTTCAAATGCAAGGGGAAAAGTGGTTGAACTAGTTACACTCCATACTGGGGAGGTTTAGCACAGACTTGAGGAAGTGACAGTAGACACTTTCTCATTCAATTTAGGGTGAGGGAGTTTTAGCAAAAGCAAGTCACAACGTGGCCTAGGTACACTGCCTGCCTGACTCCCCATGTGAGAACCCATCCATGGGTGTGGGTCCTGTTTGGGCCAATGCCATGCAGAAGAGTCTCTTATAATGGACCCCAATTATTTCATTGTCTACTCAAATAAATACATTGATTAGGAGTCCAACCATGTATTTGGCATTTGTTGAAAACTCCCTTTGTATAAAATATGAAGCTTATTCTCCTTCAAAGATCACCTAGCCCAGTGCTAGAATTCATTCATTTGCAAATTCTTCACCACTGTATTATCAGAGTAGAAAGCACTTAGAACCCAAAAAGTGTACTTTCATGCTCACGCTCACTTAGACATTCAAAAACCTGTAGAGTCCAAGTTAAGTAGCACAGCATATGTGCATTTACTGCTGAGGCTATGCTTTTCACTGAGGAACAATACATCGGAGACAACTGTGGTATAGAAGCTTACTCTATTTCACACATGACATAGTCATGTGCATGCATTTATTGATTAGCTTTCAGAAAAATGATGCACACGCTCCTTTGTTCTCAAACTTACCAGGACAGTGGTATTCCAGAAAAATACTCAAACAGACTGCTCGAACAGTACATTTTACTGGAGACATCATTCATTTCAACTTCAACTGAAATGAGTACATTGACCAACTGTAATAAACAAGGCAGACAGACTTTTCAAAAAAACATTTTGTAGGACACATGTTCGTTCCCCAGTCATTTGGAAGGGTCCAACAATTTATCACTGTCCTCTCAGTGTGAAAAGCACTTGGTTGGGGAATGTGGACAGTTAGCTTCATATTCCTTTTGACTTACAAAAAACTGTTTTGTCCCAGTCAGTTTCTACAGACTACATGCTTGTATTAGCTTCCCTATGATTTTGTATTAGAAAGTTTACTTTAGAGGAGACAGTACTGAGGAAGCTTAATCCACTTCAAAAATGATAATGTTGGGGACCGCTCTGCCTGGTTTCAGGAATTGTAACTACCCCCGGTGGCTAAGGATGAGCAAGCAATTTCCATAATGTGAGCCGCAGGAATCAATGCTTGTCTCTGGTAGCAAATGCTGCCTCAGTTTCCTCCCCTTGCCCCCAAAGCACGGTTGGTAGTCAGAAACAGGTATGGCTCCTCACAGTGAGGAGTAACCTAAGCCAGACTCGATTACTTAGGAGATCATCATGGAATGACTCGGGGGGCTGCGACAAAGAGCGAGCAATAAACCCTTGACCCCCGGCTATGTGACATACCCTGAGTCTCCATGTACTCTGGGAGAAGTGCTTCCTGGCTCTAATCCATTTAAGCCTCAAAACCTGATGGGGAAGGGGTGTGACTTCTTGCCTTCCTAGAGCAGTATCTGAGGAGAAATGTGGAATAAGAAAGAATTCCTTAAAAAATCATGTGAAACCTGCTTTGCTAAGAGTGTTTTCACTCATATGTTAAGGGTCCAAGCAGGAAATAAGTATGTCTCCCAAAGTTTCTGCAAACCCCCTTTCCTGACAGACACTGACTCAGACTAAGCCCTAAGATTTCTTTCAAATGTTATCTACTGTTTGATCCTTGCTGACCTGTGTTCCTGTGTATTACAACCTAATTAAAGATCCTGAAGGAAGGGGCTCTTGGCCTTTTTCCTCTGAGAAACTGGCTACCTCTCCTCCCCAAGCAGATCATGTCTTGGTAGTATTTAATTTCATGCATGGTGGACGGAGGAACTTGAGTGCTAAGTCGCCCCTACAAAACAGACACTTACGCATATATTCTCCTATACAGATAAAAAGAAGTGATTTCCGTAGATCTTTCATTACCAAATGTTCCCTGAAAGTGATATTTGTAAAGTGAAAAATACTTTAACAAATGTGAAAAAATGAATACATGTCACAGTGTAAACCATTCATTTCATCTTCTACTGACATGAATACATTGACTTGGGTATAAACACTGCATAAGATGATTATTTAAAACCAGCTTTGGACTAAACATGCTAATTCCAAAGTGATTTGGATGATTCCAAGCAGTTCATTATTGTCCTATCAGACAGATATGCCCTTGGTTGAAGAGAGTTGACTGCTAGGTTCATATTTCTTTTAACATATAAAACAAATATTTGTCCTCACCATATTCTAACCCGTATATGCGTGTCTCAGCTCATTTATCCTTCTTTACAAGAAATAATACTTTGGAGGACACTGGGTATAGCTTATGCTACTATAAAGATGAAAATGACCTATTCATCCATTCACTCATTTGAGGACAGGAAAGTGATATCAGTAGTCTATTGTTACCAAACCTACCATGACAGTGAAATCTCAGAAAGATTACTGAAAAGAAGAGCAGAAGACAGGACATTTTTAAAAATTTTATTTATTTACCTTTAGGGGGGAAGGGAAGGAGAGAGGGAGAGAAATATTAATGTATGGTTGCCTCTCATATGTCCCCTGATGGGAACTGGCCTGCAACCCAGGCATGTGCCCTGACTGGGAATCAAACCGAGATCTTGTGGTTCATGGGCCCGCACTCAATCCATTAAGCTACACCAGCCAGGGCTAAAACAGGACATTTTACTGGGGAAAACTTTCAATTGAATTTCCATTGAAAAGAGTACATTGAGGACGGGAGGAAGATGGCGGTGGAGTAGGACAAAGGATTTCGCTTCCCTCCATGCACCACCGGAGAAGGACCTGGCTGATCTTCGGAGGAGCACAGCAGATGCCCAATGGGGACCCAGCATATAAGAAGGCAGGACTCCAGAGAGTGTAGCGGACACTGAATGACCAGAGGTTGAGGAGAGGAGACGACCGTGGATCAACAAGGTATGAGGGAGCAGTGCAGAGGTGGCAGCAGGCCCTCCGCCAGGCTGTGCCAGGGCCCTGGCTGGCCGCCCCGGTCTCTGAGAGCTGAGGGTGGGCAACACCGACTCTGAGAGAGAACTGGTCACCGGCACGCCACCCCCCCATTCTGGCAGGGCACAGATTGGAAAACACCATAAGAGATAGTTCTGCCAGTAGTGGCAGAGAGAGGAGTGAGCATTTGGAAGCAAACCAGAAAGCTCTGATAACCCATGGAGTCAGGTTGCCGGCTTGGGAGAACTGACAGTTGCCCAAGCATTCACTGCTTCTCTGGGAATCTGCCGGCTCTTGAACAGTCTCGGGGAGCCCCGGGCTGCTGGCAGGACCTCTGGAAGTGAGTCAGTTGCCAGCTCCATCCCTACTCACCCAGCGCAGACCAGCTCCATCCTTACTCAGCTGGCGCAGACTAGGAGGCACTGGGAGTCAGGCTGTGGCTGTCGCCTTGGGTAGCGGCGAGTCACCTGCACCTCCCAGGCCCAGTGGAGACTGCGCCGGACCTCGGCTTGAGTAACCGCTGATCACCCTCACCTCCCAGCCCTCGCGGGGCCTGCACCAGCTCTTGAACAGTGTCAGGGAGTCTTGGACTGCTGGCTGGGCCCCTGGAAGAGAGCCAGTTGCCAGCTCCATCCCTACTCAGCCAGCGCACAAAGGGAAACACGGGGAGTCAGGCTGTGGCTGTTGGTTTGGGAGAATTGTGAGTTGCCCTGTGTGTTCAGCCACAGCACAGGGAAAGGTCCCCACCCAAGCCTACAAGAACAGGAAACCCTGGCTGGGAGTGCGCGCCCTCACGCCAGACCAGGGCAGGAAAGCGTGGGAGAAAATCCGCTCTCAGAGGGCACAGGAGAGGGACGCCAGTCTGGATCGGGGGGGGGGGGCACTCACAGGTATCCTACCACAGAAGTTCACACCATAAACTCAGGGTACCAGAACAGATCAATTTCAGAAGCTGAGGCCAACAAGAAGAGCATCACACACAATGGGAAGACAAAGAAACAATCACCAAATGAAAGAAAAGGAGGAAGTCTCAGAAAGAATGTGAGATGAAATAGAGGCAAGTCAACTATCAGATATTGAATTCGAAGCACTGGTTATCAGGAAAATCAAAGAGCTTACAATGAGCTACCAGACACTACAGGGGAGCTACAATGAACTCTCTGCAAACAATACCAACATGAAAAAGGAAATAGAAACCATAAGCAAAGGCCAAGAGGAAATGAAGAATACAATTTCTGAACTGAAGAACACAGTAGAAGGTATGAAGAGTAGGATTGATGAGGCAGAAGAGCGCATAACTGAGCTCGAAGAGGGGGTGGAAAGAATTTCCCAGATGGACCAGGTAATGGAAAAGAGAATCAGAAAAAATTAGGAGAGTCTAAGAGAAATGCAAGACAATATGAAAAGTAATAATATCGGAATAATAGGAATACCAGAAGGAGAAGAAGAAAAAGGGATAGAAAACCTAATTGAAAGAGTAATAACAGAAAATTTTCCTAAGTTGAAGAGAGAGAAAGTCACAGGATTCCAGGAATCACAGAGAGTCCCAATCAGGTGGAACCCAAAGAGGCCTACTGCAAGACACATCATCATTAAAATGGCAAAACTCCCAGACAAATAGAGAATCCTAAGGATAGCAAGAGAGAAAAAAAGAAAGTGTATTTAGTAACATACAAGGGCGTCCGAATAAGGTTGGCTACTGACTTCTCAATGGAAACATTCGAAGCAAGAAGAGAATGGCAAGAAATATTCCAAGTAATGAGAAACAGAGGCCTACAACCAAGGCTACTGTACCAAGCAAGGCTCTCAATCAAGATAGAAGGCCAAATAAAGAGCTTCCAGGACAAAAGAAGTCTAAAAGAATATGCCTCCACCAAACCAGGCTCTACAAGAATTACTGAAAGGGATGCTTAAGGAAAGGAAGGAAAAGAGAGAGACGGAGAGGAACCCAGGTACACAAATGGCAGTGAATAAGTACCTTTCAATAATAACTTTAAATGTAAATGGATTAAATGCAAGAATTAAAAGACATAGAATAGCTGAATGGTTAAGAAAGCATGACCCACACATATGCTGCCTACAGGAGACCCGCCTCAGGTCAAATGACCATCACAGACTAAAAGTGAAAGGATGGAAACAAATGTTCCAAGAAAATGGACAAGAAAAAAAAGCCGGGGTAGCAATTCTCATATCAGACAAAATAGACTTCAAAAAAAGGGCCATAAAGAGAGACCCAGAAGGTCACTTCATAATACTCAAGGGAAGAATCCACCAAGAAGACATTAACATTGTAAATATATATGCACCCAACATAGGAGCATTCAAATATATAAAGGAAATCCTAGAGGACATCAAGAAAGATATTGACAGCAACACAATTATAGTAGGGGATTTTAACACCCTACTCTCAAAAATGGACAGATCTTCCAAACAAAATATCAACAAAGATATTGAAGCATTAAATGACACTGTAGATGAAATAGACCTAATTGATATATAGAGAACCCTCCATCCCAAGGAAGCTAAATACACATTCTTTTCAAGTGTATATGGAAGATTTTCAAAGATAGACCACATGATAGGACACAAAATGAGTCTCAACAATTTCAGGAAAATAGAAACCATACCCATTATCTTCTCTGCTCACAAGGGACTGAAATTGGGAACCAACCCCACAAGAAAAAACCCAAAACTCCCAAAAGCATGGAGATTAAATGGTATGCTATTAAACAACGAATAGGTCAAGATTGAAATTAGAAAAAAAAATTAAAAATCTTCTCAAAACTAATGAAAATGAACTCACAACAACCCAAAACTTATGGGACACAGTGAAGGCAGTCTGGATAGGGAAGTTCATACTAATACAGGCTTACCTAAGGAAGACAGAAACATTTCAAACAAACAACCTAACCTGACACCTCCAAGAACTTGAGCAACAACAACAAAGACAGTCCAAGCAAGTAGAAGGAAGGAAATATCCAAGATCAGAGCAGAATTAAATGACATAGAGACTAAAAGCACAATTCTAAGGATCAATGAATCCAGGAGTTGGTTTTTTGAAAAGATAAACAAAATAGACAAACCTTTAAGTAGGCTCATTAAGAAAAAAAGAGAGAAAACCCAAATAAACACAATCAGAAATGAAAGAGGAGAGATTACAAGTGATGCCACAAAAATAGAAGGGATTGTAAGAAATTACTATGCAGAACTGTATGCCAAGAAAGTTGAAAACCTAGGTGAAATGGACAACTTTCTAGAAAAACATAATCTTCCAAAACTCAATGAAAAAGAAGCAGAAAACCTGAACAGGCCAATAAGAGCAGAAGAAATTGAAGAAGTAATAAAAAAACTCCCATCACACAAAAGCCCTGGACCAGATGGTTCCACAAGAGAATTCTACAAAGCTTTTATTGAAGATTTAACCCCTATTCTTCACAGACTATTCAAAAAATCCAAAAGGAAGGAAAACTCCCAAACTCTTTTTATGAAATCAGCATCATCCTAATTCCAAAATCAGATAGAGACACAACAAAGAAAGAAAACTACAGGCCAATATCGCTGATGAACATAGACGCTAAAATCCTCAATAACATATTGGCAAATCGCATCCAACAATACATCAAAAAGATCATACTCCACAACCAAGTGGGATTCATCCCAGGGATGCAGGGATG
This sequence comes from Sturnira hondurensis, assembly GCF_014824575.4. NCBI lineage: Eukaryota > Metazoa > Chordata > Mammalia > Chiroptera > Phyllostomidae > Sturnira > Sturnira hondurensis. The sequence continues at coordinate 79,462 of NW_028074551.1, forward strand.
GTTCAATATCCACAAATCAGTAAATGTAATACATCACATAAACCAAAGCAAACACAAAAACCACATGATCATATCAATAGACACAGGAAAAGCTTTTGATAAGGTACAACACCAATTAATGATAAAGGTACTCAGCAAAGTGGGAATAGAGGGAGCATTCCTCAATATAATAAAGGCCATATATGAAAGACTACAGCCAACATCATACTCAATGGGCAAAAACTAAAACCTTTCCAACTAAGATCAGGAACAAGACAAGGCTACCCACTATCACCACTTGTATTTAGTATAGTATTAGAAGTTCTAGCCACAGTGATCAGACAAGAAGAGGAAGCAAAAGACATCCAAATCGGAAAGGAGGAAACAAAACTGACATTTTTTGCAGATGACATGATAGTGTACATTGAAAAGCCTATAGCCTCTACCAAAAAAACTGCTTGAACTAATAAATGAATTTTGAAAAACAGCTGATACAAAGTCAATATCCAGAAATCAAAGGCATTTTTTATACCAACAATGAAGCAGCAGAAGCAGAAATCAAGAAAAAAATCCCATTCGAAATAGGAAAAACAAAAATAAAATATCTGGGAATAAAGCTAACCAAGGAGGTTAAAGACCTGTATGCAGAAAACCACTCAACACTGAGTCAAGATATCAAGGGAAGCACAAAGAAATGGAAACATATACCATGGTAATGGATTGGAAGAATTAACATCATCAAAATGTCCATACTACCCAAAGCAATTTATAGATTCAATGCAATACCTACTAAAGTTCCAATGGCATATTTCACAGACATAGAACAAACACTTCAAAAATTTATATGGAACCATAAAAGACAGCGAATAGCAGCTGCAATTTTGAGAAAGAAGAACAAAGTAGGAGGGATCACAATACCTGATATCAAACTGTATTACAAGGCCACTGTAATCAAAACAGTCTGGTACTGGCATAAAAACAGGCACATAGACCAATGGAATAGAACAGAGAACCCAGAAATAAACCCAAGTGTCTATGCTAACTCAATATTCCACAAAGGGGGCAGTAAGATAAAATGGAGTAAGGATAGCCTCTTCAACAGATGGTGTTGGGAGAACTGGACAGCTACATGCAAAAAAATGAAACTCGAGCACCAACTTACACCATACACCAAAATCAATTCAAGGTGGATAAAATACTTAAATATAAGCCGTGACACCATTAAAGTCCTAGAGGAGAACATTGGCAGGAAAATCTCACATATTCCATGCAGCAAGATTTTTACTGATACGTCCCCTAGAGGAAGGGACATAAAGGAAAGAACAAACAAATGGGATCTCATCAAAATTAAAAGTTTCTGCATGGCTAAGGAAACCAGTGTCAAGATAAAAAGAGAAGCACCAGTTTGGGAAAACATATTTGCCAATGATACCTCAGACAAAGGTTTAATCTTCAAAATATACAACGAACTCCCTCGACTCCACTCAAAGAAGATGAGCAACCCAATTAAAAAATGGGCAGAGGACTTGAACAGACATTTCTCCAAGGAGGACATACAGAGGATACAGAGACACATGAAAAGATGCTTGATATCGCTACCTATCAGAGAGATGCAAATTAAAACCACAAGGAGATACCAGTTAACATCAGTCAGAATGGCTATCATAAACAAAGAAACAACAAGTGCTGGAGAGGTTGTGGGGAAAAGGGGACCCTAGTTCACTGTTGGTGGGATTGCAGATTGGTACAACCACTATGGAAAACAGTATGGGATTTTCTAAGAAAACTAAAAATGAATGTGCCTTTTGACCCAGCAATTCCACTCTTAGGAGTATATCGTAAGAATTCTGAAACACCATTCCAAAAGAACCTATGCACCCCAATGTTCATAGCAGCACAATTCACGATAGCCAAGAGCTGGAAGCAACCTAGATGCCCATCAGTCAATGACTGGATCAAAAAACTATGGTACATTTACACAATGGAATTCTATGCTGCAGAAAGGAAGAAGGAACTACTACCCTTTGCCATATCATGGATGGAACTGGAAAGCATTATGCTGAGTGAAATAAGCCAGGCGGTGAAAGACAAATACCATATGATATCACCGTTAACAGGGATCTAAACAAAACAAACAAACAAGCAAAATATGACCAATGACACTCAATTACTGAACAGGCTGACAGGGTCCAGAGGTGAGAGGGGAGAGAATCATAGGGGAAAAGGGGATGGACTCACATGAACAAGTATAAAGGACACATGGACAATAACTAAGGGTTGGGGGTGGAAATGGGAGGGAGGTTGGGAGCATGGGGCGGGGTTGGGCAGAGTTGGAAATATAAGACAGAAAGCTGTACTTGAACAAGAATTAAATTAAAAAATTATTTAAAAAAAAAGAAAGAAAGTGAAGCATCAACTTACACCATACAGCAAAATTAATTCAAGGTGGATAAAAGACTTAAATATAAGCCGTGACACCATTAAAGTCCTAGAGGAGAACATTGGCAGGAAAATCTCACATATTCCATGCAGCAAGATTTTTACTGATACGTCCCCTAGAGGAAGGGATATAAAGGAAAGAACAAACAAATGGGATCTCATCAAAATTAAAAGCTTTTGCATGGCTAAGGAAAACAGTATCAAGATTAAAAGAGAAGCACCAGTTTGAGAAAACATATTTGCCAATGATACCTCAGACAAAGGTTTAATCTACAAAATATAGAAAGAACTCACTTGACTCCACTGAAGCAAGATGAGAAACCCAATTAAAAAATTGCCCATTTTTTAATTGGGTTTTTCTGCCAATGTTCTCCTCTAGGACTTTAAGGACTTGAACAGACATTTCTCCAAGGAGGACATACAGAGGATCCAGAGACACATGAAAAGATGCTCGATATCGCTAGCTGTCAGAGAGATGCAAGTTAAAACCACAATGAGATACCACTTTACACCCTCAGAATGGCTATCATAAACAAAGAAACAAACAACAAGTGCTGGAGAGGTTGTGGGGAAAAGGGGACCCTGGTTCACTGTTGGTGGAATTGCAGACTGGTACAACCACTATGGAAAACAGTATGGAACTTTGTAAGAAAACTAAAAATGAACATGCCTTTTGACCCAGGAATTCCATTATTAGGAGTATATCCTAAGAACCCTGAAACACCAATCCAAAAGAACCTATGCACCCCGTTGTTCATACCAGCACAATTTACGATAGCCAAGAGTTGGAAGCAACCTAGATGCCCATCGGTCAATGACTGGATCAAAAAGCTATGGTACATTTACACAATGGAATTCTATGCTGCAGAAAGAAAGAAGGAGCTCCTACCTTTTGCAACATCATGGATGGAACTGGAGAATATTATGTTTAGCGAAATAAGCCAGGTGGTGAAAGACAAATACCATATAATCTCACCTTTAACAGGAATCTAAACAACCAAACAAACAAGCATGCAAAATATGACCAATGACACTCAAATATGGAACAGGCTGACAGGGTCCCGAGAGGAGAGGGTAGAGAATCATAGGGGGAAATGGAAGGGACTCACATGAATAAGTATAAAGGACACATGGACAATAATTTGGGGGGGGGCGGAAATGGGAGGGAAGTGTGGAGCACTAGGGGGGGGCAGGGCTGGGAATATAAAACTGAAAACTGTACTTGAATAAGAATTAAATAAAAAATAAAATGGGGAGTACATCGACAGATCTTTACAAACACTTAGGCAGAGTTTGCTTCAAACTGCTTCATATTATGCATGCTCATTCCTGAGTGACTAGGGAGGGTTCACACATTCATCATCTTTGTATCAGAAAGAAATGCCCTCGGTGATAGAATGTGGACAGTTAGTTTCATGTTCATTTTGACATATACAAAATATTTTTGTTCAAGGCAGTTGCTAAGGAGTACATGCTTGTCTTAGATTCCCTATGATTTTTATTAGAAAGAATACTTTGTAGGACTAGTACTGAGGAAGCTTACTCTACTTCAAAGACCACAGACCATTATGCATACATTCTCTGATTTGATGAAAGAAAAGTAGTTTTGGGAGGTCTTTAACTATCAAACATATCACAAAAGTGATATTGCAGAAAAATGCCTCGACAGAATGCTGATGACTGTATGTTGTTATGGATAACTAGTAATTTCATCTTTTACTGAAAGATGAAATCACTTGTTAAAGAGTGAAGATGGTTTTTATTTAAAAAAACCCTTTGTACCAAAGATTTTCATTCCCCAGTGATATACAAGAGAGAAAAATCTTCACTAGTATATTATCAAAGTGGGTATACTTTGATAATATACTAATGTATATTAGTATATTATCCCCCAAAGTGCACTTTGAGGTTCTACTCACTTAGACATTCACACACCTATAGACTCCAAGTTATATACTAGAGTATACCTGCATTTCTTAGTTAAACTATGTTTTTCTCCTAGGAAGAATACATTGAAGAAAACTGGTATTGAAGCTTAGTCTTCATCACAGTTGTCATAGTCCTATGAATGCATGCACTCATTTGTTGAACACAAAGGGATTTAAGGTCTTCCATTATCAAACCACCACAAAAGCGAACATACACAAACACACTCAGAAGGAAAAAAAACTGGTACATGCACAAGACACACCACTCATTTCATCTTTTCTTGAAATAATTACATTGATTTTGGGTGTAAACACTGCATAAGATGATTGCATCAAACCAGATTTGGACAAAACTTGCTCATTCAAAAGTGATTTGTACAGTTGCAGACAATTCATTACTGTTCTATCAGACACAAATGGTCTTGATTATAGAGAGTTGACTGTTAGGTTTATATGATTTTGACCTTCATGAAACTAATTTTCCCGGTCTGATTCTGACCCATATACTCATGTCTTACCTCATGTAGGCTATTTTATAATAAATAATACTTTGGAGGAAACTGTTTGGCTGTAGCTTATTCTACTTGTAGATAAAACTGACCTATTCATCCATTCACACAGTCAGGACAATAAATTGATATCAGAAGTCTTTTGTTATCAAACTTGCCACGACATGGATATCGCAGAAGATGCTTCCACAGAGGTGCTGAAAATAGGACATTTTACTACAGTCAACTTTTATTTGAACTTCGACTGAAATGAGTACATTGACATAACCCTACAAACACTTCTGTGGAGTTTGCTTCAAACAACTTCATACTATACGTGCTCATTGATGAACGAATTAGAAGGGTGCAAACAATTCATAAACTTTCTTTCTGAGTGAAATGCTCTCAGTGATAGAACATAGACACTTAGCATTATGTCCATTTTTACATACACAAAAGTGTTTTGTTCCTCTCAGTTTCTACAGACCACAGGCTTTCTGTAGCTTCCCTATGATTTTGTATTAGAAAGTTTACTTTAGAGGAGACAGTACTGAGGAAGCTTACCCCCTTTGCAAGATGACACACCCTTTTGCATACATTCTCCTATTTGAGTAAAAAATTATTTTCATAGCTCTTTCATTATCAAACATTCCCCCAAAAGAATATTTCAGAAAGATACTTAAACAGAATACTGATTACATTACATAGTATTCAAGACAGCACTCATTTCACTGTCTCCTGAATGAGTACATTGATAACTTGTTAAACTGTGTAGATAAATTTTGATGAAAACCCACTCTTATAAGATATTTTCATTTCCAAGTGATTCAGAGGGGTGGAAACGCTTCACTACTGTGTTACCACAGTGAAATGAACTCGGAGCCAAAATAGGGCACTTTTAGTTTCATACTCACTTAGACATTAAGAAACTTTATTCTCTGCATTACACAGTACAGTATACATGCAGTTCTCAGTTTGGCTATGCTTTTCTCATAGAAAGAATACATTGGAGCAAACCATGGTACACAAAATACTCTCTTTCATATGCAGGTGTTCCCTCTTTCTCTATAAGAAAAGTGATTTAGTAGCTATATTTTTATCAAACCAACCACAAAAGTGATTTTTCAAAGGATTACATTAGAAAAATGCCGATGACATTACATAGTATTTGAGACACTTCTCACTTCATCGTCTGTTGTTTCAGTACATTTATAACGTGTTCACAGTGTGGAAGACTTCTGTTGCAAACCTTCTATTAGGAGATATTTTCATTCCAAAGTGATTCAGAAATATAAAAACCCTGCATTACTGTGTTACCAGAGTGAAATGGGTACTAAAAGGGTACTTTTAGTCTAAAAGGGTACTTTTAGTTTTATAATCACTTAGACATAAAGAAAATTTATACTCTGCAGTACGTAGTACAGTACACATGCAGTTCTCAGTTAGACTGTGCTTTTCTCCTAGAAAGAATACATTAGAGAAAACTGTGGTATTGAAGATTACTCTGTGTCTCAGATGTTATAGACTTACGAATGCACAAACATTTGTTCACTAAAAAGTGACTTAAGAAGGTTTTTCCTAATCAAAACACCACAAATAGCCATCTTATAAAAACACACTTCCTCACAAGAGCAGAAAAAGAAAAAATTCACTACCCATGTAGAAAATACACCATTCACTTAATCTTTTCCTGTAATGATTACATTGACCTCAGGTATGAACACTGCATAAAATGATTGCTTGAAGAAACCTTTGGATGAAACATGCTCATTCCAGAGTGAGTTGGACAGTTACAGACAATTCATTACTGTTCTGTTAGATGGAAATGGCCTTGATTGAAGAGAGTTCATTGTAAGTTCATTCTGTTTTCACCTTCATGAAACTGATTTTCCTCATCATATCCTCAACTCACTCATGTCGGTAGCTCAGGATGCTTTTTTACAAGAAATAATACTTTGGAGGAGACCGTTTGGCTGTAGCTAAGTCTACATGAAAGATGAATGTGACCTATTCATCTATTCACTCACTTGAAGACAAGAGAGTGATATCAGTAGTCTCTTGTCATCCAACCTGCCACAACAGTGATATCTCAGAAAGATACTTTCACAGACATGCTGAAAACAGGATGTTTTACTGGGGAAAATTTTCATTGGAACGTTGACTGAAACGAGTACATTGACATAGCTTTACCAACACTTAGGCGGAGTTGGATTCAAACAGCTTCATATTATACTTACTCTTTGCTGAGCGAATTGGAAGTGTGCAAACAATTCATCAACTTTCTTTCTGAGAGAAAGGCCCTTGGTGATAGAACATGGACAGTTAGCTTCATGTTTCTTTTGATGTACACAAAAATGTTTTGTCCCTATTATTTGCTAAAGACCACAGGCTCTTTTTAGCTCCTCTATGATTTTGCATTAGAAAGCTTACTTTAGAAGAGAAAGTACTGAGAAAGCTTACTCCACTTGCAATATGACAGACCTTTTTGCATACATTCTCCTACATGAGTAAAGAAAAGGGATTTCCGTAGCTCTTTCATTATCAAACGCTCCCTGAATGTGATATTTCAGAAAGGTACCTCAAGAGAATGCTGTTAACCGTACGTAGTATTGGAGACTTCACACATTTCAATTTTACCTGAATGAGTGCATTGATTATGTGGTCCACTGCGTGGGTGGCTTTGTTTGAAAACCCACTCTGAGTAGGTCATTTCATTCCCAAATGATTCAGAGGAGTGGAAACACTTCAATACCACTTTACCAGAGGGAAATGCACTGAAAGCCCCAAAAGAGTACTTTCAGTTTCATACTAAGTTAGACATTGAGAATCTTTATAGTCCACCTTACACACTACAGTATACACACATTTCTTAGTTAGACTCTTCTTTTCTCCTGGAAGGAATATGTTGGAGAAAACTGTGGTATAGAAATTACTCTCTGTAAAAGATGATATAGCCCTGTGCAGGCTGTTCCTCTTTTGCTGTCAGAAAAGTGTGTTGGTAGCTCTTCTCTTATGAAACTTACTACAAAGGTGATATTTCACAGAGACACTTCAACAGAATGCTGAATACCATACCTAGTATTTGAGACACCACACATTTCATCATCTCTCCAATGAGTGCATTGATTACATGTTCCACTGTGTGGATGGCTTTCATGGAAAACTCACTCCTAGTTTATATTTTCATTACCAAGCAATTCAGCAGTGTGGAAACTCTTCACTACCATGTGATCAGAGTGCAATGCACTTGGAGCCCCAACAGAGTACTTGTAGTTTCATTCCCACTTAGACATTCCAAACCTTTAGAGTAATGTAATGTAGCACACTATACATGCATTTCTTAGTTAGGCTATGCTTTTCTCATAGGAACAATGCATTGGAGAAATTCCTAGTATAGAAACGTACTCTCTTTCTTAGATGGAGGCAATCCATTTTTTCTTGTCAGAAAAGTCATCCTCTAGCTCTTTTGTAATGAAACCTACACCAACAGTCATATTTCAGGAAAAGACTTCCAAAGAGGTGCTTAAAAACACCATGGAAAATGGAAGAAATCATTCATTTCAACTTCTACTGCAAAGAGTACATGGACCTGGCATTATAAACACTTCAAACTTTTCGTAAAACCAGTTTTGTTGAAAACATGTTCATTCCCGAGTGCTTTGCTATGCCTCCAACACTGCAGTACTATATTATCAGAGAGAAATGCACTAGGTGAATGATAGTGGACGCTTAGGGTCATATTCATTTTGACAATAACAAAACACTTTCTTTTTTACACAGGTACTTAAGTCCAGAATTTTAGCTTCTCTGTTCTTTTGTACACACACAAAAAATACTATGGAGAAAAGTTTGTTGCATAAGATTATTCACTTAAATTACGCTACAGTTTGTGAATCTATTTGTTCATTTGATGACCCAATAGTATGTTCAAAGGGCTTTCGCTGTCAATCTTACCACAAAACACCTATTTCTAAAAGATACTTCAACAGAGTGCTCGAAACAGTATATATACTCTCAGACATCACACATATCTACTTCTGCTAAAGTGAGTTCACTCATAAGCAAATAAACAGTGTAGATATATTTTGTTGAAAACCCTTTTCCATACAAAATGTTTACATTCCCTGTGAACTTAAAGAAGTGCAAATTTCTCTGAGGTTAAGATGGCAACAGAGTAGCATGGAGGGAACCCAGCTCCCGTGCATCTGGTAGAAAATCCAGGCGGATCTACCGAAGAACAGCATAGTCAACCAACAATTCCCCAACATTTATGAAAATAAGAGACCAGAGAGTGTGACAGAGGAACCAGACAGCTGCAAGTAGGCAAGGAATCCAGAAGGTGAGTGAGGACAAAAGCGCAGCCTCCTAGGCTGCAGGCTGTGCCTGCGGCGCACCCAAGGTGGGCGACCTCTGGCGGAGCATGAGTATAGACCAGAAGCAACGGGTAATCTGGGCCGGCACCATCAGTGGGAAACAGAAGCCCCATCTGAATCCAGGACTGGGACGCCTGTGGCGGAGGGAACTCCAGAGGCCTGGCACCCAGTGGGCTGTCAACAGACTCCGTGGGAGAGAACTGATTCCCCCGACCCCATCTAGGCAGGCAGGTTAATGCTTGGCAGAGACCTGTGGGCTTAAGTTAACGTAAAGGGTGGCAACTGCGGACTCTGTGGTCGCCAGCCCGCCATCCCACCAGCCCGCCAACCCCGGGGGAATTTAAGAAGGACACTGTCGTTGCCAGTCTTTGGGGATTGGGCTGGGCTGAGAGGCAGGCTTTGTGGAAAAGTCTCTATTGGAAAGTGAACTGAGGTGCTCTGTGACAGCAGCTTGCCTCATGGCCCAACCACCCAGCAGCCATCCAGGGGAGGGGTGGGAACACATGGGTCCCACCGCGGAACTGAGAAGGACAGTGCCAGATACCGAAGGAAACAGGCAGTCTCCCAGGGGTGTGGGCGCCTACATCCCAATCTGACAGCCTGCTCGCTTGTGCCTGCATACCTGACCTCAGAGAGACCAAAACCAGAAAAACCAGTTTGGACAGTTTGAATCCAACAAAGGAAAGATGTTTGTTTTTTTTTTTACTGTGCGTGTGTGTGGTTTTTTCCCCCTTCCCCCTTTTTTTCTCTCTCAACTTCTTTTGTAAGTAATCTTATATCTTGTAAACTGTGTCGTTGCTCTATCTTTAAAAACTCTGTCCCTCATTTCTTTTACTTTTTGTCCAGTTTTAGTCCTTCCATTCTACCCAAATTTCCGTTTATTCCTCTTTTCCCCTGATTTGTGTGTGTGTGTATGTGTGTGTGTGTGTGTGTGTGTGTTGGATTGTTTGTTTGTCTGTTGCTTAGTTTTCTTTTAGGTGTATTATTATTTTTTGCATTATTCTTAGTTCTCTTTTTCTTTTAAGAATATCTTTGTATCCCTCTTCTTTCTGTACAGATTTCTTAGCCCTGGCTTGTTATATTGTACTACCTGACAGGTTCCCAATGTTCTTTCCTTCACAGTGTATTGCTAATTTTCTATACTTCACTTGCTTTCCTTTGCCATACTACCCAAGCTCTATAGCCCCCATTTAGATAGATCACATAGAGTCTATCACGTGAGTGTTGCTCTAATATTATTGTAAATAAAAACTGTTCTATACAACAGCAATACTTCATAACACATGTCTTGGACCTTAGACCACCTTACAGGTACCTGAATTCTATTACTCTATTTACTCACATGCTACACCTAGTTACTAACCTGTACTCTCACCTTACCTCAAATCTGACCACCCACAACCACACTGCTTTCTAGATACAACTCACAAGCTACCCCTTCCCAACAAGAGACTTAACAGATGTCCATCCTTTCTTAAAATGGAAAGCTAGGTCGAAGAGCACAGTTAAATCTATACATAGCCTAAAGATTCTCTATTTCTTCTCTGCCAACTGTGTCTGTAAATAACATAAGATAATCTTCTGCTGTCATAAAGCATTTTGCCTCCCCCTCCAACTGATCATATAGGGAAAATAAAGAAAGGAGTAGGTGGAAGCAGAGAACACCAAGATACCTGCAAGAGACTGCACCACTGAATTTCACAGCTATCTTACCACAGAAGTTCACACCATAAACCGAGGGAAGCAGAACACATTAATTTAAGAAGCTGAGGACAACAAGAAGAGTATCACAAACAATTGGAAGACAAAGCAACAATCCCCAAATGAAAGAAAAGGAAGAAGCCTCAGAAAGAATGTGAGATGAAATAGAGGCAAGTCAACTATCAGATGTGGAATTCAAAGCACTGGTTATCAGGAAGTTCAAAGAGCTTACAATGTGCTACCAGAAACTACAGGAGAGCTACAATGAACTCTCTGCAAACTATACCAACATGAAAAAGGAAATAGAAAACATCAGTAAAAGCCAAGAGGAAATGAAGAATACAATTTCTGAACTGAATAACACACTAGAAGAATGAAGAATAGAATCGATATGGTAAATGAAAGAGGACAGATTACAACTGATACTGCAGAAATAGAAAGGATTGTAAGAAATTACTATGTTGAACTGTATGCCAAGAAATTTGAAAACCTAGGTGAAATGCACAAATTTCGAGAAAAATATAATCTTCCAAAACTCAATGAAAAAGAAGCAGAAAACCTGAACAGGCCAATAACAGCAGAAATTGAAGCAGTAATCAAAAAACTCCCATCATAAAAAAGCCCTGGACCAGATGGTTTCACAGGAGAATTCTACAAAGCTTTTAAGGAAGAGTTAACCCCTATTCTTCACAGGCTATTCCAAAAAATCCAAAATGAAGGGAAACTCCCAAACTCTTTTTATGAAGCGAGCATTATCCTAATTCCAAAGCCAGATAGAGACACAACAAAGAAAGAAAACTTCAGGCCAATATCACTGATGAACATGGATGCTAAAATCCTCAGTAGAATATTGGCAAATCACATCCAACAATACATCAAAAAGATCATACACCACGACCAAGTGGGATTCATCCCAGGGATGCAAGGATGGCTCAATATTCATAAGTCAGTAAATGTAATAAACCACATAAACAAAAGCAAAGACAAAAACCACATGGTCATATCAATAGATGGGGAAAAGCTTTTGATAAGGTTCAACACCCATTTATGATAAAGGTACTCAGAAAAATGGGAATAGAGGTAGCATTCCTCAACATAATAAAGGCAATATATGAAAGACCTAAAGTCAACATCATACTCAATGGGCAAAAACTAAAAGCTTTTCCACTAAGATCAGGAAAAAGACAAGGTTGCCAACTATCACCACTTCTATTCAATATAGTATTAGAAGTTCTAGCCACAATGATCAGACAAGAAAAGGAAATAAAAGTCATTAAAATTGGAAATGAGGAAACAAAACTGGCATTGTTTGCAGACGACATGATAGTGTACATGGAAAATCCTATAGACTCTACCAAAAATCTACTCGAACTAATAGATGAATTTGGCAAAACAGCGGGTTACAAAGTTGATATCCAGAAATCAAAGGCATTTTTGTATACCAACAATGAAGCAGCAGAAGCAGAAATCAAGAAAAATATCCCATTCAATATAGCAAAAACAAAAATAAAACATCTGTGAATAAACCGAACCAAGGAGGTAAAAGACCTGTATGCAGAAAACTACACAACGCTGAAGAAAGAAATCAAGGAAGACACAAATAAATGGAAACATATATCATGTTCATGGATTGGAAGAATTAACATCATCAAAATGTCCATACAACCCAAAGCAATTTATATATTCAATGCAATACCTACTAAACTACCAATGCCATATTTCACAGACATAGAACAAACACTTCAAAAATTTATATGGAACTATAAGAGACCCCGAATAGCAGCTGCAATTTTGAGAAAGAAGAACAAAGTAGGAGGGATCACAATACCTGATATCAAACCATATTACAAGGCCACTGTAATCAAAACAGCCTGGTACTGGCATAAAAACAGGCATATAGACCAATGGAATAGAACAGAGAGCCCAGAAATAAACCGAAAACTCTATAGTCAATTAATATTTGACAAAGGGGGCAATAACATAAAATGGAGTAAAGATAGCCTTTTCAACAAATGGTGTTGGGAGAACTGGACAGCTACATGCAAAAAAATGAGACTCGAGCACCAACTTACACCATACACCAAAATAAATTCAAGGTGGATAAAAGACTTAAATATAAGCTGCGAAACCATTAAAGCCCTAGAGGAGAACATTGGCAAGAAAATCTCAGATATTCCACGCAGTAATATTTTTACTGACAAATCCCCTAGAGCAAGGGATTTAAAGAAAAGAACAAACAAATGGGATCTCATCAAAATTAAAAGCTTCTGCATGGCTAAGGAAAACGGTATCAAGAGAAAAAGAGAAGCAAGTGTTTGGGAAAACATATTTGCCAATGATACCTCAGACAAAGGTTTCATCTCCAAAATATACAAAGAACTCACTCGACTCCACTCAAAGAAGACGAGCAACCCAATTAAAAAATAGGCAAAGGACTTGAACAGACATTTCTCCAAGGAGGACATACAGAGGATCCAGAGACACATGAAAAGATGATCGATATTGCTAGCTATCAGAGAGATGCAAATTAAAACCACAATGAGATACCACTTAACACCAGTCAGAATGGCTATCATAAACAAAGAAAGAAACAACAAGTGCTGGAGAGGTTGTGGGGAAAAGGGGACCCTAGTTCACTGTTGGTGGGATTGCAAACTGGTACAACCACTATGGCAAACAGTATGAAATTTTCTAAGAAAACTAAAAATGAACGTGCCTTTTGACCCAGCAATTCCACTCTTAAGTGTATATCCTAAGAATCCTGAAACACCAATCCAAAAGAACCTATGCACCCTGATGTTCATAGGAGCACAATTCACGATAGCCAAAAGTTGGAAGTAACCTAGATGCCCATCGGTAAATGACTGGATCAAAAAGGTATGGTACAGCCCTGGCTGGTGCAGCTCAGTGGATTGAGTGCGGGCCTGCGAACCAGACGATCGCGGTTCGATTCCCAGTCAGGGCATATACCTGGGTTGCAGGCCAGTTCCCAGTAGGGGATGCACGATAAGCAACCATACATTGATATTTCCCTTCCTCTCTCCTTCCCTTCCCCTCTAAAGATAAATAAATAAATATTTTTTTTAAAAAAAGGTATGGTACATTTACACAATGGAATTCCATGCTGCAGAAAGGAAGAAGGAACTACTACCCTTTGCAACATCATGGATGGAACCGGAAAGCATTATGCTGAGTGAAATAAGCCAGGTGGTGAAAGACAAATACCATATGATATCACCGTTAACAGGAATCTAAACAAAACAAACAAGCAAGCAAAATATGCCCAATGACACTCAAATACGGAACAGGCTGACAGGGTCAGGGTAGAGGGGAGAGAATCATAGGGCAAAAGGGGATGGATTCACAGGAACATAAAGGACACATGAACAATAACTAAGGGTGGGGGGTGGAAATGGGAGGGAGGCGGGGAGCACGGGGTGGGGGACAGGCATGGTTGGGAATATAAGACAGAAAGCTGTACTTGAACAAGAATTAAATTTAAAAAATTATTTAAAAAATAAAAATAAAAAAATTATTAAAAAAAAGAAATATTTCCCCAATCTGGCAAAGGAAATAGACATGCAAGTTCAGGAAGCTCACAGACTCCCAAAGAAATTGGGCTCAAGGAGGAACACACCAAGACACATCATAATTAAATTACCTAAGATTAAAAATAAATTACCTGACATTAAAGATAAAGAGAGAATCTTAAAAGCAGCAAGAAAAAAAGGAGAGAGTTACCTACATAGGAGTTCCCATAAGACTCTCAGCTGACTTCTCAAAAGAAACTTTACAGGCAAGAAGGGGCTGGAAAGAAGTATTCAAAGTCATGAAAGGCAAGGACCTACATGCAAGATTAAGATTACTCTCTCCAGCAAAGCTATCATTTAGAATGGAAGGGCAGATAAAGTGATTCTTGGATGAGGTAAAATTAAAGGAGTCCATCACCACCACGCCCTTATTATAGGAAATGTCAAAGGGACTTATCTAAGAAAAAGAAGATCAGAAACTATGAACAGTAAAATGACAACAAACTCACAACAATCAACAACTGAATCTAAAAAACAGAAACAAAAACCAAGCAAACAACTAGAACAGGAACAGAATCACAAAAATGGAGATCACATGGAGGGTTATCAGTGGGGAGAGTATGTATGGGGGGGTCATAATTGGTAGGCACAAAGTAGAGAGGGGGAAATTAAGAATAGTATAGGAAATGGAGAAGCCAAGGAACTTATATGTACAACCCATGGACATGAACTAACGCAAGGGGCAGAATGCTGCAAGGTGTAAGGGCAGAGAGAAATAAAGGGGAGAAAAAATTGGGACAAGTATAATAGCATAAACAATAAAATTCACTTTAAAAAGATAGCATATTCTCCCAAAGATGGCTCAAATAAAAATAAAAAAGGAAAACAAAATTCTTTCAAAATAAATAAAACAAAGGGAAAAGAAAGAGGATTTCCTCAAGACCAAGGGGCTATGAGTGAGCACATTCCAAGCTCAAAGCTGGCAACCTCAGCTTTTCCTAGTATAAACTGGAGACCCACAAAACAAACAAACAAAAACAGAGCTTTTAAAAAAGACCAACTTCTGCTCATCCTTTTATCTTTTTTGTTTTAATCTTTATTGTATTCTTTTTCCATGACAATTTAGTCCTCTCATACCCCCCTCATCCCAGCAATCACCATGTCCCTTACTCCTTTTCCTTTTTGCTCAATCCCTCCACTCGCTATCTACTTCATCTTAGCTGTAATCCTGTTTCAATTTGGATGCCTTTTATTTCTTCTTCTTGTGTGAATGCTCTGGCTACTACTATGTTGAATAGGAAAGGTGAAAGCAGACATCCCTTTTGGTCCCCAATCTTAATGGGAATGCTAGTACTTTTAGCCCATTGGGTATCATGTTATCTGTGTGTTTGTCACATATACCCTTTATTATGTTTAGGTATGTTCCTTCTAATTCCACTTTGCTGAGAGTTTTTTAACATAAATAGTTGCTGGATTTTATCAAATGTTTTTTCTGCATTTATTCACATGACCATGTGATTTTATCCTTCATTTTATTTATGTGGTGAATCATACTTACTGATTTGCAAATGTTGTACCATCCATCAATTCCCACAAAAAATCCCACTTGATCATGATGTATGATCTTTCTGATGCATTGCTGAATTTGGTTTGCTAATATTTTGTTGACATTTCTAGCATTTAGGTTCCTTAGGAATATTGGCCTACAATTTTCTTTCTTTCTAGTGACTTTATCTGCTTTCAGAATTAGGATAATGCTGGACTCATAAAATGAGTTTGGGAATTTCTCTCCTCTTAAATTTTATGAAATACTTTGAGGAGAGGTTTGATTTCTTCTCACAATGTTTGGTAAAATTCACCTGTGAATCCCATCCAATTCAGGGTTTTTTGTTCTTGGGAGTGAATTTTGACTACCATTTCAATTTCTCTAGATGTAATCTGTCTATTCAGATTCTGTGATTCTTCTTGATTTATTTTTTGAAGACTGTACATTTGTAGCAATTTATCCATTTTATCCAGTTGCCCAATTTGTTGGCTTATAGTTGTTCATAATATTTATTAGAATTATTTGTGTTTCTTTGGTATCAGTTGTTATTTTTCATCTTTCATTTCTGATTTTATTTATTTGGGTCCTCTCTCATTTTTTTCTTCATGAGTTCGGTTAAAGGTTTGTCAGTTTTGTTTATCTTTTCAAATGATCAGCTCTAGGATACACTAACCTTTTGTATTGTTTTTAGATTTTCATTTATTTAAGCTGTAATTTTATATCCTTCTTTCTACTCACTTTGGGCTTTGCTTGTTGTTCTTTTTCCAGTTCCTTTAAGTATAATGTTATGTTTTTTATTTTAGCTTTTTCTTGTTTTTTGACATAGGCCTGTAATGCTATGAATTTCCCTCTTAGAACTGCTTTCCCAGGCAGGGCAAGATGGAAGAGGAATGAATGGAAGTCACACTAACTTCCTCCAAGGACTAATCTGGAATTACAACTAAATTGTGGAGAAATCACATGGAACAAATAACTCAACAATATTGAGAGAGAAGATTTATAATCCTGGACAGACAGAAGAATCAGCTTCAGCATAACATGACTGCCTCTTACCCTGTGCTCCGGCAAAGTCCAAGCCAGAGTGGGCTAGAGACACCTGAGGAAAGACTGTGGATGGAAGCACTGGGGAGAGAACTAAGATAGCAGACTCACTGGGATTCCAGTGCTGAGTCATCCCGCATACAGCATCTGCCACCTTGCTCAGGCAGACCATTCTCATCCAAGTACCAGCAGCCTGAGCAGAAACAATAGCCACAACCCAGGAAGAACTCTCCCTTACCCTGCGGTGCTTAATCCTGACTGCTGAGTGCAGGGTGACCAGATTAACAACCAAAGCCACAGACAGTAGATGCCTGGCCAAACGGTGGGGACAGAGTGGACTGGAGGAGCTTGAGGAGAGACTAAAGATGCAGAAGATTTGGGGAGAGAACTGAGTAGTAGCCACCAGGATCCAGGTGCTGAGTCATCCCCCATACGCAGCAACCATCTTGCTCAAGCAGACCACTCCCCTCTGAGTTGCACTAGCCTGAGAAGAAATACCTCCAACCCCAAGAGTGATTATGTCCCACCCTATGGTGCTTATGCCTGACTGCTCAGTGCAGAATGACTAGACTAACAATCGAAGGAGATAGCCATAGACAGTAGATCACTAGAAGTCTCCAATAAGCTGTCTAAGGTCAGATATCACCAACAACAGACATCACCAGAGGTGGATTCATAAATAAAAACAGTGGTAAATACCAGAGGCTACCTAGATGAAATCCACTGTAGTCTTCTCCATGATTTGTGATATTTTCTCTCCTGAATAGCTTTTTAACATTCACTTGTTCTCCTTCAAGTTTCTGCATATTCTGCATTCTGCACTTTTTTACCCATGATGTAAATTTTACTTTCTCTCTTCACATTGCTCTGACTCCCAACTCTTACTAGCACTCTCCCCTCTAGCCTATCAAAACAAGTTTTCTTTCAGTAGGTCATCTCATATCTGCTCTCATTTCTTATAATTGTCTTAACCCTTCTCACTCTTATTAATAATGGTTCATTTGCTGTTGATAGTGGGATTGCAGAAGGGAGTTATTTTTGTGGACATGGGATTGTTTCCTGGGCCTGTGGTTTTCTTCAGACAGCACTGGCAAAAAAGCATACAAGACGTGGTAGGCAGAGTGAACCTAGAAGGGTCACTCTAGTTTCAAGGCACAGAGTTTGAAAGTAGAAAGCAATGCTTCAAGGAAAAAAAATGAAAAATATTCAAACTCATGGAGACTCAACAGTATGCTATTAAACAATGAATGGGTTAACAATGAAATCAAGAAAAAAATCAAAAGTTTCCAGAAACAAGTGAAAATGAACACACAACAATCCAAAACATATGGGACACAGTGCAGGCAGTACTGAGAAGAAAATTCATAGCAATACAGGCCTACCTATAAAAGAAAAAAATATTTCAAATAAACAACCTAACTCTACATATACAAGAACTGGAGGAAAAACAACAAAGCCTAGAGCGAGTAGAAGGAAGGAAATAACCAAGATCAGAGCAGAATTAATTACATAGAAACTAAAGGAATAATTCAAAGAATCAAAAATTCCAGGAACTGGTTCTTTAAACGATAAAATTGAAAAGCCTTTACATAGATTGATCAAGAAAAAACAAAGATGACTCAAATAAACACAATTAGAAATGAAACAGCAGAGATTACAAGTGATATCAGAGAAAAACAATGACTGTAAGAAATTAGTATGAACAAGATATTTAAAAATGTGGGTGAAGTAGACAAATTTCTAAAAAACTATAATCTTCCAAAACTGAATGAAAAAGAAGCAGAAAGCTCGAATAGACTGAATAACAGCTGGTGAAATCGAAGCAGTAATAAAAAAAGCTCCTGTCACACAAAAGCCCTGGACCAGATGGTTTCACAGGAGAATTTTACGAATCACTTAAGGAAGAGCTGACACTTACCCTTCTCAGACTATTTAAAAAATCCCAAGAACAGGGAAGACTCCCAAATACTTTTTATGAGGCCAGCATCATCCTAATTCCAAAACCAGATAAAGACACAACAAAGAAAGAAATTTGTAGGCCAATATCACTGATGAACATTAGATGATAAAATCCTCAACAAAATATTGGCAAACTGCATCCAGCAATACATTAAAAAGACCATACACTGTGATCAAGTGGAATTCATCCTAGGGATGCAAGGGTTGTACAGTATTTGTAAATCAAAAAAATGTAATACAGCACATAAACACAAGGAAAGACAAAAATCACATGATTATATCATGTGATTATATCTTCTTTCAGTAGATAAGAAAAAAGCATTTGATAAGGTACAGCAACCATTTAGGATAAAAATACTCAGCAAAGTGAGAGTAGAGGAAGCATACCTCAACATAATAAGGGCCATATATGAAAAACCTACAGCCAGCACCATGCTCTGTGGAAAGCCAAGCAGGATAATGCATGCCAACGGAGCTGGAAGCAGGCCTCGAGTTCAGCACAGCTGCCCCAGGCCATAGAAGACTGCCTGATAGATTATTGTAAGAAAAGAATGACTTGGCTGCTTGCTATATCACTGTACCAAGAAGGAGCAGCAAACGTGCTTAAAACATACAATGTACCTAGCCTCACAGTTTCTCTTTCTCATGCTCTGCTTCAAAGCTGGCTCAATATACACAGCCTGACTTCACCAGTAAACAGTTCCCTCCTCTGCATCCTAGAGAAGCGACTCCACCTGACCCTGCTTTGCCTCTGTCACTTTATTTCTCAATCCCCCATTGCCTTCCCTTGGGGACTTGACCAACCTAGCCATGCTGGATGCAGCAATAATCAAAAGGCAAAAACTAAAAGCTTTCCCACTAAAATCATGAACAAGAGAAGGATATCCACTTTCTCCACTTGTATTCAACATAGTATTGAAAATCCTAGCCATAGTGATCAGACAAGAAAAGAAATGAAAGGCATTCATTCAAATTGGAAAGGAGGAAGTAAAATTGTCATTGTTTACAGATGATAGGATAGTATATATAGAAAACCCTATAGACTCCACCAAAAATTATTTGGCCTGGTAAGTGAATTGGGCAAAGGAGTGGGATAGAAAGTCAATATTAAGAAATCGGAAGGGATTTTTGTACACTAACTATGAAATATCAGAAACAGAAATCAGGAAGAAACTCCCACTGGCTATAACAACAAGAAAAATAAAGTAACTAGGAGTAAACCACCTAAGCAAGGAGGTAAAAGACTCCAGAAAACTACACAAACTCACAAAAAAAATTAAGGAAGACACAAATAAATGAAAACATATAGCATATTCATGTACTGAAAAAATTAACATCATCAAAATGTCCATACTACCCAAAGCAATTTATA
Source organism: Sturnira hondurensis (assembly GCF_014824575.4). Lineage (NCBI taxonomy): Eukaryota > Metazoa > Chordata > Mammalia > Chiroptera > Phyllostomidae > Sturnira > Sturnira hondurensis. Next base: position 99,818 of record NW_028074551.1, read on the forward strand.
GATTCAATGCAATTCTTATTAAAACATCAATGGCATTTTTCACAAATAAAGAACAAGCATTTAAAAAATTTATATGGAACCATAAGTGACCCCAAATAGCCACAGCAATTTTGAGAAAGAACAAAGTAGGAGGGATCACAATAGCTAACATCAAACTATATTATAAGGCCACTATAATCAAAACAGTCTGGTACTGGCATAAGAGCAGACACATAGATCAATGGAACAGAATAGGAGAGCCCAGATATACACCCAAGAATCTATGGTCAATTAATATTCAACAAAGGGGGAAGACATCAAATGGAGTAAAAATAGCCTCTTCAACAAATGGTGTTGGGAGATCTAGACAGCTATGTGCAAAAAAAAAAAAAAAATGACCTCAACCACCAACTAATACCATACACAAAATAAAACCAAGATGGCTAAAAGACTCTAATGTAAGTCACAACACCATAAAAGTCCTAGAGGAGAACATAGGCAGGAAAGTCTCAGATATCCCCCACAGCAATATTTTCACTTATAAATCCCCTGGAGCAAGGGACATAAAGGAAAGAATAAACAAATGGGACTACATACAAATAAAAAGCTTCTGCATGGCTAAAGAACACATCATCAAAATGAAAAGGTAATCAACTATATAGGAACATATATTTGCAAATGATATCTCAGACAAGAGTTTGATCTCCAAAATATGAAAAAACTCATATGACTCCATATCAGGAAGACAAACAATCCAATTAAAACATGAGCAAAGGAGCTAAACAGACACTTCTCGAAGGAGGACATATAAAGGGACCAGAGACATATGAAAAGAAGCTCAGTGTCACTAGCCCTAAGAGAGATGCAAATTAAAACCACAAGGAGATACCTTCTTCCACCAATCAGAATGGCCATTATGAACAAATCAACAAACAATAAGTGCTGGGGAGGTTGTGAAGAAAAGGGAACCATAGCACACTGTTGGTGGGAATGACAAATGGTGAAGCCACTGTGGAAAACAGTATAGAATTTCCTCAGAAAATGAAAAATGGAACTGCCTTTTGATCCAGCAATCCCACTGCTGGGATTATATCTGACTAATCCAAAAAATCTAACCAAAAGAACTTTTGCACTTCAATGTTCATAGCAACACAATTTACAATACTCAAGAGCTGGAAGCAACCTAAGTGCCCATCAGTAAGTGAAAGGATGAAAAAACTATGGTATATTTACTGAATGGAATACTATGCAACAGAAAGAAAGAAGGAACTATTACCCTTTGTATTGGCATGGATGGAACTGGAGAAAATTATGCTAAGTGAAATAGGCCAAGAGGTGAAAGACAAATACCATATGATCTCACCTAGAGGTGAAACCTAATCAACAAAACAAACAAGCAAGCAAAATAGAACCAGAGACATTGAAATAAAGAACAAACAGACAGTAACTAGAGGGGAGAACAAAGCGGTATAATGGAGGATAGAAGGGGAAAGGTCATGAGGGAACATTTATAAAGGTCTCATGGACAAAGGCAAAGGGGGGTAGGATTGAGGGTAGGAGGAGGGGGTGGCTGGGGTGGGTTAAAGTGGTGAGGGGAAAATGGAGACAACTGTACCTGAACAACAATAAAAAAATTGAGAAAGTAAGAATTGTTTTCCCAGGGTTCTACAAATTTTGGATTTTTGTATCATTTTCATTTGTTTCAAGGTACACTTTGGTTTTTTCTTGATCTAGTTGTTGACCCATTCATTGTTTAATACCATATTATTTAGCTTCCATGTCTTTGAATGTTTTTCAGCCTTGTTCTTGTGTTTGATTTCTAGTTTCACAGCAATATGGTCAGAGGAAATGTGTGATATGATTTCAATCTTCTTAAATTTATTGAGATTTGTTTTGTGTCCTAACGTGGTTTATCCTACAAAAAGTTCCATGTGCACTTGAAAAATATATATATATTCTGCAGCTTTGGTATGATGTGTCTTGGTGTAGAACTGTTTCGTCCAACTTGTTTGGGATTCTCTGAGTTTCGTCTAGCTTGTCCTTTTTCTTTACCAGATTGGGGGAGTTTTTGGTCCTTATTTCTTTAAATAGGTTCTGCTTCTTGTGCTTGCTCTCTTCTCCTTTTGGCATTCCCATGATGCAATACTGTTATGCTTCATGTTGTCCAATATGTTTCTTAAGCTCTCCTCATTTTTTAAAATTCTTTTTTCTTTTGTTCCTCTGCCTGGGTGTTTTTTTCTCCCTTGTCTTTCAAATCACTGCTTCAATCCTCTACTTCATCTAATCTACTGTTTATTCCTTTCAGTGTATTATTTATCTCAGATATTGCATTCTTTATTTCTAACTGGTCATTTTTTATGATTTCCATGTCTTTTTTTATGCTGTTGAGTATCCTTCTAACCACTACTCTAAACTCCCTTTCTGATAAATTGTTTGCCTCCATTTCATCTAGTTCTTCTTCTTGAAGATACTCTTGTTCTTTCATTTGGGGTGTGTTTGTCTTCCAAGTTTGGCTACTTTTTTGTATTTCTATGTATTATGTAGATCTGAAAAGGCTGTGGTGTATACCTTTGTCATATTCTGCTTGTCTCTGATCCTGGTCAACCTGTTTGGAGCTATTAGAAATCCATAGTGTGTGGCTCCCTCTGCTGCACTTGTTTGTGTGCAGAAAGAACCAGGCTGTGTACCAAGGACTGCTTTTACCAGCACTGGGCTCTAGCAGAGTACCACCTGAAGTCTCATGGAGGTCTCCCTTCTACTTCCATTGTTAAACTAATCAGTATATAGCTTCAAGGTGTAAACAGCAGTCCAGGTTATGCTCCACAGGGTAGGGCAGAGTAATTTCTGCAGGCAGGGCTATTGCTTCCCCTCAGGTTGATGCCATTCAGAGACAAGTGTTCTGCCTGAGAAAGATGGCCTCTGCAGTATGGGGAATGACAGCACAGTGATCCTGTTGGCTGTTCCTTCTGTTCTCACCCTAGAGCCACCAACCAGATTCTCCTCAAGTGTCTCTAGTCCACTCTGCCCTCCCTCTGCTGGAGCCCAGGGTAAGTGGCAGCAAATGAAATTTTGAGTGTTGGCCCTTTAAGAGGCTCTCCAAGTCTAGCCACCTCTCCTTGATGGACAGAAACCCTGCTCCTTTTCAGAGCTGGATGTTATCTGGGTTTCTTTCCCAGTTCTGGTCCTATAGGTTGGGGAGTTCAGCTTGGGGTTTAGACCCACTACATCTCAGGAGGAACCCTCCAGCTACTGTAATATTCATCTGGAACTTCAGCAGCCTCTCATAGAAGCCCAGCGAGACCTTTTGCACCTCTTTTGCACTCCCTACCAGTCTTGTTATAGTGAAATATTTTATTCTGTCTATCTGTGGTTATAAGGCTTCTCTCCGATAGTTTTCCATTGATTTTTTTCTCATTTCCTTTTATTTTTATTTTTTTTCTTTTTTAATATATTTTATTGATTATACCATTACAGTTGTTCTATTCCCCCCTTCATTCCCCTCCACCCGCACACTCCCTCCCCCACCATTCTCCCCCCCTTAGTTTATAACCACGTGTCTCAAGTTCTTTAGATTCTATATTTCCCCCACTATTCTCGCCCTCCCCCCTATCTATTTTCTACCTACCATCTATGCTATTTTCTGTACCTTCTCCCCCCTTCTCCTCCTCCCACTCCCCTGTTGCTAACCCTCCATGTGTTCTTCATTTCTATGGTTCCACTCCTGATCTAGCTGTCCTCTTGGTTTGCTTTTGTTTTAGGTGTGGTTGTTAATAACTGTGTGTTTGCTGTCCTTTCACTGTTAATATTTTTCATCTTCTTTTTCTTATATAAGTCCCTTTAACATTTCATATAATAAGGGCTTGGTGATGATGAACTCCTTGAACTTGACCTTGTCTGAGAAGCACTTTATCTGTCCTTCCATTCTAAATGAAAGTTTTGCTGGATAAAGCAGTCTTGGCTGTAGGTCTTTGGATTTCATGACTTGGAATACTTCTTTCCAGCCCCTTCTTGCTTGTAAGGTCTCTTTTGAGAAATCAGCTGACAGTCTGATGGGTACTCCTTTGTAGGTGACTGTCCCCTTATCTCTTGATCCTTCTAGGATTCTCTCCTTCATTTTGGTCTTGGCTAATGTAATTATGATGTGCCTTGGTGTGTTCCTTCTTGGGTCCAACTTCTTTGGCACTCTCTGAGCTTCCTGGATTTCCTGGAGGTCTATTTCCTTTGCCAGACTGGGGAAGTTCTCCTTTATTATTTGTTCAAATAAGTATTCCACTCATGGCTGTTTCTTTCCCCCTTCTGGTACCCCTATAATCCGGATGTTGGAACGTTTAAAGATGTCTTGGAGGTTCCTAAGCCTCTCCTCATTATTTTGAATTCTCAATTCTTCATTCCTTTCTGGTGGGATGTTTTGTTCTTCTTTCTGGTCCATTCCATTGATTTGAGTCCCCATTTCCTTTCCATCGCTATTGGTTTCCTGTGCATCTCCCTTCATTTCAATTAGTTTAGCCTTCATATGTTCCTCTAATTTGTGACTATGTTCCTCTAATTTGTGACTATAATCTACCAGTTCTGTGAGCATCCTGTTAAATAGTGTCTTGAATTGTGCTTCTGAGAGGCTGGCAATTTCTCGGTTGCTTAGAGTTATTGGCTCTGGGACTTTGAGTTCTTCTTGCACCATCTTTTGGGCTGTTCGTGCCTGTCCCATAGCAGGATCAGAGCCCTAAAGTGTTCACTCAAATAGGGCAACTAAGTCCTGGGTTGTGACGTTGTATGTGGGGGCGGGGTCAAAGAGGGACAATGGCTTCCCGTCTGCAGCCACAGCCCCCGCGCCGCAGCCTCCACTGTCACCAAGCCCACATGTTTCGTTCCACTGCATGCGAGTGTGCCACCGCCGTCAGCCCTCCACCACTGGGTTCGCCCCCTGGGGCCTGTGTGGTCCATCTCACTGTGCGCGAATGTGCGACCACCGTCAGTCTGCCCCACACCCCGACTGGTTCCCGGCTGCCTGTGCGCCTAGGGATCTGTCCTGCCCGACCCAGCTCCGCTGCTGGCTCCGCCTCTGTTACCGTCCCGTTGAATGGTTCATAGTTGTTGGACTCCCGTATAATTCCGTTTTCTGGTCTTTGGGTGTGTCCTAGTTCTCCAAACCTTTGTTGTATTCAAACTTGGTTGTGGGAGAAGGCACAGTGTTTCTACTTATGCCTCCATCTTGGCAGAAGTCCTCAGTTGGTTATTCAGAATGATTTCTGTACAATTTAGCTGTAATTCCAGATTGGTCCTGGGAGGAGGTTAGTGTAGCTTCCACTTAACTCCTCCACCACCTTGAATCTCCCTTGTCCTTTTTTCTGAGCTAAAGCTTATACAGACAGTGTTAGAATTCTACAATCATGTAAGATGTTTCCTGGAATCGCAAAACCCTTGGAAGAAGAAGCTGTAAACTGATGTCAAGCCCAGTTTTCAGTGACAATTAAAGAAATTACATGACTGTTTAATTTCAAACAGTAAGAAAATGAAATAAACATTTCATCAATGAAGGGCTGACAATATGAGATTCCTCATTAGGTCTTCCAGATAGCAGAGGCAATTTTGTACCTAGTAAAAATCCTTTGCAGTCTCTTCTATTATGACATGCAAACTAATTGTTTCTCTTAAATTTTTTAGATGTTTCTCTGTTTTCAAGAAACCTGTTTATTTCCTACTACTAATATGTCTTCTAGAATGTATTTGATTTCTTTTAGTCTTCTGTCACCCATTGCCAAGTGGCATATAGTTCAGTCCAATTTAGTTCAGTGAGGTTTATGTATATTACCCCCACCACACACACACACACACACACACACACACACACACAATTTAAATCTTGACATTTCCTGATGTTCCTTAAGTAGCATTTCATATATAAATCATAGCATACTGATTTATCCTTACTACATATTCTTTTTAGCACTTACCAGGTACTCTGTAATTGCTATGTCTAAACAGGCTTTGGAAGGTGGCCAGAGGGATGAGGGGGCAGGGTGGTGGTAGGGAAGGTATTAATTAAAAATCCCTTTTCTCAGTTTACCATCCGTCTAAGGAATTAACAAACCCAGCCACAAAGCGTTAAACAATTTAAAAAATTCATCAACAAAAAAGTCAACACAGGGTCCCAACTTCCAAAAAAATGCAAAGGAGAAAAGAAGCATTAAATATCATCTGGACCAAACATCTCATTTTGCAGATGAGCAAACAAAGTTTCAGTAGGGATATAAAGAAACTAACTAGGGAGAGAAGCAAGATTAGGGACCATGACTCAAAATCTAATTAGAGGTACGGACAATAAGTACTGCGAGAAGAGAAAAATGACCGTCAGTGAGAGCTGGGTTTGGGTGGAGGCCTGGACAGTTGGTGGGAATTTTATTAATTTGTTAGAAGTGGAGGATGAGTGGTATTTATAATGGGGAATTATCCATAGCAGCACAAAGGGAAGAATGTGGTGACCTTCCACTTGGGAGCCATTGGATACAAGTATGAAAAGACCCAGTGGGGTGAGATGGTGGAAGCCCATGGATCTTATAAGGTGCTGCTTAGTGCAATAAAGGTAGACAGTGTTGTGGTCACCTGGGTTGTGGTCACTTCCAATCCCAGTCCTACCTTAACTCTCTATAAACGTGAGGAAGTGACTAAATGGTCCTCTTTCCCTCATCTCAACAGGAAGACAGCAGCAACCTTGTTTTATAATGGGTGAGAATTAACCGACTGAACATAGCTACGGCAGTTGGTCACAGGTGTTGGGTATCTGCTGGGTCCAGGCACAGGTCAAGTGTAGGATCCAATGATAAAAAAAAGAAGAGACCTTGCTCCCCAAAGAATTCACACTCTACTTGTGGGAGGCCAAAAATTAGCATGTAAACAAAGAAAAGAAGTTTCTGGAATGAGATGCTCATGCAAAAGGTAACACACCTAGGAAAATGGTGGAGATAACAATGGAAGCAGCTCAAAAAGCTGAGTAGTCTATAGCAGACCCTCAATGAGGGATCACTGGTCTCTTCCAGCCTCTCCAACTCAGAAGTCCATAGTTTACCCTGAAGCAGTTAGAAGCTATAAAGCATCTGGGTAAAGTGATTACAAGACACGACACCAAAAAAAACCACACAAAATGATTGTTTCCTGATATGACCACTGTTCACAATGAAGTCTTTCTGCCACAATTAATACTGTGGTCAGCTCTCATTAACGCACCACTTTCCACACACCTGCACCCAGGCCACTCCTGCTCACTCCTCAACAAAGACTAACAGTCTGCTTGTCACCTATGCGTACCTTTCTCAACCATTCTCACTTGGTCTGCTCAAGAGAAGCAAAAGATAGCTTGGTTTTACTTCCTCTGTTCTTCTTGGCTCTTCCTAGAGTGACTTTGCTAATGAAAACACACAAACTGAATAAACACTTGGAGAGAAACCATCTGCTTCATCCCCAAAATGTCAGTAGGAACCATGTTTGTTTACCAGCAGGGTCATAAGGACAGGACACATAAAACATTCTCAGGGACCTTATGGGGTGATAATAATTGCGGGGGAGTGGAGAGATGTAATTAACCCTTTCAAATCCTCAAGAGTCAGCTGGTTTTATAACCTCTGGTTCAAAGAGTAAGCTACATATATCATAAACCACAGAGTGAGGCTTATTTGCACAGCTCTATCCACATAAAGATGATAAAATGCCATGTAAAAATGTACTCTAAATACTGTTTTTGAACTTTCAACTCTGCATAGGAAATACCTAAAAAGATTGCCCAAATTCAATAGCAAAGGTAGTGGTAAAACTAGCTACAGAGTAGAAAATCTGATGCTCACTGCTGAGGCTTTTGAAAGGTTAAACTCTTAAATAATTTTTAAAGGCTATATATACCAATTGCCATAGAAGCAACCATGAAGAGTATGGTTTGATTATCTGTGCCAGAAATATTTAGGGAATTTGCCTTTACAAAGATGATTTTGCCTGTATCCATACTAAAGTGATTTTTAGAAAAACACCACCACCACCCAGGAAATTCAATCCCCAAGGGAAAAAAATTGTTTCAGAGAACAATGTTCCCAAAGGAAAACTGTAATGACTTCTAGCTGTGGGTCCTGCTCATCTGTGTGGCAAATATGAGTGAGCAAGGAGACTTCATTCTCTTGGGGCACCCATCGAAGAAGGGATCACATGTGGGAAGGGGGGGTACTTCTAGGGTCACTCAGCCTTAATGAATTCACAGCATAGTTTTGGAGCAAAGTTTTAAAGCAGTTATGAGGAGCTGGGTCCCTTGCAAATCCTGTGTCACCATTGCCAGCCTGATGTCTTCCAGCTGCAATGAAGACCTGGTTGCTTCATTTCTTAAAGAGCACAAGGTAGTAATTGAGAATCAGGTTAGTTAATAAAAATGCTGATATATGCCTTTCTACAAGCAATTATAAAAATATCTGTTGCCCATTGGTTAAGAGGGAACATTCTAACCAAACTATAAAAATAAAAATAAAATATGAATGGATGAGGCATGTGAAACACTAACAATTAATTCTACTTGTAAAATAATCTCAGTCCAACATTCAGTCAGAAAACACTTAATAAGAACCCACAACATGCCAAGGTGCTATGCTAGGTACTGGGGATGAGATAAGGCCCCTGTGCCAAGAAGCCAACAAGTGGGTGGCAAATAGACATCAATTCTACTAATCATTCTTGTGTCAAGCTCATTGTATGTGCCAAAAATTGTTCCAAACACTTCAGTTACATCAACTATTTTTCATTCTCAGAAAATGTGGTAGGGTTTAGGCTTAGGAACCTCTGGAACAACTTTGAACATTCCAACACCTGAATCATAGGGGTGCCAGAATGAGAAGAGGAAGAGTAAGAAATGGAAAACTTATTTAAAAACATAATGAAGGAGAACTTCCCTAATCTGGCAAAGGAAACAGACTTCCAGGAAGCCCAGGAAGCTCAGAGTCACAAAGATGTTGGACCCATGGAAGCACACACCAAGGCACATCATAATTGCATTATGACCCAAGATTAAAGAGAAGGAGAGTATCTTAAAAGCAGCAAGAGAAAAGGAGACAGTTACCTACAAATGAGTTCTCATAAGACTGACAGCTGATTACTCAAAAGAAACCTTACAGACAAGAAGGGGCTGGAAAGAAGTATTCAAAGTCATGAAAGGCAAGGACCTACATCCAAGATTACTCTATCCAGCAAAGCTATCATTTGGAATTGAAGGGCAGATGAAGTGCTTCCCAGATAAAGTCAAGTTCAAGGAGTTCATCATCACCAAGCCCTTATTATATAAAATGTTAAAGGGACTTGTCTAAGGAAAAAATCAAAGCTATGAACAGTAAAACAAACTCACAACTATCAAGAACCAAACCTAAAAAAAGAAAAACAAAATGAACTAAGCAAACAACTAGAATAGGAACAGAATCATGTAAATGGAGATCACATGGATCGTTATCAGTGGGGAAGAGAGTGGGAGAATGGGAAAAAGGCAGAGGGAACAAGAAGCATAAAGGGTAGGTACAAATAGACAGGGAGAAGTGAAGAATAGTATAGGAAATGGAGAAGCCAAAGAACTTGTGTGTATGACCCAGGGACATGAACCAAGGTCGGGGAATGATGGTAGGAGGCAGATTACAGTGCAGAGGGGAATAAAGGGGAGAAAAAATCAGACAACTGTAATAGCATAATCAATAAAATATATTTTTAAAAAAGAAAATGGGGTAGGTTTATTATTAGCCTCATTTTAAAGGTGAAAAATTGAGATATAAAGAGGTTAAATACCTTGTTCAGGATGATCATAAGTTAGTAAAAGAAGATGGGATTTGAACCCAGGCAGTCAAGCTCCACCATAATGAGGGTATGAGCAAACAGGTCTGACTGACGGAAGAAAGAGTCTCAGCCACTACCTCAAGGAGTTGGCATCTGGATATAACTGATAGGGCCTTTAAGGGTACATATGAGTTTATGGGGGAGGGAGGTAAAAGGTTCCCTCCAGGCAGAGGAGTTACAAATACAAAGCACAGACATCAGAAATTGTCAAGTAATATAAATTTAAAAGATAAAAACATATATCTATTCTTATTTCTTAGGCAGAGAGCTCCTATATAGTTAGTTCCTAAATAGTAGCTAAGAACAGAATCTTGACTCTGTTCCCTTGGTTTAGGGAAAGTGAAGAACTGCAACTGAATATAGTACAATGTTTCCTATAGTTCATGCACACAACAGCAGCATTTGATAGCTCTCCAGTCCAAACCACATACAGAAACACCATTTAATAGAATTCGTTGCTAGAAAAAACACTTGGGTGCAGAAGTCCTCAGCAGTATGAAATAGGAAATTCTGAAACAATGAAACTAAGTTTCTCACCAAATCAGTCCAGCAATGCAGAGAAAAAACTGCCTGGGCTTAAGAGAGGGCGGGCCACACATTCTAAAAGGGCTAATTCTAACAGACTGGCAGGTGCACTCCTCAATTTATTTTTACAATTTCAGCAGTTCAGCAACTTTTGTTTACCAAAATACAAAAATGTTTCCAAGACCTTGAGAGAGATGAATTCTAAAACAAGAAAATTAGAAATACACAAAGGTTGTTTATGATGTGCAATAAATTGGTGGTTTTTACACATGGCTATTCTGAGGTTTATCTTTCTCTGAGACAATGATTATTCACATTCTCTTGATAATATTCTTTGAAATGAATATATTCAGTGAACCATATCACTGAATGATTTAATGAAATGATTAAATGAATCATTTAAATGATTAAATGATTAAATGATGACAACACCAACTTAAATTTCAGTTGCTCTAGCCAATGGGATCAAAATTTGTTTGTAAGTTGGCTGTTACAGTTCGAGAGTTATTTTATTCCCCGCCAAACAATGTTAGATGTAATGCTTAGTATTCAAGACAGAACACAGAAAACAAAAGCCCAAGTGTACTAAGAATTCTATGGACTCTGATCCACGTAAGGAAGTGCAGTCAAAGTTCTGGATAACTGGACACACACATCTGACCCTCCCTGCCTTGGGAACAAGAAATCCTCCATCTGTACATAACTGATGGTGGGTCCCTAACCTCTAGCAGGAGTTCTGTTTATGAAGGAGGATGGGGAGAAGGATGATGGAGGGCAGGGGATGATGAGGCAGGTACTCTGAGGTAAATAGCAGAACCATGGGGGCATGGAGCTCCAACTGATAGAAGGAGCTGAGGCTGGCGGGTCCTACTTCACTGCCCAACTCCCAGACACTCCTTTGCTCTGCTCCTGGGATAGTGGGCCTCTTCCACTCTAGAGCTGCCACACTGTGGCCTTGGATCAGGATTTTTTTTAATACTCTACTCCCCACAAACATGATCATCAACTTCTCTTCTGATATGAGAACACCCATACCAGTCTTCCATGGTCTTCTCAGGATTTTTCTTACCAGTACTTTATAAAAATGGTGCATGCACACACACATACACACAGAGGAAACTGTCTATAATAAGCAAATTAAACTGAGATCCAGTCACAAGACCACAATTCTCTCAAATACAAATATGTATTATATATATGTACATATATACATATATGCAGGGTTCAGCACAAAATATGCCCCTTTTTATTACAAAAATCATAAGCATGTAATTCTGTAATATAACAACATCACAGCCAAGTACACCATATGACATTTTAGGTGAAATATTTAAATTAAAACTACAAATTATTACACCATTATTACCCTACCACCACACTGAAGCAGGCCTTACTTCTGCCGGACTCTGAATATTTATATATGGAACATCAGTAAAATTCAAGTGATGTATCCACTGATATTATATAGGCAGTTCACACATAATCTAAATATGAGACAGTTCAGAACTAGAGCAGGTCAGAGGAGCAAGTTGGAGGGCCAGGTAGGGTGGTGCAGAATACATAAACCTTCTTCCTGACACCTTGTGTCACTGTAAGTTGGGAATGAGATGAGCCTCCCCATGCTGAAGGCTGCCCATACACTTGAATTAAGAGATATACCCCCAACTTACTGGAACTTCAAATGCCTCTTGGGTGTCATCCAGCATCTGGATTTTGATGGACATGAGTTTTCCAGAAGGTGGTGGGGGCAGCCTCTGCCCATGTTCCAAGGTGCTGATCCCCGAATTTTCTGTGGCCCCCAATCGTGATCCTGGAGTTGGCCTCTGCTCTATTTCTCCCATGATGAAAGTAAATTATATAATATCTGTAAGAAGCAGAAACAAAGAGAAATACATCAATCAAAAGAAGACTCACTCATTTAAACCACCTAAGTAACACTTGTCATCTTCTGCCCTTCATTTTAGGAATTTCCTCAAATCACACCAGGCTCTCCATTGTCTGCATGGGAACCACACAGGGTGAGGCTTTGGTCCATTTACCAACAACATCGCCTATAACCACTCAAGGAATGCAAATAGTGACGCATATTTTATTCTTTTGCATATATTTACATATTTTTTCTTTCCTCATTTTACAGTCAGCTCTTCATTATTCATACCATAGAGTCCATTGTGTTCAAAATATTCGGTGTCTACAATGAACCAGGCACTACTTTTTACAAATTTCAAGTCTGGTGGGAAGATGATTAATGGTACCTAAGCCATACCGTTAGCATCCATTAAGTACCGTTTATGGACATGCTAATATACTAAATAATATAAGTATTATAAAGATAATAGATAACATACATTGTGGCTCCTGAGTTTATAACCTGATTGAGGAAACCAAATGTACACTCACATAAACACAGGTGAAAAAATATAAGGTCTTTTGATTTCTTCTGCTTGTTTCCACAGCAATTACCTCGTAATTCATTTCTTTGCTACCACCCAAAGTTGTAACCCCTTTCTCAAGTACATATCATCATATCAAGAGATATTTCCCTGCACCAAGTGTGGCTCAGTTGGTTGGATGTTATCCTGAAAAGTGAAAGGTTGCCCATTTGATTGCTAGTCAGAACGCATGCCTGGATTGTCGGCTCAGTCCCTGGTCAACACAAAGAAGAGGAAATGAATCATTATTTCTCTCTCATATCAATGTTTTTCTCTCTCTTTCTCTCTCCCTTCCCCTTGATCTAAAAATAAATAAATAAAATAATCTTTAAAAAAGTTATTTTCCTAAAAACAAAACATAATCATCTTTTCAAATTGTCTACTCTTCTTTCATGCCACAAACCCACTTCCCACTCCGTTACTCCCTCTTTCTCCAGGTCTTTTGCACGTGTAGCTCTCTCTGCATAAACAAATGCTTTGTACTCGTTCTCCACCTGAAGCTTCTACCTTAGCTTTAAAATTCGGTTAAAATGTCTCATCCCTGACAGCAGGGCAGAGCTCAGGTGTTGCTGCCACTCTTGCTCATTACCCTGGCAAGCTTCAGCACAGTGGTCAGTTCCATCTACATTTGCCATGACATCATGATAACGCCTAAAGCAGAAACCAAATTTTGAATGTTCTTGGGACTTCAGCACCTACCTAGGCACAATGCCCGGCACAGAGTGGAATTCAATAATGACTGCTTGATGACTGGATCAATCAGCCAGAACACTTATACTAGAGCCAATATCATAAACGTGATGAGAGCACAAAGAAATGAGATTTCAATATGAGATGAAGTGGGGGTTTTATTTTACAAGGGGCTTCCATCATGGAAAAGGTAGGGATTCAATTCAATTCAGTCTCAGATGTCAGGTAATACTTGAAAGAAGACACAAATACACAAGGAGAAGGCATGCTGGAATGCCAACAGCACCAACAAAGCTATGGGACAGATATTAGATGCCATAAAGGAAGAAGAGTGAGAATTAATGCCAAAGAGTTAAAAATACATTTAGAAAATAATCTGGAATCAGATGATAAAGAACCTCAAATGCCCATTGAGAAATATGGTCTTTACGTTGTAGGTGGTAGGGAGCCACTGGGGTAAGAATAATGACACAAAATAGGGATTTTGAAAAAAATCTGAAAAATAATATATAATAAGGAGTGCAAAAAGCGAGATGGGATGGCAAGAGCTGGGAGCATTTAGTTACAAAGCTATTGCAACAACTGTGCTTCAGGAAATAACCTGGACAGCAGTGATGAAAATGAAAAGGTAACTGTATACGATCCACTTTTGTGAAAAAATTAACCTGTGTAATTAACCTGTGTAATTGGTTAGCTACTGACAGGAGATAAAAGTATAACAATGATCAGAAAATTTTAAATGAGGACAGAGGAGAGGGTGTAGGAGGGGGGAGATGTGTGTTTCATTGGAGACACTTTTCAGGGTTATAAAAGGACATACAGTAGGCTGCCAGGAAGGTGGACCTGGATGTGAACTATGGGTTCAGAATCTGCCTCAAGGTATAAGTGAAAGCCACAGTGAAAGTGAAGGAAAGTTGGGGACAAAGAACCAAAAGAGTAAAAATAACAAACATGCCCAGTTATGAAGTCTGTTATTTGCTGAATCCCCAAATTATGCTGAAGCCCTAACCCCCAGTAATACCAGAATCTGATTTTATTTGCAGAAATTAAAAGCTGTGATTAAGTTAAAATAAGGCCATTAAGATGGGTCATAATCCAATATATTGTCCTTTTAAGAAAATGAATTTTGTACAGAGAGACACCACGAATATGAGAACACAGAGGAAAGACCATGTAAGAACCCAGCAAGAAGGCAACCATATGCAAGCCAAGGAGAGAGGCCGCAGGAGAGACCAACTTTGCTGACATTTAATCTGAAACTTCTAGCCTCCAGAACTGTGAGAAAATAAATTTCTCTTAAGACAAAGTACTTGTCTGTGACACTTTGTTATGGCAGCCTTAGCAAACTCATACAAGGCAATGGAGAAGATGGGAAAGAGGCATGGGAAGAATGACCCAGTGACACTTAGTGACAAAGAAAGCCATGGAAGGGGCATCAAGGGGTCACCTGTGGTCTGAGGGACAAAACTAAGGGGGCTGTGTATTACCTGCACATTTAAAAATGAGTCTCCCTTCAGTTCTTTTCTTCAGGAAAAACTAACCAGTTTGAAATCTTATTTTATAGGTTCTTCATCCTTCTCCTTAAGAGTCAGATTCCAGAAGTTTCCACAAAAAAAATTCCATATGGAAAACACTCCCTTCCTCTCAGCAAAACCTCTGACCTTCTCACCATGATACAAAGGAATATCTATGAAGTAGTAGATCAAAAGCAATAGAGTCCCCTCAAACCACCCTATAGCAAAAAGACATGTCCTTTGATCGGACAGGAAAAGGGTCTGATCATCACATAGGAAACAGTATTTACTTACATCTCCCAACATTTTCCCCACCAACCTTCCACCCTAGCCTGTTAAGAGATTATTGATTATTGTTCATTCTTATGTAATCCTTTAAAATTGGGGTACTATGACAAGGCATTGCTAGTTAAGGACCAGCTTTTCTGAAAATTGCTCTATCTTTTTTGAATACCTATTTGTGATTTCACAGGTCTGTTATATAAGTACCTTTCTAATTTCTACCCCAAATAAGGTTTTTTAAAGAACCTAATTCTAGTCAGTTTGGTTGTGTGATCTGCGCTTTGCTTAACTCCTCCATTAGTCTTAAGAGACATGATTAGACCTTGTTCATCTATAAAGCTCAGCACAGTGCCTTATAGCAAGTAAAAAAGAGATCATCAATGTTTAGTCAATGAATCAAATCTAGATGGTAAACATTTAGTTAATTATGAAGTCAACTAGCTGTGTTTAAAATAATCTTCACAAAACGGCTGGAGCCCCAGAAATCACTTCCCTATATGTTTTCTGTTCATTGTCTCATGGTTAAAAATATTGGTTTGGCCAAAAAGTTTGTTTGATTTTTTCCGTAAGCTGGCTCTAATAGTCCTTAGTTGTCATTAACCTCATTTGAAACAATTTTGTTAGACTATTGTGATAACTGTCATAACAGCATGCATTTAAAAAGAAATTTATCAAAATTGGTGAATTTTTGTGTAGTCATTTTAATATTGAAGATGGAAGAAAATATGCAATGTTTTTGGCATATTATGCTTTATTATTTCAAGAAAGGTAAAAATGCAACTGAAATGAAAAAAAAAGATTTGTGATGTGTATGGAGTAGGTATTGTGACTGATGTCAAAAGTGGTTTGTGAAGTTCTGTGCTGGAGATTTTGCATTGGACGATACTCCATGGTTGCTAGACCAGTTGAAGTTGATGATAATCAAACAGAGACATTAATTATATCACATGTGAGATAGCCGACATACTCAAAATAATTCAAATCGAAAACATTATTGGTGAAAATGAGAAATGTCTTCTATTTTACAGAAAAAACTAAACAGACTTTCTGGCAAATCAAATAGATGCAATTTCCCAAGAAAACCATGATATCAGTCCAGTTGCCTCCCTCCCCCCATTCCCAGTTGTCTTCTTTGCTTTCTTCCCTACTTTGGTGTTCATTTCTCCTTGCCTCTCCAAGCATCCTACCTCTGAACCTGCCTTCTCTGCTCTGCACACCATCAGAATGAATGGGTCCTGCCCTTAAACGCTGATGCTGGACCTGGACACATTGCTTACCACTGCTCTGAGTCAGGGAAACATGGGTCTGGCTGTGGCTCTGACACCCATCCAGGGAGCTGATAGAAGGGCCTATTCTCCCATGTCATCCCACCTCAAAGGTGTTAGAGCCCTTCCCCACAAATGCATTTTCTCCTTGTCCTACCCAAAGAGCAAGGCCCCTAATCCCCTAAACTAAATCCTGTCTCTCCCTCTGGCCCAAGATCACCAGATGAATATGGTTATTTTTAGCACCTTAAAAATCAAATTGATTTAGTGATTCATAGATACTTGCTACTTTAACTTACTTGCTCTTTAGTCTTTGAAGGACTTCATTCATGCCTATATTATTTCTACTTCTGGATATTAATGTTTAAACAAAGTATACCATGCTTTCTTTTGCTTTCATACTTGTATGCAGACTGTTGCTGTACATGGAAAGTACTGTTTAGTTCAAGTATAAATCTAGCCAAGAGTTCTGAGTTGAGCATCCTAAGAATGTCAATGAAATATCTGAGGAACACTGGTGAAGTCATAAGTAAGTAACCATAATGGATGTTTGATATTAAAACTATTGAGTTCATAACTAGAAGTCTAACAAACCTAAAAGCCTCCTGTTTATAAATATCAAGCCATGCTCTATTCTGATTTTCACCTCCATAACTTCTGACTTCTGATTGCCTTAAGCCAAGAGTCAGAGTAAAGGAAATTAGTATTTCTCTTCTTGTGATACACTGTACTAACATGATCATTCCAGACCAAAAATAAAAAACTATTTGTGAAACCACTTTATTCTTTAGATCTATGTGAAAAAAAGTTAGTTACAAGGAAATAGTAGCTACAACAAAAGTAGTAATATTTTGCCCTGGCTGGTGTAGCTCAGTGGATTGAGCACGGGCCTGCGAACCACAGGATCTGATTCCCAGTCAGGGCACATGCCTGGGTTGCAGGCCAGTTCCCAGCAGAGGACTCAGGAGAGGCAACCATACATTGATATCTCTCTCCTTCTCTCCTTCCCTTCCCCTCTAAAGATAAATAAATAAAATCTTCAAAAAAAGTAATAATATTTTCATTGGCAGAGAGAAGATAAAAAACTAGAGTTGTCTTGTCATAGTGTACTGGCTTAAAGACTTCCTCTTGGAAGTCACCCAAAAGCACACACACAAATGCAACCCTATCAACTGAGGAATGCAGACAAAGGCATTTGCATACCTGAACCACACAATGTGACAAAGAGGTGCCCAAACTGCACTGAAAGTCAGAGAGAGAAGAGGAAAATGCTTTAAGAGGCTGTCCATGCCTGCAGAGCCACACTCCACAATAAGTAGAACATTCTTAGCAACAAACCCAACAACAGCTTTTGGGGAAAAGGGGAACAGATATACAGATTAGCACTAAAAGCTTCACTGGATGCATTGTGGTGGGAAATCTCCAGAAGCACTCGATGTGGACTTGAATGAGAAATTACACAGCCAAGCCGTATTTGCAGGAAGCAATCTATTTGCTAAGGCAAGGTGAAAAAAGAGAAAGACAGCATTGGAAATAATATTAGTCTTAACAACCAAGAGAAAAACAAAGGTTGAAAATATTACCTGTATACACATAGATACACACACCCCACTCAGGTCACAAGAATTTCTACTAGCATAGGACATGGCCCTGTCTACTGACTCACAGGAAGCTCCTGCAAACAGCAACTTCATAAAAACTTGCCTGGTAACTAAAAGGGATGTTTACAAAGATGTGCTATAAGAGAGAGAAAAATGAAAACACCCACAAAAGAAACGTTACATGTAGCAAATCAAAATTTTGCACAAACGTATTGTCATATATTAACAAAGCACTAAAATAACCAATTCTATAAGTAAAAATATAAGAAAATTTAAAAGACTTCAGGGAAGTTATAGAAAAACATGAGAAGGAAATAAAGTAGGAGAGCAGACCTGAGAGAGGAAAAAAAGGGAGAATAAGTAAAAATATCTCTGCTATAAACTTAAGGTTTGTGCCTCACCCCCAAGTTTGTATTTTGAAACTGAATCCCCAATTTGAATGGTATTAAGAGGTAGAGCCTTGGAAAGGTGATTACATAGTGAAAGGGGAGCCCTTATGAATGGGATTAGTATCTTTATAAAAACAGGTCCCAGCCCTGACCAGTGTGACTCAATTGGCTGGACATAAGTCATCCTGTAAAGTGTCAGTTCTCCAGTTCCCAGTCTGGGCACATGGCTGAGTTGTGGATTTGGCCCCCAGTAGGGTCCTGTGGGAGAAGCAATCAATCCATGTTTTTCTCTTACATAGATGTTTCTCACTCTCTTTCTCCCTCTCTTCCCCTTCTCTAAAAATAAATTTTAAAAAAATTTTAAGAGAGTCCCCAAAGAGTTCTCTTGTCCCTTCCACTATGTGAAGACAAAATGAAAAGATAGCCAGCCATCTATGAACAAGGGAAAGGGACCTCACAAGACACTGAAGCCACTAGCCATTGATCTTAAATTTCCCAGCCTCCAGAACTATGAGAAAATAATTTGTTGTTTTTAATTCCTCTTGTTCACGATGCTTTATTATAGCAACCCAATCAGCTTTAATTATCAAAATTAAAGTAGCTAAAAAATATGCACTGGTGAAACTATGAGGGTTTTCAGGGGAAATACTGAAAATATTAAAACAAGGCTTTTGGCCAAAATGGTGACGTAGGCAGACATGGCTCGTCTCTGCACAACCACATCAAAATTACAACTAAAATAGAAAACAATTGTCACTCAGGAATGTCAGAAATTGAGTTGAATGGAAATCTGACAACTACAAAACTGAAGTAACTATATCCATCCAGACTGGTAGGAGGTGTGCAGACACAGAACGGACTGGTCCCACACCCATGTGGATAAAAATTTGGGAGGGATATATAGGGAGCAAGAAGTCCCAGACCCACACCAGGCCCCCCAGCCCAAGATTCCAGGGCCAGGAAGGTAAGTCCCCACAATTTCTGGGTATGAAAACCAGCTGGGATTGAGTTGGTAGAGGAGGTTGCTGGAGCCCTAAGCAGTTCCTCTTGGGGAAGCCACAAATGGACTTACCTTCTCAGACTCTCCCTCTGAGCTCCAACACCAGGGTGGCAGTTTGAAGGGCACCAGTGGTATACAGGAAGAGACTGAAGTGTGGCATCAAGGTGAGCAAGAGGCCATTATCCCTTTGCTGAGCTCAAAGCCAGTAGGCTGGTACCATCTCTGAGACTCCATCAACCTGGCTAACACTGTGTGACCCACCCTTGAAGATCCACAGAAGCTCTACCCCACCCAATTTACCAGCCCACCCAAGCTGCTTTTGCATAAGAATGGCTGATTTTATCTCCTAAATCCTGTCAAACAAGCAACAGCTGGCTTCAGTGAGCCCTAGTGGCAGCCAGCTTAGAGTCACGGCTTGGCTTTCCCAGGGAATCTCTAAGCCCAGCACAAGCAGCAGCCATCTCAAACTACTTTCCTACTCAGGCAGGTTGCACTGGACAAAACAAAGGTGTGGGCTAACCTTGGCCTGCACCACCCAGGAAACCCCAGGGACACTGTACCCAGTGGACAGCTACAGGCCATGGAGGAACACCACCACCCTGTCCCTGCACAGCCAATCCTCCACGAAGGGCAGAAGTTGGTGTCCAGTGATCACAGACAGTCCTTGCACCTCACTAGCTGGGGGAAAGCCCTCCTATTGACCCACCAACAGCAACTAAGGCTCAACTACAAGAGGAGGATATACTCAGCCCACATGAAGGGTGTACCTTGAGTACCCATCTTGGGTGATAGGGGAGGCTGTGCCACTAGACCCTACAGGACACCTACTACATTAGGCCACACTACCAAGACATGGAGTCAAAGCATCTCTACCTAACACATGGAAACAAACTCAGGGAGGCTGCCAAAATAAGAGGACGAAGAGACTCAAATGAAAGAATAGATCAAAACTCCAGAAAAGCCCTGGCTGGTGTAGCTCAGTGGATTGAGCGTGGTCCTGTGAACCACACGATCGAGGTCCAATTCCCAGTCAGGACACATGCCTGGGTTGCAGGCCAGTTCCCAGCAGGGAACTTGTGAGAGGCAACCATACATTGATGTTTCTCTCCTTCCCTTCCTCTCTAAAGATAAATAAATAAAATCTAAAAAAAAAACCCTCCGGAAAAGGAACTAAACAACGTAGAGATAAGCAATCTACCAAATGCAGAGTTCAAAACTGGTTATAAGGATGCTCAAGAAAATTAGTGAGGACCTCAATAGCATAAAAAAGACCCCAGTCAGAAATGAAGGATACACTAGGCCCTGGCAGGTGTGGCTCAGTGGATTGAGTGCTAGCCTGCAAGCCAAAGGGTCACTGGTTTAATTCCCAGTCAGGGCACAAGCCTTGGTTACAGGCCAGGTCCCCAGAAGGGGGCATGCAAGAGGCAACCACACATTGATGTTCCTATCCCTCTCTCTCTCCCTCCCTTCCCCCCTCTCTAAAAACAAATAAATAAAATCTTTTAAAAAATTATAAAAAGAAATGAAAGGAACATTAATTTAAATAAAGAACAATCTACAGGGAAAAAATAGTAGACTGGATGAAGCTGAGAATCAAATCAATGATTTAGAACATAAGGAAGCAAAAAACAACCATGTAGAACAACAAGAAGAAAAAAGAATTCAAAAAATGAAGATCATATAAACTGCCTCTTGGACAACTTTAAGAGGTCCAGTATTTGCCTCATATGCAGTGCCAGAAGGAGAAGAGAAAGAACAAGAAACTGGAAATCTATCGGCAAAAAACAGTGAAAGAAAACTTCCCTAATTTGGTGAAGGAAATAGACGTGCAAGTCCAGGAGGCGGAGAGAGTCCCAATTATGACGGATGCAAAGAGGCCCACTCCAAGACACAGCATTATTAAAATGCCAAAGGTTAAAGATAAAGAGAGACTGTTAACAGCAAGAGATAAGAAGTTAGTTACTGCAATGATGCCAGAGGGGAGGGGGTAGATAGAAAGGGTGAAGAGGTAAGGGGATTAAGAAGTACAAATATGTAGTTACAGAATAGCCATAGTGATGTAAAGTACAGCATAGGAAATGGAGTAGCTGAAGAACTTACACGAATGACCATGCATGTGAAAAATGTGGGGGATTGCCTGAAGGAGTAGGGGACACTAGGTGGAGGGGGGCTAAGAGCGAAACATCAGAACGACTAATTTTTGGCCTAATCAATAAAATATAATTAAGCAAGAAAATAATAAACTGATAGAAAAATAATAAATATGGAAAGACATGGAAAAATAGGAGATCCAACATATCCACAATTGGTATCCCTAAAGAAAAAAAAAATTAAATGAATATGAAAAAATTTTAAGGTATAATTCTAGATAACATTTTGGAAATAAAAGATAATTTTCCATAATAAATGAACATACCATATCCCAGAAATAACTAACATAAAATGATGAACACCAAGATATTTCCTGTGTCATCACTGATCTTCAAAAATTAAAAAGGAATCATTTGGGCACTGAGACAAAATGTTCAAAAAAATATGAGGGAACAAAAGTTCAGACTTATTCATAGCAACATTCAATGCTTAAATGTCATCAAAGAAATAGCAGAGGAATCAAGTTGAGCTGAATTTTCATTCAAATATAATAGCCAAATGTGTTAAGTAGTCGAGAACTCGGAAAAATAATATCCTAGCTCCCCTAAAGGATAACATTCAGCAAAACAAGAGGCAAAAGTAAGTGGCGAAACAATGGAAAATGATTACTGATAAATTTCCATTTATACTGTAAGAGGAGGACTAAAATAATTATAATAGCTGCAGGACATTATAGCAAGGAAGACTAAAATTATGATCATAGCTGCAGAATATTGTAACTCCTGACAATGTAGCAGTAACAAAACTAAAAATTGGCAGGGGAGGGAGTAGAGGTGGTCAGAGGCACTGTAAGTTAATTATTACCACACATTTTAAAATTAATAATAAAAAGAAAATTCAAATCTCCAAAAATAAACAAATGGTTAATAAGCACATGAAAAGATGTAGAACATTGTTCCTTAGTCATTAGGAAATGCAAATTACATCCACAATGAGACAATATTTCACACCCACTGAATGAACACTAACACTAAATGTGAAAAAACTGGCATTCTCATACATACTGGTGGCTGGTGGCAATATAAAATGGTACACACACTTTGGTGAACATACTGGTGGCTGGTGGCAATATAAAATGGTACACACACTTTGGTGAACATACTGGTAGTTTTTTAAAAATTAAGTCAAAGCCCTGACCAGAGTAACTCAGTTGGTTCCGTATCCTCTCACAAGGTCACCTGTTTAATTCCCAGTCAGAGCACATGCCTGGGTTGCGGGTTCAATCCCAGGTCAAAGAGCATATGAGAGGCAACTAATCAGTGTTTCTCACATCAGTGTTCTCTCCCTATTTTTCTTCCTCCCTCCCCCCTTGTTTAAAAAATTAAATAAAAATCTTTTTTAAAAATGTAATCACAAATTTAGCACACAGCCCAGTGGCTGGGTTTTCCTAGTGACTCAGCAATTCCACTCCTAGGTATCATGCTAGGATGGATGAAACTAATGTCCACAAAAAGACTTGTATGGATGCAGATCAATTTTTCACAGCTAAAAATTACCAGCAAGTGGAAATAACCCAAATGTTCATCAACTGGTGAATGGATAAACAAAAAGTGGTATGTCCATTCAAGAGTGGCAGAAAAGGGGCCACATGCAAAATCTGACAAGCTCAGGCGAGGCCAGTATGGCAGCCTTATAAACTCAGAGTCCTAAAGTAACCTGATAGGATGGTCTGAAATTAAAACTTTCTAAATAAAAGCAGGTCATGGCAGCTAGTCATGTCCTGGGCAGATATTTTTTCCTAACAAAGGTCAGTCTTTACCTTACCTGAGCCTGTCTGTTGTCTTTTTGCATCTATGATAACATATCTTTGAAATGTCACATTTCCCTTCTCCAGATCCCTCAAAGCCCAGGTACCACACCAAGGAAAGACCACAAATCCCCACATTGTTATCATTATCATGTTAATTGTTGGCTATTAACTATCTCTAGTCCCACCTATATAAAAGTATCTATCATTTCACTTTTCATCCAATTCCAGAGGTTCCCCCCACTTTGCTTTCTCCCACCTCCCTAATCTATCACCAGTGGATTTCTTATAACCCCCTTATACCTCCTCTTTTGATTATAATGTATAAAATGAGATGTTAAGCTGCCATTTTCCAGAGCATTTTCTCAGTCCCTTGAAGTCTTGCTTCTTGGCAATTGTCATCAGTTTGGCTTAAATAAACTGACAAAAGTTCTCTATGGGTCTGAATGTTTCTTACATCGACACAAGGAACTATTATTCATCAACAAAAAGAAATGAAATGATGATAGATGTTACAACATAGATGACCCTCAAAAACATTTTGTTAAATGAAAGGAGCCAGATGCAAAAGAATACATAGAATATGATCCTATTGATATGAATATCCAAAAAGTCAAATCTGTAGAGACACAAAGTAGGTGCCTGGGGTTAGGGACAGGAGCTGGGACTGATAGCAAAGGGCCAAAGGAATGGAGATCTTTTGAAGGGTAATGGAAATGTTCTGAAACTACATTGTGGTGAAACTAGATTGTCACACAACTCTGTAAATTTACTAAAAACCTTTGAATTGTATACTTAAAACAGGTCAACTTTACAATATGTAAATAAACACATACACATGAATATTCTCGTGAAAACACAAAACCTCTGTGAAAGGACAAGACATAAGCAGTAGGAAAGCTGGCTCCACTGAGGCAACCAGTCTGGTGGAGGATAGGAGTGAGAGTGACCTAAAACTTGGTTGTCATTGTACACATTTTGGACCTTTTAAATCTTATATCATATTACATATTACCTATTAAAAAATAAACAATTTTATAAAATGAATGAATCTACTAAGAACATCCTGCCAGGTACCCCAACTCCATTTAGAGAATGAAATGTAGTTAAGATGAAATCGCAGTAAAGAGTGACAACTATCAAAATAGGCTGACCAAGAAGAACTCTTGACAAAAGTTTTCCCTTCTGTTTTAAATATAAGCCACTTAAAAATACTAGGTAAAGAAAAATTCATAGAAAGTGCTTATTCACAGGAGAAGAGAAGCTCACAAGGTAGATTGGTAGGAAGCTACAGGGTTGGACTCTACAGCTACCAAAGCACTTCTAAGTGCCCCATACAGAGCATGAAGGATCATGAATTTGCCATTTTGTGGGGACAAAAAATCAGCTATGTCAGACATCCAGGAGAGCAAAGGGTGTACAGCGTGTGATTCCTACCAGTTCCATTCAAATTTGCCTCTTTCCTTGGGAGCCACACACTGCCTGGTTACAAAGCTACCTTGTGTTCCTGTCCCTCAGGAAGCCAAAGACTAGGAGATGACTGTGGGGATGGGAGGGAGAAGATAGGGAGGATATAACCCCAGAAGAGCTGGCTGTAAGGCACTGTCTCAAGAGCACAACCAGCCAAGTTTGGCTTTTCCACAAGGACTTTAGATAAGAGATTTTGAGCAAGTTCAAAAACAGCTATCTGTGTGAACAGATTTGCTTATTTCAAAAAAATCTGTGAGCAAAAGAAGCAACTGCAGATCAGCAGTTTTACATCAACCAGACACTTCAAACAGTCTAGAGACTGGTTGGCCTGTTTGGTCATTTGAGAGACCAGGATACTGTTTACAAGTAGGTGCCCTATTGCAGATGCAAAGTAAAGAAAAGAGAACTAAACTGTGGCAGCTACATAAAGATTATTCCTTCACTGTCTTTCCTCTCTGTTCCTAGAAAATTAAATTAAATTAAACAGACTATCTTAAATGCCCCTGACAAATCTCTGGAAATTCCAAGCAGAAGAGAAATTTTCTCTTTTCACAGGTTATTTCAAAAGTCTACTTTTAACCATATCCCTTTTCTACTCAAAAACTTGAGTATAATAAATACCAAGTTAAATGTGAAAATTTCCAGTAAGGCACTTCAATAGTTTGCCCTGATTTCTCCCCTTGTAAATAAACTGTTTGCTAATCCAACTGGAGTCTGCTGTTCAGCACACCTGCATTTTCCTGGTGCTGTGCTGTTGATATTGTTTCTTCATAGGGTAAGTAGAGGCAGTCTGGCTTCCTTACCCAGGTGTCTGGGTAACTAAGGGAAGCAGTGTTCCCATAGCCTTGGAGTGTCCTGATAACTAGTGTTCTTACAGCCTTGAGACTGGGTCTGATAAACTGTCCCTGTAACATGAAGTGAGATCGCATGTAGAGAATTATGTTATGTAATGTTCTGGCATCTTGCCAGCTTCCTCCCTTCCACCCCCGCCATCCAGTACTTAAACAAGTAGGGGCTCTCTGCAGGCAGTGATGATGATAGACATGTAAGAGGACAGGTGCCACAATGGGTGACATGCTGGGGAGCAAGGGCCATGACATGAGACATGCAGATAGACACGCAGCTTGCAGCATGTGTGGCTCACCCACCCATGAATAAAGGCATGGCAGGCATCCCAACCTCTCTGTGAATATTTTTCCATCTGCATGAATACCATGAATCTGCCTGGCTTTGAAAGGTGGCAACACATTCTTCCTCCCAAAATACTGTCTTGTCTACCTGGCTCTAATGACATCTCCTCCAGAAAGCCTTTCCTTATCTACTCTTTAAATGGTGGGCGGGGGGGGGGGGGGGGGGGTGGGGNGGGGGGTAGGGTGGGGAGCTGATCCAGAGGTGGGGGGAACAGCTTGCTTTATTGTCCTTGGAGTTTTGTGTGTATTTTGGCTTGTATTTATTTCATTTGCTCTCCAGGCCTTTCTCCTCTTTTCCTGCACTGTCAAATAGATGTCAAGTCCAGAATGGTAGGAATGGTACTGTCTATATAACCTAGAAGTGTGATGTGCTCTTCTTGTTTTATCACAAGAGACAGCCCTAGCCTCAGACCTAGGGACTGTAAGAACTTCAGGCAATTCTGTATTCATTCTAGCCATCATGTTACTTGCCCAGAAAACAGAAAAGGTTGACCATATACAGCAGGCTAATAAAATAGGGCTTCCTAAAATGCTCTTGCAACTCAGCTAGCAGCATCAGCAGCATCTGGGAGCTTGTTAGAAATGCTATTTTTTTATGAAAGGCTGGGCCCAGCACCTGGGTTGCAATAAGTTTTCCAGGGGTTCTGATGCAGGCTCCACAGGCTGAGAACCTTCAAAGGTTCCCAATGACAACCAGCTAACATAGGTAAATCCAACTGACACACTTCGAGTATCTATTTGGTTAGATAACTTCAAAAAAATCTCTACTCCACTTTTTACTTGTGTATCAAATGTGGTGAGTGTATCATTTTTTCAATAGCTCCTAGTAAGAAAAAGTGGCATTCCTTTTCTAATCAAATTTTAACCTATACTCTAACCTTGTTCTAAAAATGTTTTGTAAAAATCAATAAAAACAATTTAAGTGAAAATACAATACTTTTGTTTGTATTTTCACTGATTTGGAAAGCATTTTACCTCAATTAAATAAACAGGCAAAGACAAAAATGTGTAGGATGGAGGTGGAAGTAAAGGGTTCTGTTAAGAGAATGCTCCTTTATCCAAGTAGAAAAAAATCAGAAAACCGGAAAGAAATCTCCAATTTTAATGTTAATTTCTTGATAATTCTGAGAGTGAAAATTTCAACTTTATCTCCCCGCTCTATTATACCTTTAAGTGAAAGTTCAG
Source organism: Sturnira hondurensis (assembly GCF_014824575.4). Lineage (NCBI taxonomy): Eukaryota > Metazoa > Chordata > Mammalia > Chiroptera > Phyllostomidae > Sturnira > Sturnira hondurensis. The sequence goes on from NW_028074551.1 coordinate 127,081, forward strand.
GGTAATGAACAAAATGGAAGGAAATAGGTGGTCTTGAAGACAAGAAACCAGGTTGTGAAACCAGAAAAGTTGGTGTTCATGCTGCCTGTCACTATCAGAACCAAAAAGTAGAGACAAGGATTGAATTTTTATGGGCACTTTAGTCAAATGCCAGCAATCTGAGAAGACAGCAAGTTATGGCATCTTAACAACTCATCTCAAGCTTACCTTTTCTGTAAGGAGAAGAGCAGGGTAGGTAAGGGGTTTGAAACTCAGGGGAAAAGGTTACTCAGATACCATCTTGATCACCTGCAATCTCCCTGGAGGACTTGAGGTTGAATTGTTTACAGGACTCCTGGATTCAGGGCAGGTCCTGTCATACATTCCAAGTCCTGGAACAACAGCTTTCTAAATGTATTAATCACTAAGCCTATTAACTATACCAAAGCTAAAAAATTTTAACTCTTGAGTTCACCCATCATTCCCTACTGTTAGCCCTTAACTATCTTATTTCTATGAGATTAGTTTCACATGGAAGTAATCATTTTGCTGTTAAGCATGTATCTTACCATTAGATAGTCTCAACAGGGGGTTTATGAATATGATAAATTAGAAAACCACATACAGAAGCTTACTGTATGCAACAAGCTATGATACTGAAAAAGATAAAAAGAATGAAAACAACAAATGCCTCTCTTAGACCACCAATACCAGGCAGCTAGGAGGCTAGTTCAGATTAAGCCAATACCAAAGAATCCTGTTATTTTCATTTCATTTGAAAGAAATAGGTTGTCCATAACATGAGGTTAAACAATAAGTAATGAAAAAAGTATGTCAGTGTTTTTGAAAGATGACTTTCAGGTCTTCTTGCAGTTTGGTGACCCACTGTTCTTCCGGTGCTTTTTTTACTCTGGTGTGATGAATCCAAGGTTTTATTCCCGCCAATTTCACCACGGTTAGGGTAATAAGGAGTACATCCCAAGGTTGTATCCACTTTTCGTCTAGTTGGCTCATTTGGGATCCTGTCTTCTATGTCTTGAGTAGCACCTATCTCCAGGCTCAAAGGAATGTAGTCAGTCACCCTATGAGGAAGAGGTCTCTAATACAAACAAGGTCATTAATTAAAGCTAAGGTCTCAGTTAAATGTTGTACATAGTTCTTTACCTTCACCTCCAGACATATTTCTCACCCGAATCACACCCTGAAATGGTCACCTGTACACAATTTCATAATGACTCAACTGAATCCATTTCCAAGGAGCCACCCTTATCCTGAGCAGGGCAATAGGTAAAATTTAATCCCAATGGAGATGTGTTTCTTGACACAGTTTGGCTATATTTTTCTTTAAGGTGTGAGTCATCTTTTCTACTTTCCTAGAAACCTGAGGCCTCCATGTCATCTGGAGTCTCCACTTGATTCATAAAAATTGACTAAACTTCTGTGTAATTTCTGAATCAAAAGCAGGTCCATTATCACTCTGGATGCTGCCAGGTAGGCCAAAGTGAGGAATTACTTCCTTCAGTAGGGTTTTCACTACCTCCAAGGATTTCTCAGTTCTAGTGTGATAGGTTTCTACCCATCCTGAAAAGGTATCAACAAAGACTAACAAACATTTCATCCTCAGACCCATGGAATCTGGGTTTTTGCAAATCCTCAAATGGGCTCAGTCCTTGGTATTATTTCACTTCTTTATTTTCATAGGGATATATCTTGTGGTTGTTCTTCTGCCACACAATACATCTAGCTACTACTTTTCACATGGCTTTAGAAATTACAGGACCTGTGACCCGTGGTTTAATATAGGTGGTTCATGAATCCCTTCCACAGTGAGTAGCCTCATGCAAATGCTTCATGATTGGCTCCACTAAATGTTCAGCAAGCAGTACAAATCATTTCTTATTCTTTCTCCATTTACTATTGGGACCTCTTCATCACAACCCCAGCTCTTAGCTTTCTCTAAGTTTGCAGTCAAATATTCAGGGTAACATCATGACAAGTCTAGAACAGATACCCAAGGCATTTAAAATGTTCCTTTAGCAGTCTCTTTCATCGCTCAGTTGGCCAGACTGTTTCCTTTAGCCATTTCAGTGTCCTGTTTCTGATGCCCAGAGCAATACATAACTGCCACCTATAAAGCTATCTGGACAGCTTCTAATAATTTTAAAATTTCTGCTGAATGCTTACGTTTCCTTTTTCATGGAGGTTCATAGTCCTCTTTCCTTCCAGATGGAATCGTGTGTGTGCAAAAATTAGGTATATGCATTCACTCTCTTTTCATGGAACAATTTCAATGTCCTAGTCAATGCTATTGGTTCAGCTTTCTGAGCAGAGGTTTCTGATGGTAAGGCCTTGGCCTCTAATGTCCTTCCAAAGTCACACTGCATACCCAGCCTTTCTGTTTCCTTTGTCATTGTAACTGCTTCCATCTGCACACAGAGTCCAGTGTACTTCTAAAGGATGGTCCTGGAAATCAGTTCTGCTAGAATAAATTTCATCAATTACCTCAGCACAGTCATGCATTAGTGTAGCCAAGCCAGGCTCAGGGAGAAGAGAGGCAGGATTTAACTTACAGTCTTGAGAGAGGTATTGGGATTATTAAGAATTGCTTGGTAACTGCCCATTCTTCCAGCGGTGAGCCACGGACTTCCTTTCTGCTCTACAGTCTCAAAACTTGGTGGGATGCATAAATGGTGATAGACTGTGCCAAAAAAACCTTTTTAACTTCCTGTAAAAGCTCAAAGGTGGCTGCCACAGCTCTCAAGCAGGCTGGCATCTTTAAACATCATGATCTAATTTGACAATTATGTGATGGCTTCCAGAATGTTACTAAGCATTTCCCTGCCTTTCATGAACATATAATTTAAAGGGCTTCAGTAAGTTTGGAAGCCCCAAGGCTGATGCAGAAGCCAGGTGCATCTTCAGAGACTCAAAAGCCTGAGTGCACTCCTTCATCCATGCTCAAGTGCTATACTTTGGTCCTTTCAGAACCTCATACAATGATGTAGCAATGAGCCAAGACTGGAATCCAAATGCAGCAATTGCTCACAATGCCCAGGAACCCTCTTTACTGTTTCCTGGTACTGGGAACTCTCATTTGCATTATGGTTTCTTTTTGGTTTCCAGTAAGACTCTTGCCAGATTCAAGCAGGAACCCAAGAAAACTTACTCCTTTTTGGCAACTCTATGCCTTTTGTGCTGATACTTTATAGCCAAAAGATCCCAGATGGTTCAAGGTAGCTATAGTATTAGTTAAACATCACTGAAATGATGTCCCTGTAATTAAGATGTCATCTACATAATGTAACAGACTTCCTCCTTCTAGGTTTAGATCCTTTAAGTACATAGCTGTGCCATGTACTGTCAATATATGCTCACTACTGAAGGGAAATTTAATTTCATGACCCACCAAAAATATCGACCTCTAACTGTAGACATACTTTTCATTGGAATAACTATTGCAATCATACCCTTACATGATGAATAAAAATTCAAAGAGGTATATACAGTTTTGGAGTGGGAAATGGTAATTTACATGTGACACTCACAAAGGATAGGCTTTTGGGTAAAAGGAGCTGCTTCCTTGCTTTACCCCTTCTGAGCCAAATCATTTCTGAGTCATCAGATGTGTCTACTGCTTCACTCCTTTCACTATTCATGTTTCTATCATCATAGGGACTTCTTGTAATGCCAAACTTTGAAATGGTGATGGATAAGGTAAAATAAGAATGCCTAAATCCACACTGGGGAATGACTGTACAGGATCATTAATAGGTAAATTATACCTACAAATACCATACGGTTCTGAAAGTAATGCTAAATCCTTCTCAATAAACAATTGGTAAAGACTTTAAAAAAGGAACATGAATAGAGGAGTCATGGGCATGGACAACCAGGCAGGGATTGGATATAAGAGTGGGGGTTGGGGGAGGTGGGTCAGGGGAAAACAATGGGGGAAAAGGCAGGACAACTGTAACTGAACAACAACAAAAAAAGAAGATATATAAAGAAGTAAAAAAAAGAATTTTTACAAATTGATGACAAATTAGATGTGGCAAAAGATGGAGTTATGGACAAATCCAGAACTTCAACACAAGTAAGCAACAGGATAAGTGCCGAGAGGTTCAAGTTGTGGCTGACTGAAGGTCACTGTGGGGCATGAAGGATGCCCTGTAATATTCCAAAAGTCATGATCTCCATTTCCTCAACACTGGCCCTTCCTCAGCCCCTTACTATGTCCTCTCAAGTGCTTTCTCCAAAGTTTCACATTGGTAAGGTAAGCATAAAGCCTGAGGTTCCAGAAAGTGACTTTATAAGTCATCCACACATAAGAGTGAGAGGACACTATAACAGACATCATCTTGGAGAGGCTGGAAATAGAACAAAAATAAAGTACCAAGATGTCAGCCTGAAGCTCATGCCATCATGCATGAGTGGGAGGAAGAAGTAGAATCAGTGAAGAAATTAGAGTCTCAGAGTTAAAAAGACTGGGAGAACATCTATGACAACTTTCTCCCTGATGGATGAATCCTAAATTTATAAAAGACTGAGCCTGAAAATCATTCTAAAGTCATAGCAGAAAATCAAGGAGGCAACAGCATTGAGAACCAGAGGCTGAACCACAATGCTGAGTGCTATGGGGGCAATAAATAAGGAAATAAGGATTAAGAAAAGTTTGTTCATTTGGTCCAGTATGATTGGGTAATCAGTTGTATGCAGAGAGATTCAACTGAGAAATGGAGGCAGAAGCCAGACTCATTATGAGTAATACAGATAACAAAAATATTTTTAACAGGCTTTAGTTTTTAGAGCAGTTTTTATGTTTCTAAGAAAATACAGAGTTCCTAAATACTGTCTTTCCTCCCACACAATTTTCCTATTCACATCTTGCATTTTTTACAACTGATGGACCTATAGTGACACATTATTATTAAGTCAATTCCATAGTTTATATTAGGGTTCATTCTTTGTGTTGCACAGTACTGTGGGTTTTGACAAATGCAAAATGCCAGGCATCTACCATTATAACATCATAAAGAATAATTCCACTGCCCTAAAAATCTTCTGTTCTCCATCTACTCATCCCTGCTCTTTTGTCCCATCCTGTCCCAACAACTACTGATCATTTTACTGTCTCTATAGTATTGCCTTTGGCATAAAGTCATAGTTGAAGTCACACAGTATACAGTTTTTTCAGACTGGCTTAACAACATCTATTTAAGATTCCTTCATGGTTTTTCATGACTGGATAGCTCATTTCTTCCTATCACTAAAGAATATTCCATTGTCTGGATGTACCACAGTTTGTTCATCCATTCACCTAATGAAACACATTGTGGTTGCTGCCATTTTTTCTTCAACCAAAGACATTTCTTTTATTGCTTTTTTAAAGAGAGGAGGGAGAGGGAGAGAGAGAAGAAAATATCAATGTGAGTGAGAACATGAATTGGTTGCCTCCATATGCACCCCGATTGGAGACTGAAACTGCAACCTAGGTATGTGCCCTGATCAGGGATCAAACCCGCAACCTTTTGGTTTACAGGATGATACTCCAACCAACTGAGCCAGGATGTAGTTGCTTCCATTTGGGTCTACTCTGAAATACTTTTCAGTCACACAAATGAGAGAGTATAAATGTTACCTCCAATAGTAGTAGCTCAGCTTGAGTCAGAAATGAGAGACAAGGCCTGGAACTTAGTGAGAACACACTGTGTATTTCCAGTTCAGTCAAGCCAGTATCTTGGCAGGTAATTTAGCTTATCTCACAGGTTCTAAGAGACAACTCTCTTCCTTTACTTTAAGAGAAAATGGCAGGACTTAAAATAACTAAAAATACTTCTAGAATGTGAAAAGCATTAGGTATTTTCTTTAGTAAACAACAAAGCATTGTTAAGCTTGTTTTCAAAATAAGTCAGGATATTTCCAACAGCCTCATTATTAAATAAGGAAGGTTTTACTAAAGTTATTCCACCACCTATTATTCTCTGCTGAACTTTCAAATGCTCTGGAAATGATGCTTAAGAAATAAATGTTGAGGGAAGGGAGTATGGGGGCTGGGTGGAGGCAGGCAAAGGAGGGGAATGGGGATATCAATTAAATTGTTTAACAATTGCTAATGTCAAGATAAATAAATAAATAAATAAACACCCAAATTTAAACATGTCCTGTATTCTATATAACATATCTCCTGACATGTATCCTGGAGTGAGTAATGACATGATGCCATACAATTTTTAGAAAAAAAGAAAGCTTTCCTAAAGGTTACCAAATCTAAGGAAATATATGACAGGGCTTCCCTTCAGGATGTGAAAAGGCAATTTCTATTAAACCTACTAATAGAATAGGTTTAATTCTTTCTATTAAAGAATAGGCTATTAAATTCTCTCACAGTTTCAATATTATTCAAGAAATAAATTAGGCTGAACCATGTGCCAACAAAGTCTTGAATAATTAGAAAGTCTCTTTAATTATTGCAACTCACCCGGTATCTTTCATTAATTGCTTCAGTAAAGGTTTTAATGGCATACAAATCATGTTTATGGATGATGAAGCACTAACACAGAAACACCAAGAAGGAATTTGATAAGAATATGTGAAACACCCCACATTATATCTCTTTGTAGTGTATGCCACCACTCTGACTTATTGCTCTAAATAAAGAAATCAGCTAGCTGTTTGAGTACACTTCTAAGAGGGGAAATAAACAAATGTGAGAAGAACCTGGTTTGCTAGTGACTAGATAACCATAATTATCAAAAGACAAAAATTAGCAGCCTAGCATCTAACTTTGAAAGACTGGTGAGCTCTATCTATCTATCTATCTACCTACCTACCTATCTATCTATCATCTATCTGCAACTTGTTGCTTAGGTAAGGAAATGGAGTAAAACATATATCTCATAAAACTAACTTTGCTTGATAAAATATCCAATGAAAATTAGAAGGACAGTGTCCTTTCTTATTACTTATATGGGTAAATTTCTCTGGCTTCCTCATTTTTCTCATCAGTTTAAATATTCTCACCTATATTCAATGATTTTTTTAATGGCAAAATAAATTTTTTGGAGATTATTCTTTTTATGAGTAGAATAATAAGAAAAACTCAAAGTTACATTGCTGGTGTTAATGAAAATGAGATAAAATCCATCTTAGTAGTCTATAGATTTAGACCAGGTTATATTCCAAATATTTACTTCCACATTGATGAATATTTGGAAATTAAAGTGCATTTTCCACTGTTACAGTAGAAGGGTTCTTAAGCCAGCCTTGGGAAGCACATTTCAGCACAATGAAACTTAGAACAGTATCAACAAGGTCTAACTACTATTTTATAGTTTCACTTTTATTAAAAATTATATTCTGCAGACTTCCGCCAAGATAGAGGCATAGGTGGAAACACTGTGTCTTCTCCCACAACCAAGTTTGAATACAACAAAGGTTCGGAGAACAAAGACACAGCCAAAGAACAGAAAATTGAATTATATGGAAGTCCACCAACAATGAACCCTTCAACTGGGACCGGTAAGAGGGGTGGAGCCAGCAGCGGAGCAGAGTCAGGCAAGAAAGATCCCCAGACCTAGGCGAGCAGGCAGCCCGGACCCAGTCCGGGTGCAGGGCAGACCGACCTCAGTCGCACATTCGCGCACAGTGAGACAGACCACCCAGGCCCCAGCGGGCTGAACCCAGTGGTGGAGGGCTGACGGCAGTGGCACACTCGCGTGCAGTGGGACAAAACGCCCAGGCCCTGGTGACAATGGCAGCTGCGGCAGCTGCGGCGGCAGCAGCAGGAGGTTGCAGACGGGACCACCTGTGTTCCTCTTTGACCCCGCCCCCACATACAGTGTCACAACCCAGCAACTGAGTTGCCCTGCTCTGGTGAACACCTAGGGCTCCAATCCTGCTACGTAACAGGCACAAACAGCCCAAAAGATGGCACAAGAAGAACTCAAAGCCCCAGAGCCAATAACTCTAAGCAACCAAGAGATTGCCAGCCTCTCAGATGCACAGTTCAAAACACTGGTGATCAGGATGCTCACAGAACTGGCTGATTATAGTCACAAATTAGAGGAACATATGAAGGCTAAACTAATTGAAATGAAGGGAGATGCACAGGAAACCAATAGTGATGGAAAGGAAACTGGGACTCAAATCAATGGAATAGACCAGAAGGAAGAACAAAACATCCAACCAGAAAAGAAGGAAGAAATGAGAATTCAAAAAAATGAGGAGAGGCTTAGGACATCTTTAAACATTCCAACATCCGGATTATAGGGGTGAAAGAAGGGAGAAAGAAACAGCCACGAGTGGAAAACTTATTTGAACAAATAATAAAGGAGAACTTCCCCAGTCTGGCAAAGGAAATAGACTTCCAGGAAATCCAGGAAGCTCACAGAGTCCCAAAGAAGTTGGGCCCAAGAAGGAACACACCAAGGCACATCATAATTACATTAGCCAAGATGAAAATGAAGGAGAGAATCCTAGAAGCAGCAAGAGATAAGGGGACAGTCACCTACAAAGGAGTACCCATCAGACTGTCAGATGATTTCTCAAAAGAGACCTTCCAGGCAAGAAGGGGCTGGAAAGAAGTATTCCAAGTTATGAAATCCAAAGACCTGCAGCCAAGATTGCTTTACCCAGCAAAGCTTTCATTTAGAATGGAAGGGCAGATAAAGTGCTTCTCAGATAAGGTCAAATTCAAGGAGATCATCATCACCAAGCCCTTATGATATGAAATGTTAAAGGGACTTATCTAAAAAAAAGAAGATGAAAAATATTAACAGTGAAAGGACAGCAAACTCACAGATATTAACAACCACACCTAAAACAAAAGCAAACCAAAAGGACAGCTACATCAGGAGTGGAACCATAGAAATGAAGAACACATGGAGGGTTAGCAACAGGGGAGTGGGAGGAGGAGAAGGGGGGAGAAGGTACAGAAAATAGCATAGAGAGTAGGTAGAAAATAGATAGTGGGGGTGGGCAAGAATAGTAGGGGAAATACAGAATCTAAAGAACTTGAAACACGTGGTTATAAACTAAGGGGGGGAGAATGGTGGGGGAGGGAGTGTGCCGGTGAAGAGGAGTGAAGCGAGGGAAATAGAACAACTGTAATGGTATAATCAATAAAATATATTTCAAAAAAATTATATTCTGCAGTCCAAGTCAATGTCCCCAATACTCACTTCATCTGTTTCACAGACTTCTAAGTTTGCTCCACTAAGGGCAGGATAATGGAAGGGACCAGTAGAAGAAGTGTCTTTAATGTTGAGGATCCTGGCAAATTCTCAACAGGTCATAATGTTAAGCATTCTGCAGATCAAAGCTCTCGAAGCAGGAAGAACTGGGACCACTCTTGGGAACCCAGCAGCATCAGAGGTCGCCATGATGGCTGAGGCAGGACTGGAAGCTCCCATAATGCCTCCAGCAGTGTGGGACAGGAGGAGTAAAAGTCCTGGCCATGTTGTGTTGTCAAGTTTCCACTCTTACGAAGGGTTGGGGCACACACCTGTGAGCAAGAGCCAGGAACCAGTATGGGGGAGGTGGCAGAAGACCAGTATCTGTATATTTAGAGCATTTGCATTGGTATTCTGAAGTCAAGAACTAACTACATAACCATTTTTAGTGGGGGGAAAAAGGAAACCATATGCTATGAACTGAACTGTTCTCCTCCTCCCAAAAAATATGTTGAAGTCTTAGCCCCCAAATGACTATATTTGAAGAGAGGGCTTTTAGGAATTAACTAAGGATGAAAAGGGTCATAAGGATGGGGTCCTAATCTGAAAGGGTTGGTGACCTGATAAGAAAAGGAAGAGAGAAAGAGCCCCTTCCCCACATGCACCCACCAAGGAAAGACCAGACCATGTAATGACACAGTGAGGTGACCATTTGTAAGCCAGAATGAGAGCCGTCATCAGGAATCAAATAAGCTGGCACCTTGATCTTGGACTTTCCACCTTCCAGAACTGTGAGAAATACATTTCTCTTAAATCATCAGTTTATGGTATATTGTATGGCAACCTGAGCTAAGACACTACAGTTTATGGATCTACTTCAAATGCCATACTACATTGGCTATCTATCAATTACCTGCCTAAGAAGGAACTGGACTGCACAAATCTATCAGTCAACCTTGATTCTGCTTCTAATACATTTGGGAGAGAGCAAAAGATACAAAATAAACATATGCAGAGTTAAAAACTTGTAATGTGAGGTAGGATCTTATTTGAATATTGACTTAAAATGAAGAATGGCCTAAGGGAAAAAATTGTGTTCAGTTTTACTTTTTATTAAGATGATTAGAGGTATAAAAGGAAGAGAATCAATTCTGTTCATATATCAATGCAAAATTACCTTGCAGAAAAGAGACTGTTATAAAATACTTTAAAAAAAATAACAAAGGACTAGAGATTATTTTAATCCCACTATCACTGCAGACATCTAGGCACTGCTAAGCAACAATTCTTCTGCAGGTCAGTTCAGAAAGAGAAAAGCTTAAAAAAGGCTATTATAGACAGAGTAAAAAAAACCAAAGGGATAGGAGCGAGAGGGAATGGCACATGGTTATAGGCAGAAGACAGAGGGGGCAAATCCCAGTCATTAAACATAGACATTTCTAGTAAAGGAAATATTGTATAACATGAAAATGAAGAAGTTAAATCTGAAAGAAAAATATAAACTTTTCATTAAGAAGGTCCATCAAAGAACGTGTATAAAAGACACATGGAGAAAGCCAAAGAGGGTGGTTTCGGCGTGGGAGGTGGTGAAGTGACAATGGAGACAACTGTACTTGAACAACATTAGAAAGAAAAAAAGGAATCACCCCAAAGGTCTGCTAACTAAAATCACAAACCTCAACTATTGTTCCTAAATTTCTAATAATATACTACTACATTTGAAATATTTTCTGGGCAACTGAAAATAAAAATTTAAAATATATTTATTATATAGGCCTCAAAAACTAGTTTTTATATTAAAAATTCAACTATGTGCAACTTAATAAGTCTTTGTAATATGCATGGTAATAATAAGTACACATTCTGTGTACTGAATATACACTTAATCTTAATACATTTGATTTTGGAATTTCTATTTCTATGATTTATATAATCTGGCTAACTAATTTATCCTTTATCCAAATCCATGTCTATACTGCTCATTGTAATACCAGTTGTCTTGGCAGAATCTTTAATTATTTTCACATAGTCAAACACAGTTACTATCCACCTGTAACAGTGACCAAAGAGTGAAAAAAAATAAACAAACGGGTATATTCAGTGAACCTAGTCTAAAGCGGCCAATGGTAACCTAAGTAAATATTAAACATTTACTTAGGAGTATATTTAAAAGGCCTTAAGTATAATTTAAATGCTTTTCTTATATGGTTTCATGATTACAAAAAACAAACAAAAACAACACGCCCACAAAAAACTTATTTCTGACCACCAAACCTTAAGAAGCCTGTCTCAGGTGCCCAATCTACTTAAAACTCTTCAGAGGGCATGAGTTCATGCCTCCTGCTCACCTCTGTCTCCTAGTTATCAAGCACATCCCCATCAGTCAGCATTCAGCAGGCTACCCAGCACTAGTCACTCACTGAGAACATAATGGTAAGAGGCCTGGAAAAGCACAAATGATTGAAGAGGAAGTATGTCTACTACCCCGTGCACACCGATGCTATGAAGCTGATGCAAGTCTGACAGACTTGCTGAGGGTGTCAGACTTGCTGGGAAACCTCTGTGCACCATATCAGTTCGTGGCCAATGTGGAGTTTCAACCCTGGAAACATCCTGGAGCAAGAAGCCCAAGCTTTTCTCCACCACACATAAGGTCAATGTCAATTAAAGAACTAGTCTAAGCCCACTAGCTCTATCTTGGATATCCAGGACAAGCCCTCTTGTTTAACACTCTTGTTAATTACTCAGTGACTCATCTCTAGGAAGCGGCAGGTCCTTCAAAGGGCATTAATTGTATCCAGCTCAGCTGTCACTGTCCTCATAGCCACAGAGGGACCCACATCAGGTCCTACATTTGGGCAGTTCAGGAAGTAGTCAAAGCATGAGGGCATTACTAAAAACCTTTAAATATTAACCCTCACCTTTGTACCTTGAAACTTCATTCAACAAATATTTATTGGGGCTTCTTGCTTACAGGAACTGTTGAAGGTTTTCTGGCTAGAGCCATGAACAAAACAAAACAGAGTCCCTGCCCTCACAGGCACTGTCAAAATGTGAAATATGGGACAGCCTCAATAGGAGAGGCAATACACCTGGAAGTATGACCAACTGCCATGTTCAAGTTGGTAATACTGCCACCTTATGTTCAGCAGAACACTGCACCCATTGGAAGAAACATTAGACGATGGAGAATATTTGCTCTCACAGGTTGAAATCTCACATTTGAATAATATTCTCCTCAGGATTTGTGTTTCATTTTTTTAAGATTTTACTTATTTATTTTTAGAGAGAAGGGAAGAGAGGGAGAAAGAGAGGGAGAGAAACATCAATGTGTGGTTGCCTCTCATGCATCCCCCCACTGGGGGCCTGGTCTGCCAACCGGGCATGTGCCCTGACTAGGAATCCAACCAGCAACCCTTTAGTTCGAAGGCCAGCACTCTATCAACTGAGCCACACCCACCAGGGCTGTTATATTTTTCTCAAGCCACAACTAACTGCCTTGTTGATTCAAATAACTCCCTAGAGAATGTTCAACATGTACATTATGTCATACAACTGAATATTAATAAAAGTAAAAAGGTGATAGACAAAAATTAAAACTCTGATCCTGGACATAGCATCAAAAAGAATGGGAATAAAAGAATTTCCATTTCCCCATCAGACCTCTCCACTGGATTATTTCAACAGCCATTCAAAAATGACACCTAGGAAATTTGAAGGAAAAAAACTCACTCAAGTATCAAGATATGTTCTTAACCTACCTTTGTTATAAAAGACAAAGAAAGTTATCCAAAGTAGTTTGATCTCCATAAGATCTTATAAGATGAGAAGCTATACCATGGATTACCTTTTTTCTACATATGACAAGTAAATGTTAGTTTATTTCCAGTCTCTGTGTGTATGCATTTATGTATGTCGGTCTGAAGAAAGAAAAAAGGGGACAGAAACTGTCATTGTGAAAATAAATATTTTCAATCATCAAAACTATTTTTAAAAAGATTATTTTCAGTGGTATGCTAGAGCCAGTTTGGATCAGCTCATGAGAGCAACTTTTCAGGAATTTTTACCAGTCAGTTACTAAATACATTATTAAATACTATATTACATAAAGTTACAGTTAAGTTATATTTAAAACAAGGGTAATAACTACTCAAATGTTATTACTTCCTAATTTTTCTCCTATATTTCTACTATGATCTTAAGGTAATTTTTTTGCTCATTGTACTTCTACAGTGACAATATTATAGAACAATGTACTATTGCACACTCCTTTCTGTGTTCAATGATGTCACGTCAGTAGCCTGAAATCCAGCCAATGGTGGAAATATTTATACCATAGAAATCAGTGAACTGATAGACCAGAGTGTTGTTTTTGTTTTTCCAGAGAGCTGGTTGTTAAACTAGTTCTTCCCCATTCAAACTACCTCATCAAAAAAATTATGCACCTTTAAAAAATAGTTATAAGCTTAAAGGTAAACAACCTTTAGTATTTGTCCAAAACATAAAAATGAATTTTATTTCAATCCACGGGTAGGGTAGCTGAAACAATCTTTTGGAAGTTTCTCAGAAATTCTTAGAGATTATTACTGGGATACCCTGAAGGACACAGAGCCTGCTACCACTATCTACAGTTACCACAAGAGTAGAATGGATTTTAGAAATCAGGAAATGACATTTTGGTATTTTTTCCTTACAGCATTTTTTAATGCAGTCATACTTTTTCGAAAAGCAAAAGCAGGATCATATTACATATACCGTCTCATAAACTACACTTAAATTTTAATATCAAATCAACAATTTTCCAATTATTAAATATCCTCCCTCACTCTTATTATACAAGTTTAAAATAACATGCTAAAATACTTGTTAAAATTGAAGGAACATAATTCTTAAAGTAAAAGAAATAACAATTGGTAAAAAGGATAGTGGAGGCAATGAATATGAATAGATGTTTCACAATACTCCCTACTCCAGCCTCCAGACCCTCAATATATCTCACACATCAGTTTTTTACCAAATAGCTCAGCCTCATTAAAATATGAGTAATCATGGACTAGGAGGAACACAGGTAAAAAAGCAGATGACAATATGCATTGTAAAAATAATCAACACAAGTAACTACATAATGAAAATCCAGGTCCCTTGTTCAAAAACTGTTAAGATTTTGAAGACAGTGACAGCGCAGCATTAATTTGACTGTGTGATCTTTTTTTTAAAGATTTTATTTATTTATCTATAGAGAGGAAGGGAAGGAGAGAGGGAGAGAAATATCACTGTATGGTTGCCTCTCATGAGTCCCCTGCGGGGAACTGGCCTGCAACCCAGGCATGTGCCCTGACTGGGAATCGAACCGTGATCATGTGGTTCACAGGCCCGCGCTCAATCCACTGAGCTACACCAGCCAGGGCTAACTGTGTGATCTTTAAATGTGCATTCGCACAGGACACACACCCATGAAGCTGGCCATGAAAAGTAACAAAGGTAACAGAGAAAGAGTGCAGAAAAAAATAGCTCTCGACTGTTTTAAAAATATTAAAGATAAAACTGTCTCTCTAAAAAAAAGGGACTCAGACACTAGACATGAAGTTTCCAAGACATGATGGTAAGCTATATGAGATTTCAAATGTACTAAAAGGGCTAAAGAAAGGGATTAGAAGAAAATTACAGATTAGAAGTCATACAACTACAACAATAAAATACAGAATAAGTACCTGAACATACAAACATAGGAATCAAACTGAGGAAGTCACTCAAAATCAAATGGAAAGAAACAAAGATACATAAATAATTTCAAGAACAAATACTAGATTTGGAAGATGAAGAGGACAGAACACAGTAACTGAAGTTCTTGAAAAGTAAATACAAACAACAATTTAGAAATAAAATAACAACCAGAACTGACAGAAAATTGAACTGTATGGAACTCGGACAACCAAGAAGATAAAAATAGTCAAATTCATCCAGACCAGTAAGTGGGGCAGAGTCAGGTGGCCAAGCAGAGACAGGTTGTGGCACAAAAAAACAGTGGCACCAGGCACGAAAAGCACCTCCAGCACACAAGTGGCGGCTGGCAGAATCCAGGCACAGGGCAGCAAATGGGCAGACCCAGCCAGGCTGCGATTGTGCAGCAAGGAACTGCATGTAAGGTGGCTTACCGGGCGATCCCACATTTGTGCTCAGATAAACTAGGAGAAATTGGGGAGCGAGACATATCGCACAACCCAGGGTCCCAGTGTCAGGAAATAAAGCCTCAAAACACCAATTAAAAACACCTGTGGGGGTGGAGGCACAGGGAGAGACACCCAGCCTCACAGGAGAGTTCGCTGGAGAGACCCACAGGGTCTTAGAATGTACACGAGCCCACACACCTGGGAATCAGCAACAGAAGGTCCCAGTTTGCTTGGGGGAAGCAGCAGAGGGGCTTGAGATCCATCAGAGAGGGGAGCAAGGGCCACTGTTCCCTCTCGGACCCCACCCCCACATACAGTGTCACATTCCAGTGACTGGGTTGCCTAAGTCACTGGTGAATACCTGGTGAACAACTAAGGCTCTGCTCCTCATATGTAACAGGTGTTACGAGACAAAATATATATATACACATATATACATATATATGACCCAAAAGGAAGAACAAATCAAAGCTCCAGAAAAAAATACAACTAAGCAACGAGGAGATAGCCAACCTATCAGATGCACAGTTCAAAGCATTGGTGATCAGGATCCTCACAGAATTGGTTGATTTTGGCTGCAAATTAGATGAAAAAATGAAGCAACACTAAGTGAAATGAAGGAAAATGCACAAAGAACCAATAGTGATAGGAAAGAAACTGGGACTCAAATCAATGGAGTGGACGAGAAGGAAGAAAGAAACAACCAAACAGAAAAGAATGAAGAAACAAGAATTCAAAAAAACCCGAGGAGGAGAAAAAAAAAACAAGGAGAGGCTTAGGAACCTCCAGGACATCTTTAAACATTCCAACATACGAATTATAGGGGTACCAGAAGGGGAAGAGGAACAGCAACAAGTGGGAAACCTTTTTGAACAAATAATAAAGGAGAACTTTTCCAATCTGGCAAAGGAAATAGACTTCCAGGAAGTCCAGGAAACTCAGAGAGCCCCAAAGAAGTTGGACCCTAGGAGGAACACACCAAGGCACATCATAATTGCATTACCCAAGATTAAAATGAAGGAGACAATTCTAGAAGCAGCAAGAGATAAAGAGACAGTCACCTACAAAGGAGTTCCCATAGATTGTCAGCTGCTTTCTCAAAAGAGACCTTCCAGGCAAGAAGGGGCTGGAAAGAAGTATTCCAAGTCATGAAAGGCAAGGACCTACATCCAAGATTGCTCTATCCACCAAAGCTTTCATTTAGAATGGAAGGGCAGATAAAGTGCTTCTCAGATGAAGTCAAACTCAAGGAGTTCATCATCACCAAGCCCTTATTTTATGAAATGTTAAAGGGGCTTATCTAAGAAAAAGAAGTTAAAAAACATGCATAGTAAAATGACAGTAAACTCACAATTATTAACAACCACACCCAAAAGAAAAACAAAAACAAACAAAGCAAACAACTAGAACAGGGACAGAACTACAGAAATGGAGATCACATGGAGGGTTAGCAACAAGGGAGTGGGAAGAGGAGAGAGGGGGAAAAATTACAGAGAATAAGTAGCATAGACAGTAGGTAGAAAATAGACAGGGGGATGGCAAGAACAGTATGGGAAATGTAGAAGCTAAAGAACTAATGACACATGGGCATGAACGAAAAGGGGGAATGTGGGTGGGAGAGGGTGTGCAGGGTGGAGGGGAATTAAGGGGGGAAATGGGACAATTGTAATAGCATTATCAAAATATATTAAAAAATGAAAAAAGTGAATACAATTCAAAATATGTACAAAAATATTAAAAGATCTAATAGAATGTCCATTAGATTCCATATATGAGTAAAATCGTATGGTATTGGTCTTTCTCTCACTGGCTTACTTCACTTAGCCTAATGTACTCCCAGTCCATCCATGTTGTCTCAAACAGTAAAATTTTCTTCCTTTTTATGGCCATGTAGTATTCCATTGTGTAAATGTACTATAGCTATTTTATCCATTGATCTACTGATGAACACTTTGGCTACTTTCATATCTAGGTGATTGTAAATAATGCTGCAATAAACACAGGCGTGTTTATGTTCTTTCAAATGAGAGTTTTGGTTTCTTCAGATATATTCCCAGAAGTAGGATCACTGGGTCAAAAGGCAGATCCATTATTAATTTTTTGAGGTATCTCCATAGTACTTTACACAGTGGCTGCGCCAGTGTGTGTTCCCATCAATAATATACTAGGGTTCCTCTTTCTCCACATTCTCCACATTGTTGATTTATTGATGATACCCATTCTGACAGGTATGAGGTGATATCTCATTGTGGTTTTAATTTGCATCTCTCTGATGATTAATGGTATTTAGCATCTTTTCATAAGCCTATTTGGCCATAAACTGAACTAATGGGCAAAATAAAGACAGACTCATAGATATAGAGCAGGCCAACAGCTCTTAAGGGGGTGGAGGTTTCACAGGTGGAGGGATAGAGCTAAAAAGAGAAAGAACTCATGAATACAGAAAACAGTGTAGCGACTGATTGTAGGGCATATGAAGGGGGTGGAGGTGGAAGAGAGTATCAAGGGGATAAACAGTAATGGAAAAACACAATAAAAGCAAATTTTTTAAAAAAGAAAACAAGAAGCCCTGGCTGGCATAGCTCAGTGGATTGAGCATGGGCCTGCAAACCAAAGGATCGCAGTTCAATTCCCAGTCAGGGCACATGCCTGGGTTGCAGGCCAGTTGCCAGAAGGGGACACAAGAGAGGCAACCACATATTGATATTTCTCTCCCTCTCTCCTTCCCTTCCCCTCTAAAGATAAATAAATAAAATATTAAAAAAGGAAATATGTTTAACTTAAAAAAAGATAACTCTAATATCTCTCCTGACGAAGAAAATCAGCAATTCTTCTGGTCTCACTTTAATCTCTTTTTCTTTGCTTTAACTATAATGAATTTTATTTTATACCTTTAATAAAGTAACATGTATGGTAAGATTTCATCCATCATTCTGACTTTACCTATGGTAAGTTCTATGTGGAATTCACAAAACATTAACATTAGGGACTTTTGTCTAATCTTTACCCAAGGATATGTTTATTGATTTTAGAGAGAGAAGAAGGAAGAGAGAGAGAAAACATTGATGTGAAAGAGAAACATTTATAGGTGCCCCGACCAGGAATCAAATCTGTAACTGAGGTATATGCCCTGACTGAGAATCAAACCTGTAAACTACTCATGTGTAGGACAATGCTCCAATCAACTGAGCAAGCCAGCTAGGGCAACATTAGCATTTTTGAGGAGTATAACGTTATACCTGAATTGTTGACAGCACAGGGGTTGGCATCCCTAACCCCTGTGTGGTTGAAGATTCAACTGTATTTCTTAATGGTGAGATTAAGTACAATTCACTGTACCCCCATCCCTCCATTCCTGTAAGTTCTGTCAAAGGGTTATTTTATTCACTTTTTAAGCCTTCCAAAGACATATGGAATCTGCACAAAAGAAGAAATACGAAACTTTCAGGCAGTGATAAGCAGAAATTCTAAGCTTCTGTCCCAGAGTGGTATTTTTTGCAGCTCTCATTTGACTTTCTGTCACAACACTTCAGGGTTGTTTTAGAATTCCTGAGGTGTGATAGGCTCAGCAAGACATCACCTTTGAAAACATTCCAAATACACATGAAAACAATATATATTTTTCTCCCACTTTAAAGTGATAAGAAATCTCATTATAGATCCTTTGCAAAATAAAAGCAGAAAAGCAATCCTTGCAAAGAGTGGCTAAATGTAGTGATTTGCCTTCCCAGTATACAATCAGTAAACAAAAGTTAACCCTTTGGTCAACTTGCTATCAGTTTTTACTATTTTACTACATGAAATAACATTCTAGAGTTGGAAAGAAGAAAGCCAGGACTCCAGTGGAATCCACACATCACTGGCAGTTGAGTCCTTCCCCATCACCAAGATCACACCTGTGGCAGATGCCTGGCTTTTGCTTAAATAATAGCAAATAGGGACGAGAACATTCCCCTTTGAGGGCGATCTTTGTCACAGCACACTGAGAGGATGTGAACAGGGCAGCATGGGGACTGTGATCACCAACTCTTCATTCTCTCTGAATCTGGGGTCCCTTTCACTAGTCTCTTACCACATCACACCCCAGCCACAATCCCTTGATCAAATAGCACAACTGCCAGGCAGCAAGTTAAAAAGTAACAACTAACTCTACTTCTTTTTTGTTCATTGAAGGGCACATGTAGTGACTGGTCAGTAAGTCCTCTGATCAGCATGAGAGTGCCTGTTACCACATCCAGGTGAGAAAGATCTGGCAAGCCCAACAATATGTGGAAGTCTTCCTTGATTTTCAGGGACTTTACTGACATGCTGCCCTCTCCCAGGACCAATTCCAGCAGCCATGTCTGAGGGACTCTGGTTATAACACAGGTGGCAAACACATTCGGCCCATGAGCTGAATCAAGCCCTCCACCTTGTTTTATCCGGCCCGGCACCTTGTTTAACCTGGCAGCAGTGCCAAGCCCCTTGCCCCTAGTTAAGGAGCAGTTACATTTATACAGTCCTAAAATTACATTCGGCCCTTTGAAGGCAACCACAAGGCTGATGTGGCCCCCAGTGAAAATGAGTTTGACATCCCTGGGTTATAGGCTTTCTGAAATCCTGAACATACCTCACAGGCCTGCATTCCCAAGTTGTAAACCCCTTAAGAATCCAAAGACTCCAGGTTGAGAGTCAAAAACCTAGAATATATGAAAATCAAAACTTGAAGAAATTTTACCCTGACTGATTGATGTCCTGAAGTACAAAAAACTCCTCCTAAGAAATTTTCATAAATATCACCTAAAATTTAAGCAAACCATTGAACAATCTGCCATTGACTTTTTTTTACTTAGGCCAAATGCCCATAAAATGTCTCTTTTGCTTTGCAAGGACAGAACTCAAGAACAAATGACTTAATTAAACCTGAGATTTGCTGATTTAGAGCTAGGTGAAAGACTAACACGCAATTAAATGATGCTGAGTTTGAAAGGGGCAGATTGAATGAATTGGCTGTGCTTTTTTATGACATGCATATCCAACATCAGTGCTAATATGTAAGAATGACAGATATCCTTAACTACTTTTATTTATAAAGCAAACAGAATGCAGATTTTGCCACTTATCTACTGCACATTTTTCAAAATGTGATCATGCAGCACTATGAATACATCTTTTTGGCACAATTTGTCTGCCTGTCTTCACTACTGGGTGCTTGCCCATAAATACAATAGAGTGTATCTGTTGTCTCTCACTCTAACTTTCAAAAATGTACGTCATTAGTCCTGGCTTATGTGGCTCAGTGGATTGACTGCCAGCCTGCGGAATGAAAGGTCACCAGTTCAATTCCCAGTCAGAGCAAATGCCTGGATTGCTGGACAGATGTCTAGCTGGGAGCCTGCCAGAGGCAACTGATGAAAGTATTTCCTGCACATGAACACTGCTCACTCTCTCTTCCTCCCTCCCTTCCTATTAAAAAAAAAGTGCTAAATTATCCCATACTCTCACTGAGCTCTAAACACTCCCACAGATGTTCAAGGAGAAATAACTTTTTTCCTTTAAACCAATCTCAAGGGCTTGGCAAAATACTATACAAAGAAATGCCCAAATCAGCAGTGTGTTCAAAAGCTGGTAATTAGCTCACTTCCTTCTCTCTGCAGTTTCTCCACTTCCAAAAAAGTAAACATGGAAACTATCACACTCACCCAAGGTCTTACAAAAAAAATGGAAGTAGGCAGGTTATAGGTAATATTTCTGGTTTTTTATGCTGATCTTTAAGAAGCTGTTAGTATTGTGGGTAAGTATTTGAAGGGTGCTTTGCTAGAGGCAGCCTGTGATTCTCATTCTTTTGGCTACAGTCCTTGGGGAGGTTAAGTCATGGGGAAATTCCAAGGGGGTCACATAAATGCTCAGTGATACTGGTAAAATAGCCTGAGACCAGTCCCATCCTTCTTACCAACCCCCATGACCCTCTATTTTGAGAGCCTTGTTTATTCTGCCAGTTTATCCCTTCTCCCTGTCACTTCCTCCCCATGCCAACAAAAACTCTCTAAGCAGCCCAAAATTAAGCCAGTAGCCTGGTATGTGCTGGATTCCTACTCAGAACTGTGTCATTCATGGCCAATCAGAACTAGAATTCTCATACTTTTTCCCACTCCACCCAACAGAACACAATGAACAGAGACAGCACAGCAAGATTTCCAGGTCTGAGTTGTCAGTGACATCTTCTCTTTGTTCCATCCAGCAGAAAATTGCTAAACTAATGTAACATTGACAAGCACCCACAGAGAGAGTGAAAACATCTGTGGTCAAGATTAAAAACAAAACCAAAAACCAGAACAAACCTCTCAGACAGACTGTATTTAATTTTCTGTATGATAGTGAGAAAAATGAGATAGAAAAATGTGAACGCATGAGCATGCAGAGGCACAAGTATGTTTAACTGCAATCCTATCATATAACAAATCATATAAATTCTCTTTGACTAATCCATAAATAATGGACTGAATATGCACCCTTAGAAAAATGAAAGGTTTACATCTTTTTTTAAACAATGTAGATCTGGTATTACTGCTTCTTTAGTAAATTTTTTAATCAACTTCTATTGCACCTTGGCAAAATAAAACGAACATGCTCAAAATATAATTTAAACTTGGCAGATAAAACCATATACCTGTGTCACCTCTCTCACCAAAAATCCTACCAAAATAAAAGTATAACTATCTTTTTTAAAGAACAAGAAAATATATAGCAGCAGAAGCAAGACATTCAAATGACTCTTGGATGATAGGTAGCAGAGAGGAGAAAGAGATGACTTGTGTCCTAAGTTATGTTCAAAGGGGTTTCAACAAATAGGCCAGTTCCCACTCATAGTGCCTGGGAGGCTGCTGCTGAAAGGAAGGATTGGGTAGGGTGCAACAGGGTGCAAATCAGATACAAAGAGAATGGACCTTGGGGCTCTAGGTCACCTTCCTCATCTGTCCCAACTGCCAATTAAGAAGTTTATTATTCAAAGTAGCTGAGCAAAGGAAATCAAAAACTCATATAACACCAGGAACAATGAAAAAGAGTGATATGATTCAGGGCTGAAAATGCTGTAAGAGGTGGTGGGAATTAAGGAAGGATATACTTAATACCCCAAGAGACCCAAGTTCCCTTTCTCCATTCTGCTTCCAGAAACTCATAACTTATCCCAGGTTTATCCTAGGCAAGCCTGGTGAAATTATTCTGCAGAAAAATGAAAAGTTATTCATGCAGAATCTGTATGAACCCATGTACTAATATTTGAGGGTTGCTTCATCTCTACAAAGAAAAATCAATAGTTGACAAGCCCTGTCCATATGCACAAAGATACAGATTTGATTTTTTTGTACCTTACTCTTAATATTTGCCCTTAATAAACAGCCAACAATTGGCAAAAATTTAAGGAAAACCTACAAAATGAAAGTTGGGACCAAAGCAGAGGAAAATAGACTTCTGAAACCATGTAGACATTACAGGAAGTAGAGGAAAAAA
Source organism: Sturnira hondurensis (assembly GCF_014824575.4). Lineage (NCBI taxonomy): Eukaryota > Metazoa > Chordata > Mammalia > Chiroptera > Phyllostomidae > Sturnira > Sturnira hondurensis. The sequence continues at coordinate 149,891 of NW_028074551.1, forward strand.
TCTTTTAATTTAGAATTCATATCCCTAGAGAGAATATCATGTCTCAAACTACAGGGAGAGATGCTATGAAAAAAGGCCAATAACTATTAGAAGTTAACATAGAGATACCTGAAATTTTTCTTTCTATAGTTAGGTGAATAGTTGATTTCAAGAAATTTCATAGAAAGTCAGGAAAAATATAAGTATATGAAAATTTTAAAAAATAAGTAGGGCATCTTCTAAAAAGCCTAATATTCAAATAAGGAGGATTACAGAAAGAATTAAAATAATTTATTTTTCAAAATTCAAGAAATAACCCTGTGATAAACAAGGGTCTCTAGTTTTAAAAGAAAAGCAATACCCACCATATGTAATTTTTAAAGGATCCATGGAGCTATATGCCAAAAACTGTGAAACTTCAAAATATAACAGGTTATACCCTGGCTGGTGTAGCTCAGTAGATTGAGCTCGGGCCTGCGAACCACACGATCGCGGTTCGATTCCCAGTCGGGGCACATGCCTGGGTTGCAGGCCAGTTCCCAGCAGGGGACTCATGAGAGGCAGCCATACATTGATGCTTCTCTCCTTCTCTCTCTTTCCTTTCCCCTCTGAAGATAAATAAATAAAATCTTTAAAAAAACAAAAAACAAAAACAAAATATAACAGGTTAAATGAAGATTCTAAAATGTTTTGGAGATAAAGAGAAAAAAATAAATCAGCCCTGGCTGATGTGCCTCAGTGAACTGAGTGACAGCCTTCAAACCAAAGGGTCACTGATTCAATGTCCAATCACAGCACATGCCTGGGTTGTAGGCCAGGTCTCCAGTAGGGTGGTGCTTGAGAGGCAGCCACACATTGATATTTCTCTCCCTCTCTAACTCCCTCCCTTCCCCTCTCTCTAAAAATAAATAAATAAAATCTTTTTTTAAAAGGAAAAATAAATCACATACAAATGATGCTAGAAGACAATGGAGCAATATTTTCAGAACTTCAAGGATAATATTTTCTGATGATCCAAGATGGTGGAGGATTCAGTGAAAGCTATACTAACCTCCTCCCAAGACCAATCTAGAATTATAACTAAATTGTAGAGAAATCATTTTGAATAACCAACTGAACAGCACCTGTAGAGAAATCTTAAAACCACGGACAGGCAGAAGAAAACACTTCAGCACAGAGTGACTAGTACGGGGTATGGAGGAAACACAAGAGGGCTGTCTGGGCTCCCACGGGTGGCAGCTGAAATCCTCAAGGGTTATTTCATACCCTCTGAGAAGTGTGGAGTCTAAATCCCAAGCTGGGGTGCCTAGTTTACAGCACCAGAGCGGAAAAGAACCCAAATAACATCTACCTGTGAAAAGCAGCAGGGTTTCCGTCAGCCAGGGAGAGAATGCAGGAGATGGAGAGAGTGTTTTGTGCAAAGCACAAAATTTCATTTGCAGCCACTTACCCTAGGTGCCGGCAACAGGAGGGCAGAGTGGACTAGAGATCCTTGAGGAGAGTCTGGGGTAGGTGGCTCTGGGGAGAGAGTTCAGGGACCAGCTGTCAGAATCCATGTGCAGAGTCATCCCCCACACTACAGGAGCTATCTCTCTCAAGCAAAGCACTCCTCTATGAATGGTGTCAGCTTGAGGAGAAGAAACAGCACCCCCACCAGGAATTACTCTGCCACACCCTATGCTGCTTAAACCTGAATGCAGATTATAGATTGGTTAGATTAACAATTGACTGGTTTAACAACTAAGGCAGAAAATACAAACAAGCAGACAAAATGGGAAGACAAAGGAACAGACCCCAAATGAAAGAATAATTTTAATTTTCTGGAAAACAGTATTTTTCAGAAGAACTACATAAAATGGAAGTAAGCAATTTATCAGAAAGAGTGTTTGGAGTAATGATTATAAGGATTCTCAACAGCATGAAAAAATACATAAAAATGATCAGAAATAAAAAATGCAATATCTGATAAAAATAATACACTGCAAACAATATACACTAGGTTATACGAAGCAGAGGATCAAATCAGTGTCTTGGAAGACAAGGTAGGGGAAAAAAAACATCCAGGTGGAGCAGCAAAAAAGAAAAAAGAATTTTAAAAAATGAGAGTTTAAGAAACATCTTAGATAACATGAAGCATAACAACATCCACATCAAGGAAATACCAGGAAAAGATAGTAAGCAAGGGATTGAAAACCTATTAGAAGAAATAGTAACTGAAAACATCCCTATTCTGGTGAAGAAAAAAGTTGCACAAGTCTAGGAAGCTCAGAGAGTGCCAAACAAGTTGGACTCAAAGAGGCCTACAAGGAGACACATCATAATTAAAATGACAAGGCTTAAAGATAAGGTGAGAATCCTAATGACCACAAGAGCAAAGTAGGTAGTTACCTAAAAGAGACCACCAATTAGACTGTCGTCTGATTACTCAAGAAAACCATTTCAGGCCAGAAGGGAGTGGCATGAAATATCCAAGGTGATGAAAAGCAAGAACCTACAACCAAGGCTACTTTACACACCAAGGCTATTATTTAAAATCAAAGGAGAAATAAGGAGTTTCCCACACAAGAAGCTAAAGGAGTTTGTTGACACTAAGCCAGTACTGCAACAAATGTTAAATGGTTTGCTTTAAGAAGAAGAAGAAAAAGAGGGAGGGGAGAAAACAGAGGAGAACAGTCTGACAATAATGGCACTACAGACTATCTAATCTGTACAATCTGATAGTTGCACAAGTCTAGGAAGCTCAGAGAGTGCCAAACAAGTTGGACTCAAAGAGGCCTACAAGGAGACACATCATAATTAAAATGACAAGGCTTAAAGATAAGGAGAGAATCCTAATGACCACAAGAGCAAAGTAGGTAGTTACTATCTGGCACTATCAGACTATCTATAATCACCTTAAATGTAAATGGCTTAAATGCTCCAACCAAAAGACAAAGGGTGACTGAATGGTTAAAAAAATCAGAGCCATATATATATAGATAGATATAGTCTCCAAGGGACCCATCTCAGATCAAAAGACACACACAGACTAAAAGCAAAGGGACTGAAAAAGGTATTTCATGCAAATGGAAAAGAAAAGAAACCTAGGGTAGCAATACTTGTATCTGACAAAACAGACTTTAAAACCTAGGCAGACGAATAAGAGACAAATAAGTACACTACATAATGATAAAGGGAACAATTCAACAAGAGGCTATAACCCTAGTAAACATTAAGGTACCCAACACAGGAGCACCTATATATAAAGCAAATCTTAATGTACATAAAAGGAGAGATCGATAGATATAGTGTTGGGGATTTTAACACCCCACTGACTTCAGTAGATAGATCTTTCAGGCAGAAAATCAACAAGGAGACAGCAGCCTTAAATGACCTGCTAGATCAAACAGATATCTTCAGAGTATTTCAATGCAGAGCAGCAGAATAAACAACTTTTCAAGTGTACATGGAACATTTTCTAGGAAAGACCACATGCTAGAACACAAAACAAGTCTCAATAAATTTAAGAAGACTGAAATCATATCAAGCATTTTCTATGACCACAATGCTATGAAACTAGAAATCAAACACCAGAACACTGAAAAACACACAAAGACATGGAAGCTAAATAACATGTTATTAAACAATAAGTGAATCAACAATCTGATCAAGGAAGAAATCAAAACATACCTTGATACAAATGCAAATGAGGACACAACAATCCAAAATCTGTGAGACACTGGGAAAGTAATTCTAAGAAGGAAATTCATAGCATTACATGTCTATCTCAAAAAACAAGAAAACGATTAAATAAAGAATCTAATTTTACACTTAAAGGAACTTGAAAAGGAACAACAAAGTCCACTGTGAGTAGGAAGGAAACAATTAAGATTAGAACAGAAATAAATGAAATAGTCTAAAGAAATGATATAAAAGACCAATGAGTCCAAGAAATGGTTCTTTGAAAAGATAAACAAGATTGACAAACCTTTTACCAGAGTCACCAAGGAAAAAGGAGAAAGGACCCAAATAAATGAAATCAGAAATGGAGGAGGAGAAATAAAAACTAACACTAAAAAAAATACAAAGTATTATAAGAAATATTATGAACAACTATATGCCAACAAACTGGACAACCTGGACAAAATGGATAAATTCCTAGAAACATACAGTCTTCCGAAAATAAATCAGGAAGAATCTAAGATTTTGATTAGACAGCTTAAACCTAGTGAAATTGAAGCAGTAATCTTTAAAAAACTCCTAACAAACAAAAGCCCTGGACTGGATGGCTTCACAGTTGAATTTTACCAAACATTCCAAAGAAAACTAACACCTCTCCTTCTCAAACTATTTCATAAAATTCAAGAGGAGGGAGGTTCCCAACCTCATAAAATGAGGCCAGCATTATCCTAATTCTAAAACCAGATAAAGACACTACAAAGAAAGAAAATTATAGGCCAATATCACTGGTAAACATAGATACTAAAATCCTCAACAAAATATTAGCAAACTGAATACAACAATACATCAAAAGTAGGTAGATCAATACATTATGATCAAGTGGGATTTTTCCTGGGATTGCAAGGATGGCACGACATTCACAAATCAATGAATGTGATTCGCCACATAAACAAAATGAAGGATAAAAACCACATGATTATATCAATAGATGCAGAAAAGGCAAATGATAAACTCCAGCACCCATTTCTGATAAAAACTCTCTGCAAAGAGGGAATAGAGAGAACATACCTAAATATAATAAAGGTTATAAATGACAAACTCACTGCCAGTATCATACTCAATGGGAAAAAACCACAAGCATTCCCCTTAAAATCAGGAACAAGACAGGGATGTCTACTTTTATCTCTCTTATTCAACATAATACTGGAGGTCCTAGCCAGAGCAATCAGACAAAAAGAAGAAAGATAAAAGACATCCAAATTGGAAAGAAAGTAGTAAAACTGTCTTTATTTGCAGATGCTATGATACTCTACATAGAGAACGCAAAAGATTCCACCTAGAAACTACTAGAACTGACACATGAATACAGCAAAGTAGCAGGATACGAAATTAATACTCAGAGATCAGTTGCATTTTTATATGTCAATAATGAACTAAAAGAAAGGGAAATTAAGAAAGCATTCCCATTCACAACTGCTTCAAAAAGAATAGAAGTACCTAGGAATAAACCTACCAAGGATGTAAAAGACCTGTACTCAGATGATTATAAGACATTGAAGAAAGAAACTTAAGAAGATACAAATAAGTGGAAACACATACCATGTTCATGGATAGGACAAATTAACATCATTAAAATGTCCACACTATCCAAAGCAATCTATAGATTCAACACAATTCCTATCAAGATTCTAATGATGTACTTCACAGAAGTAGAACAAATATTTGAAAAACTTATATGAAACCACAAGAGGCCCCACAGAGAAACAGCAATGCTGAAAAAGAAGGCCAAAGTTGAAAGAATCACACTATATAATATCAAACTATAATACAAGGCATAGTAATAAAAATAGCTGGGTACTGGCATAAAAACAGACACATAAATCAATGGAGAAATTAAAAAGTGCCCAGAAATAAACCCATGCCTTTATAGTCAATTAATACTTGACAGAGGAAACAAGTACACACAATGCGCTAAAGATAGTTAATAAACGGTGTTGGGAGAATTGGACAGATAAGTGCAGAAAAATGAAACTAGACCATCTTGTTACACCACACACAAGAATAAATTCAAAATGGATCAAAGACTTCAATGTTAGACCTGAAACCATTAAAATCCTAGAGGAAACCAAAGGTAGGAATATTTCAGACATTGCTAATAGAAATTTGTTATTGGATATTTTTCCCCAGACAAGTGAAACAAAAGAAAAAACAAACAAATGGGACTTCATCAAACTAAAGTTTTTGCACAGCAAAGGAAATAATCAACAAAATAAAAAGGTAACCGACAGAATAGGAGAACATATCACCGATACATCTGATAAGGGGTATTTACAAAACTCAACACCAAAATAACAAACAACCTAATTAAAAAATGGGCAAAAGACCTGAACAGACACCTATCCAAAGAGGACATACTGATGGTCAATAGAAATATGAAAAGATGCTCAACATCACTAATCATCAGAAAAATGCAAATCAAAACCACAATGAGATACCATCTCACACCTGTCAGAATGGCTGTCATCAATAAATCAACAAACAACAAGTGCTGGTGAGGATGTGAAGAAAGGGAAACTCTGTGCACTGTTGGTGGGAATACACACTGGTGCAGCCACTGTGGAAAGTAGCATGGGGATACCTCAAAAAATTAAAAATGGATCTGCCTTTTGACCCAGCGGACCGGCTTCTGAGAATATATCTGAAGGAACCCAAAACATAATTCTAAAGACCATAAGCACCCCTATGTTTACTGCAGCATTATTTACAATCATCAAGATATGGAAGCAGCCCAAGTGTCCATCAACAGATGAATGGATAAAACAACTATGAGACACATAAACAACTATGACACACATACACAATGGAATACTACTTGGCCATAAAAAAGAAAATGTTACCCTTTGCAATAGTATGTATGGACTTGGGGAACATTATGGTAAGTGAAATAAGCCAGTCAGGGAAAGACAAATACCCTATGAGTACAAATACCCTACTCATACCTATATGAGTATGACTTCACTCATATGTGGAATCTAATGAACAAACTGAATTAACAAGCAAAACAGAGACAGGCTCATAGATGGTAAATAGATGATAGCTAGTGAGGCAGGCAGATGAGGAGGTGGAGAGATTGAGCAAGAAAGAAAAAGGATTCATAGACATGGACAACAGTGTGGTGATTGCTGGATGGAGGGAGGTATAAGGACACTAAATAATAATGAAAATTGTAATAAAAATTATACATTTTTTAAAAAGATAATATTTTAAAATTTTAATTCCACATGTAGTAAAATTATCAAGCAATCCTAAATAGACTAAAGACATTTTTACATGCAAAGATTAAAAAGAAATTAGCTCCCTGGAATCTTTCTGAGAAAGCCAATGGAGGATGTGATCTAGCAAAACAGGGGAAACCATGAAATTAGAGGATATGTAATCCAGAAAAGTGGGAGCCCAGAAAGAAGACTAGTTAAGGAAAGTCCCTGAATGATGGTTAAGTACAACACATTCAGATAGGAGTTTGAGAATGGGAGTAATGCAGATGGTAATACACTACACAAAAAAAGATGAAGATTTGGCAGTAAAAAATATTGGAAAAATTGGAAGAAAATTGACAGGCTTGTTGAAGTTATTTGAAAGAAAACAGCAATTAATAAATAAGTAAATTTTAAGAAATAAATTATTTCCATGAAAAGCAAAAATTTTTTTGAAGAAAAGAGCTGTGAACACCATTAAGTAATAATGATCTATCCAACAATAACTGTGTTAATAAAACACTGTACTATAATTACATGGAGGGAGAGGAAAGAAGGGTAAGATAAGATTGCTAAATCACTGTGTGCATTAGGAAGGACAGGGGGGATCTGAAAGTTTTAACTACTTAAACAGCCTTTCAACTCATCATCCTGTTTCAGATTTTCACCAAGGCCAAAAGGTCTCCCTACACACTGAGGGAGAAGATCAACCAAAATGAGGGACAAAACATGAAAACAGAAAGACAGACTCCTGGAAACAGATGCCATAAAGAGAAGCAAGGGAGGTTCCCAGGTTAAGCCAGAGAGAACACTGATGCTGACCAGGCCAAGAGATAAACCCAGCCCAGAAGGAGGCTACTCAAAAGACTTCAAAAACTAAATCATCTCATGAATAAAACAGAATATCTGAGCAACAAGTGAATTTGAATATACCGAAAGGGATTTAGACAAGAGGTGAGAGTCTTAGAATGAATTAGGTAACTATATGAAAATTGAAGCAGAGGAAAAGGTAGAAAATTATTAACTCCAAGGAAAGCAAAGTTGGGCAAAAAATGAAAAGCAGCCATGGTGTGAACATAAGCCATATGCTAACTGTAAGGCTCTACTATCAATAGTCAAAGCAGAGTCTATTACAATAGTAGGACTTGCAAGCACCAAGCTACTGTGAGGTGTGAATTTCATTCTTGTATAGCTGCACATCATTGCCACGGATTATGATTAGAAAAAAAATAAAGTTAGATTCCATATTATTCTTTGAAGCAACACACATTTTAAAAAGAAAGCCATAGTCCTGGCTGGTATAGCTCAGTGGATTGAGCACAGACCTGGGAACCAAAGGGTCACCTGTTCGATTCCCAGTCAGGGCACATGCCTGGGTTGTGGGCCAGGTCCCCAGTAGGGGGCATGTGAGAGGCGACCACACATTGATGTTTCTCTCCCTCTCTTTCTCCTTCCCTTTTCCCATAAAGTTCTAAGAAAACATGAGATTTTTTTTAATGCTCTCAGGCTGAGGAAGATCTCTCTAAACATGACCTAGATCCCAAATGCCATAAAGCAAAAGACTGATAAAGTACAAAGCCAAAAGCAAAGTACAAAATAGCACAAAGCATTTGAAATACATCTGATGAACAGCTAATTTTCTCCAGGTGCAAAGGAACTCCTACATGAATCAATAAGAAAAATATTTACATCCTAATAGAAAAATGAGCAAAAGATAGGAACAGGTAGTAAATAGATAGCCAAGACAATCCACATAGTTTGCCAGCAATGAAAATGTGTCCAACTAGTAATAAGAAAAATACAAAATAACAGTTAAGAAAAACTGACCTCTCACTAATCAGATTAGTAAACAGAAAACTTTAACTCTGGATCCAGACTGCCTCTTTCAAATTGCCACTTACTGAATGCTGCCCATGGGCAGGTTATGTCATATCTATTACCTCAGTTTCTTCATCTTTAAAGCTGTGATAATGATAGTGCCTCAAGGGTTGCTCTGAGGATTAAGCAAGTTAATATTTGTAAAGCACTTGAAATAATTTCTGGCACAAAATAATCACTATAGAAGAGTTACTAAAACAAACGAGTATAAACTCTTAGAAAGAAATACAGTAATATCTATTAAAAACAAATGTTCCCTTTGACCAGAGTATCCAACTTCTTGAATATATATTTCAGATATACTCACAAAAAGACATCAAGGATCTTCACTGCAGCATTGTTTACAACAGCAAAATATTTGGAACAACCTAAATGTCTATCAATAGGTCAAGTTTACAAATAATTAAAGGTACCTCTATAAAATGAAATATTATGTGCCAATAAAAAGAATGAGGCAGATTTGTATGTAGCACTATCAATCTTAAGAGTATATTAAGAGAACAAAATACACTATATAGGTAAATGCTACCATTTGTGTTATTGCTACATAAAATATTTTGGGAATAATTTTTTTAACGGAGATTATCACATAAAGGTCCTATCGAATTTGTTTTAATGGGTAAGAATCATGAATAATTTTTGCCAAAGTGATGGAAAAGTATCTTCTCTTAAAGAAAGTAAACTTTCCCCATGCAACTTTATTTTCACTATTTGCTTAACCAACCTAGTTCCCACAGCATTGGGTTAAAACAAACTTCAGCCTGACACAATTCAAATGGCCTTAAACTCTTATTTAGTGGGGTTAACGTGTGCAGTGATGTGCTCACAATATCTATTAATATATCAATAATTATAAATCATCTTAAAACCCTGATGTTTCTCAAAAAAAGTTTCATTTCTTTAACATCAGCATAATGTGCCAAATTACAGTACAACTATAAGTTTTTTAAAAGATAAATAACAAACTCAAAAGTGGACTCGAAAGTAGAATTTTAAATCAAACTAAACATCATAGTATTTGGAGATGAATGATAACATTAAAGGAATATTCATATCATTCACTTTCGACAATCCTAAGTGCTGAACACCTTGACCAACCAGGATGGCTCTGTTTCAGAGACAGAGACTTCCCCCCCTCACATAAATACACATTCAATGACAGAGGAGGAAGCTATAACAACAGTAATAAAGAGTGCTATATAATTTATAAAACAATTAAGAATATGAGCTTGTTTTATATTAAACTAAAATCTAAGTTCTCTAACAGATTAATAATGTCTCCACTGGATTCACACCAGCAGGTAAAAATAAAAATGCATAGAAAGTCAAGGCCACAGATGTGGCACTATGTTGTAGTTAAGAGATTCAATTAAAAACAATCAAGAGACTTTGACTTCAGCATAAACCAACCAAGAGCAAGACTTTCTGGTTCTTTTGGTCTCGATCTAAAATGTTCTTTCTGGCCCTGGCTGGTGTAGCTCCATGGACTGAGCTCAGGCCTGTGAACCATGAAATCGCGGTTCAATTCCTAGTCAGGGAACATGCCTGGGTTGCAGGCCAGTTCCCGGCAGAGGACACATGAGAGGCAACCATACATTGATATTTCTCTCCTTCCCTCCTTCCCTTCCCCTCTAAAGATAAATAAATAAAATCTTAAAAAAATAAAGCTCCCACCCTGTCTCTCTTTACCCTGATTTAAAAATAAATACATAAATAAATAAATTGTTCTTTCTGCCATTCTGAAAACAAAAGTCTGTGAAATACTGCCCAGTGAGTATCAGGTAAACAGAGTCCAGATATTCAACCAACCTCTTTACGGTTTAAACAAATGCCATTTCCTCATAAGAGACCACAGTAGCTAGAAAATCAACAAATATTAATGAAGGCAAATACTCATATGCTAATTTCCTGATCCTTTCTTTTCCTCCTCTCCCCGACAATCTTCAATGCTATCAGGTATACTGTTCACTAAACGACAATTTATATGAGTTGGTGCCAACAGCCCTACTCATAGAATCAAGCAATCTAGTGATGTACTCAGAGTTCAGGTAAAGAGGCAAACAGAAGTATTAGAAAAGGTCATGCCAGGTTAAATTCATAGGCTAGTGATGTAGAATATCACAGTTGTCAAACAAGGAATTTTTTCCTCTAAATGGGGTATTTGTTTTTTTAAGATCTTAAAGCTCCTGATTTGCATGGCACCTCAGACATTATAGAATAGTTAAAGAATCTATAAAGTTACTAGAGGCTAAGCAGGTCTATACCTGACTGAGGATAAAATAAAACCCAGAAGCTAAATAACAGATATGCTCTTCTCTGGCCAGTGTGGCTCAGTTGGTTGGAGCACTGTCCTGCAAACCAAAAGGTCATGGGTTCGATTCCTGGTCAGGGCACATGCCTGTGTTGTGGTCCAGGCCTGGCTGGGCACTTAGGAAAGGTAACTGATTGATATTTATGTCCTTGGGGGAAGGAAGGAAGGAAGGGAGGGAAGGAGGGAGGGAGGGAGGGAAGGAGGGAAGGAGGGAGGGAGGGAGGGAGGGAGGGAGGGAGGGAGGGAGGGAAGGACAGGTACTCTAAAGTAGATGAACTGGTAGATGGTCTAAGGGATAGGGTATATAAATTTATACATGTATAAATTTAGATTTAGATCAACTTATGGCTGTAATTTCAAAGATTTTACAGACTCTAGGAGCCAAAAAGCTGGTGAGAAAGTCAGCTCAGGTATGAGAAGTTCAAGGTAATTTTACCAAGCCCCAAAAAGGGGTCTCATTTTCCTTCATTCAGCAAAGATTTAGTGACCACCAACAATGCGCCATATGGCCTGTGCTAGGCCGAAATTACACAGAAATAAACCAGCATCTACAGGTACACAATGGCATGAGGCTTTTTTTCAGCACACATCACAGAAGAGGCAAACATGTTCCCAATTCTCTCCCGCACCCTACCTTGGAAATACTGTACCACTTTGCAGCCCAAACTGGCAAGCATGCCCCCAGGACTTTTAACTGCCAGAGGCATCATCAGAATTAGGTGTTTCCCTTAACACTCAAGACTGTTCTGGAAACACTCGGGCTACAGTTCTATTTTCTAACTTATGAGGAAGGCTAAACACTTCTAAGAGAAAATAGATCTAAAACCTCATCCTCCAAACACCACTCAGAAAAAAAACCCCAGTGATAAAACAAAAATACAGGGGGGAGGGAGGAATGTTAAGAGCCTCCAAAACTTTCTAAGCCCATTTTGGAAAATCTGCACATGACAAATATTCAAAGAGTAAGTCATCTGGAGACCAACTCCTCCCCATGGTGAGCTCAGTGGCATTCCTCTGAGGAAAGGTCAACAGGAAATGACCTCATAGAACCTTTGACCTTAATCATATTAAGGATTACTGAAGCAACATTAAGGATAACTGAAGCAATATTAATGAGGGGGAAATTCACAAAACATATGTACACTATATTACAAATTGGGGAAAAATAAACTTTGTAAAAAAATCTAGAAATTTAAAATGCCAGATGCTGACAATGGAGGAAGGCTGTCTTTTCCCAAATGGAACTTTCCACTCCAAAATGGAACTTTCCACTCCATTTTGCTGTGAACCTAAAACTGCTTTAAAAAATAAAGTCAATTTGTTTTAATTAAGGGAGAAAAAAACTATAGAAGGTGAATGTGAAGAAAGCAATGTCTATCTGTGTGTGTGTGTTTTGCCAGACTACTTGTCTTCATTTTCATAATTTCTATGATGACCCTATTATCTTGGGAATTTAAATAGAGACACACACACACAAAAGAAGGTTATTTTTAAATGTTTTATTAATAAAAAAATATTCTGTTAAACACAGCCAATTCCCACACGAAATATATTAGGCTGGACTTGTGATCTATTTAGGACAAGCAGAACACTCAAGCCATTCTTGTAAGCAGTGCAGGGGAGAGGCACAGCCAGCATCACCCTGCAACAGGTTGGCCCATGCTGCAGCCCTGTGCTATGCTGCACTGGCCCCTGTCATCAGGCACCTACCTGCCAGAGGGCTGGCATTAGCATTCGGGGAAAGCCTAGTCTCACCACAGGTCCTTTATTATGTGGCTTTAATTAAAAAACAAATCCTTCCTGCTCCTGCCTACTACAAAGCATTATTAGCACTGAGCTGTTGTACAAAATCCTCAGCTTTCTAGCTATTGTGAGTATAACAGGATTTCATCAGACATAAGTCTCAGTTTCTCAAAGCCAAACTGCTTTGAGTAACCTATGGTACTATTAGCATAAGCAGCTAGATATTAATAAGAAAAGAAGCAAAGGAAATCAGACATTATTAAGCATAATCAACTGAGGAGCATAAACTTGTTCCACTAGAAAGTTACAGCTTCACATACTCCCCAGAGGATCAGAGCACTCCCCTGCAAAGGGGATTAACAACCCTCCCCCACACAGATAGGAAGGACCATCTTTTCAATTTCCCCACTACTTGCCCATAACACTGGGAGGGGAAATAAGCACTTGTGCAGTACAAGTCAAAATGGCATAGAGGGAGCTGCTTGACCATAGGGGTCTGTTAGTCTAACCTGGAAAGAGATCAATTAGGTGGGAGATAGACCCATCAGATAGATGCCCTCAGCAGCCTGGGAAGCTTGGGAAGATGACTGGTTCTTCTGAAAAAATGCCTGGTCCTTCCCTAGCGCAAAATAATATAACCGAGCTTAACAAACAAGTTCTGCTTGCTCCCTCTCTCTCTCCCTCCCTCTCTCTCCCTTTCCCTCCCTCTATCTCTCTCTCTCTGCTCCTCCCCCTTCTCTCCATAGCAACCATGTGGGTCTAGCAGCCACCTGGACTCCCAACACAAGCTCCAAGTGAGAACCTGCGTATAACAGAACAGCTCAGAATACTACTGAGCTACCAGGATGAGGGCTGAGACCACCTACCAGCCACCTGGTCTCCAAAAGACTAAGCTTTAATATGAAACAGAAACTCTGGACACTAGCATTTGTTTTGGCCTTGATGACGACAAAATTGGACTTTTTCCATGGCAGGATGAACAGAGATGGGACACAATGGAAGCCTTCCACTTCCACCAGAATAAATCTTGCCATACAACAATCTCCCAAGTATGGGTCTGTGAAATGCCTTTCTCACTATGCCCTGAAAGAGCTCCACTTCCAACAGCAACAGTACTAATAATTGTGTCTATCAGGGGCAGAGAAGTATATTTTAAGGTGAAGTCAAGATATGTCTTTATGACTTATCCCTCAAAATGCCCTGAAGGGGTGAAAAACAGTATTACAATGCTAAAAACACTGACAAAATCCTCTATCGGCTGATTAAACCACCATCCTGTTGACTTCGGAACTGCTTGCTACTGGGACTAAGAGGCAGGTAAGGCCCTTGCCTTGGCTGCAAAATTTAAGGGGGCACCAAAATACTCCATAATTAAGACTATCTATTTAGAATATTTTCAATATCAAAAGTAAAAAACTTCACAACGAACAAAGTAACACAATTTTTAAATAAAGACAGGATCTGACCCTGAACTTGCAGGAACCATTTCACCACATCCTAATTTCAGCATGCTCAGATCTGTCCTGGCAGAAGACCCCAACTAAGCACAGAGAAGAGTGTGGACTTTAGGAAAACCTGATTTCACTTATTTGGCTGCTTGACTTGGTCATGCTACCCACTAATTTAAGTTTCAGTTTCCTCTTCTTTAAAATGGATATAATACTGTAGGAGGGTGCAGCCAGGGGGCCCCCAAAAGAAGGATTTGTAATGGGGTCCAGAACTCAGGGTGTCCAGGAAATATTAAAAATATGGGATGTCCTCACCCCCACAAGTCTGAGCTGGGGGCATGGGATACATGGAGCAGGGCAATTGAGTTGTTTTGCATAGCAACAGTTTCACAGATAACCTCTAGAATGGTCATTTAACCTATCTATAACCTTTAATTGGTTTCACAGATATGTTAAATAGCTGTGGCCATGCCTTGAGCCAGGGAGAAGGGAGTGACTTCCACTCAAGATGTAACTGGGAGGCAACTCCCCAGCCCCTGTTACAGCACCTGTGTGAGAACTTGGAGATGATTGGGACCATGACTGCCCAGACTCACTATGGCAGCCCAGTAAAGCTGGGAGGATATGGGAGGCCTGGTGGGTGTAGCTGACTGTAGGAGGAGTTGGAAATGGGACTGCAGAGGAAGATTGACCCCGGAGATTTAAATGCAGACATGGCAGCCACTGAAGAGAGAACCACACATTTCTGGCCAGAATGGGGACTGGCACAGCCATGTGAAAAAGAATCACCATGTAGCTTTAGCAGAGAGAACCACGTGGCTTCAGCCAGAGTTGGGGGACCCCCTCTCCCCGCAGCCATGAGAAGACTCATCATGCAGGTTTAGCAGAGAACCACCACATGGCTTTCTATTTCTTTTCCTGAGATATAGTACCTCAGACTGGGCAAAGGGGGAAAGAAGGACTGTGTGTGTTTGTGGGTGTTTTAAGGGACTTTGGGATTTTGATGAAGACATTAAGTCATTACTCTTAAGTCTGTATAACTTGAATAAATAATTCCTTTCCTTTTCACCAATCTCTAACATAAAGAGCTATAATTCTCTGGTGAAGGAAAAGGCAAACCTAATACAAGGGGACCTCAGGAGAAGGGGGGTCAACTAGGTATCACTGTGGGACCCCCTTCCCTGGTGGCCAATCCAGGAAAACCATGGGAGACCACATGCGCAATAGCTTTACAACTACTTGTCACAATAAAAGCCTGCCAAAACTAGCCAGGAAGGATCTGCCCTATAAGAAGAGAGTCCCTCCAGCCCATGAGGTCAATCTCTGCTTGGAGTTGGCCTGCTTCCATGTTCTCTGCTATAAACTCTGGGTGTTCGGCTCAAATCTTTGTCCCGATCACCAAGAACCTGGTTACCTGTGTCCACCTGTGACAATACCTTCCTCCTTGAATAAAATAAAAATATATGCAAAGTCCAAGCTCACTGTCTAGCACAGTACCTAGTAGGAAACTGGCAATCCATACAGCATCACACCTGGTATCCCAGTTCCAAAGGGAAGCTAGAATGTGTGTTCTATTGTGCTGGTTGCCCTTCTGGCTCACACAGTACACTTTCAAGCAATTTTCATGGGATGGTTTTGATTGGTTATTGGGTTTCCCCTACTATCACCCTGAATACAGATTTTCCTTATTGTCTCTTCAGTTTTTAGAACTGATGGTCATTCCCAGTGATACAGGGTGCGGCCAAGAGGGAAGCCCCAAAAAGGGATTTGAAATGGGGTCCAGAATTCAAGGTATCTAGGAAACATTGGAGACATATAAGATGTCCTCACCCCTTCCCTCACAGGTGTGAGCTGGGGGAAGGGACACATGGTGTAGGAACATGAAGGGCTGTTTTGTACAGCAACAGTTTTGCAGCTAACCTCTGGCATGGTCATTTAACATATCTATAACCTTCAACTAGTTTTACATATATGTTAAATAGCTGTGGCCATGCTGACAGCCAGGGCGATGGAAATGACTTCCACCCAAGATGTTAACTGGGAGGCAGCTCCCCCTGGTTATAGCGCCTGCGTGACAGCTTGGAGAAGACTGGCTCCATGCCATGGGGCCATACCTGCCCAGACTTATGATGGCAGCCTAGTAAAGCTAGAAGAATACAGCAGGTGTAACTCATTGTAGGAGTCTGAAATGGGGGTACAGAGGAAGATTGGCTTGGGGATTTAAACCCAGACATGGCAGCCATTAGGAGAGACAGCCACGTGCTTTTGGCAGAGTGCAGAACTCTCCCCTTGTGGCTTTGCCAGGAAAAGAGATCTATGTAGTTTGGCCAGAGTGCAGACCCCCACAGCTCTGGTGAAGGAAAGAAAAGACTTTGCAAGGAAAATAGGTACAAGGAACTCTTGCTAGTAAACCATCAGAAGGTGCCATATGACTTTGGATTAATTAGAAATGCTGCCTGGACAGCGACACTAGATGGTGGCAGGAGCCTGAATCCCAGAGGTTCACTTCTTTTCCTGAATTACGGGTACCCTGAATTAGGGCAGGGGAAGAAGGAAGCTCTATGGACCTCTGTGGTTATTCTAAAGGACTTTGATTTTTAAAAAAAATACTTATTTATTTATTTTGAGAGAGAGAGGGAGGGAAGGAGAAAGAGAGGGAGAGAAACATCAATGTGTGACTGCCTCCCATGTGTCCCCCACTGGGGACCTGGCCCACAACCCAGGCATGTGCCCTGACTGGGAGTCGAACCAGAGACCCTTTGCTTCACAGGCCTGTGCTCAGTTGACTGAGCTACACTAGCCAGGGTGTGGCCTTTGATATTTTAATGAAGACATTAGGCCACTACTTTAAGTCTGTATAGCATTAAATAAACATTTCCTTTCCTTTTCACAAATCTCTGGCATTGAGAGGTATCTTTCCTATTGGCAACGGACAGTCAAGCCCAGTAGGGGATCCTGACAGTATTAGTATACCATCCTTGGGGGGAGCCCCTCTGTTGTTCTGTAACACCAGCACAGAATAATTCCAGGGGAAGAGAGTGAGAGGGTTCTGGAAAACTAGGATGATGCCTACTCCGGTTAGCTCTTCAAGATGAACAGGCAAGGTGATGCCTAAATAGCATAGCATGACTAGAAGACAAAAACAATCTCTTGGAATCTCAGAATTTCTGGCCAACAGCAAAGTATGACCATTTTTTAAATAACAAGAATCATCGCCCATAGTTCTTACTACTTTACCTAAGAAATCTGGGAAAAGAATTGTTCCTCCATCCTGTTCCCCTGCAATAGGCACTGAGTCTTATTGTCAACTTTAGACCCAATAACAATGACTCTGATTTATTTACACTATCTGGGAATTACTGCTCTCAAATAGTACCTAGAGTCTGAGTTCAGACTTATGAATCATTCTACCTCCTAAACAAAAGCAACACACTGATCTGGACCACAGGCCTCAGGCAAACATGAACTTCCAAATCACAAATAAATCCTTTTGATAGCCATCTCCCTTAGAAAATCACATCTCACCCAAGTGTCATGAAGATCTATATTCCTTTGTTCTGTGCTTTGGAAACACTAGAAAGAAGAAAATGGTCTTTGAGTAGGTGGTTTAAAAAATACAGAGGGAAAAGATTTGCAAAGCTCAAAGTATGTATCATGTGACTATTTACATACGTAGGCAGGATTGGCTTAATCTGCAGAAAAAAAAAAATCTTAAAAGGTTTTCCTGTTCCTGAATCTCTAAAATATAGTTTACTTTGATCATTTCAAATAATATGGCTGGCTAATGATAAAAGCCATGAAACTTTATTATAGGACATTTAGAAAACAGAAAGGAAAAAAAAAAAAACCCTCATATTAGTCCTATCCAAAGAAAATCACAGGTTAAAAAAAAACTATTTGTGACACACATAAGCATACAGCTTACACAGAATTTTCAACATATGCGCTCATCTTTTAAGTAGCAAAATAGAATAACAAAAAGAGGTAGGTGAACCCTAGACATAAGAGGTTCAACAAATAGCATTAGAAGTAATCTCAGACCCTCATTATCCTGCAGAAGGCCAAGGGGAACCACATTTTACAAAGAAATACAAAGAAATAATTTGTGACAGGGTGTACCTATAAAGAGAGTTAAGCTTCAGCAAATATTTATTGAGAACCTACCTGCATTCAGGGAATTTTTACCATTGCAGAGGTGTAAAATACTTTAGTCGAATATGCTCTCAATAAGTGGGGAAAGACGTCATGAGCTTCTTTCCTGCCTCTGCCAGTTATAAGCTGTGTTGGAAAATCAGTGACGTTGGGGTGTTTAAATGACTTTCTACACATAAAGTCATTAGAACTCAGCCTGGGACTCAGAGGTACTCAATAAAAGTTAGTGCTCAAATGAATAAAATGGGTAGATAAGAGCGAAAAGAGGGTCCAGGTTAGCAGCAGAGATAGAAGTTAGCTTCAGAAGGGACTTCTGGAAGGAGGTGGGCAGAATCTGGGTGGATATCAAAGATGAGAACTGAAGAAAATGCTCTTGTATTCCAGGCAGAGAAAATAAAAGAGGTAGAGATGAGAGGATATGAGAGAGAAGGGCTCCTGCAACTTACTTCAGGAACATCACACAGATCAGCATGAGGGTGGAGGACAAGTCAAGGGAAAGAGTAAAACACAGGAGGCCTGGAAAGAAAATGGTGCGAAGATTTCAGATTTCTTTCAGCCACCCTTCTTTTCAATTACAGCATTAACAGGCAGAATTGCATTATCCCACATTACAATCATTTCAAAAAGGAAAGCTTTTTAGATTACGCCAATAGGCCTAAGGTTGTTGATTTGTGTATTTTTTAATTACTTTTATAAGTAAGCATTTTCTTTAAAAACAACAAAAAAACTTACTTCCAGCCAAGATGGAGGCATAGGTAGATACATTTTGCCTCTTCCCACAACCAAAAGAAGAACAACAAATTAAAAAACAAAAAATAACCATTTTCGGCCCTGGCTGGCGTAGCTCAGTGGATTGAGCGCAGGCCTGCGAACCAGACGATCGCGGTTCAATTCCCAGTCAGGGCACATGCCTGGGTTGCAAACCGGTTCCTTGCAGGCTAACTACCAGCAGGGGATGCACAAAAAGGCAACCATACATTGATGTTTCTCTCCCTCTCTCCTTCCCCTCTAAAAATACATAAAATCTTTAAAAAAAAATAACCATTTTCTAATGCCAAAAAATCGAACTGTATGAAAGACCAACTACCAAGGAGTTAAAGAACAAACATTCACCCTGTCTGATGTGGCTCACTGGGTTGAGCAGTAGCCTGCAAGAATGAAAGATTGTGGATATGATTCCCAGTCAGGGCACATGCCTGGGTTGAGGGCCAGGTCCAGATGTGGGTGTGCAGGAGGCAACTGATCAATGTGTGAACATCAACATTCCTCTTCCTCTCTTCCTCCCTCCTTTCCCTTTTCTCTAACAAATAAATAAAATTTTTAAAAAAATAAAAGAAGAAACATTCATCCAGATCAGTAGGAGGGGTGGAGATGGGCAGCCTGGGTGGAAAGGAATCACAGCAAGGCAGTGGCTGGAGGACCAGGACAAACAAGGTGGTGGCTGGTTGAGCAGGTGGATAAGCCGGGAGGAACAACTGGGGAGCAAGACATACCACACAACCCAGAGTTCCAGTGTGGGGAAATAAAGCCTCAAAACCTCTGACTGAAAAAAAGCCTGTGGGACTTGAGGCACTAGGAGAAACTCCCAGCCTCACAGGAAAGTTTGTTGGAGAGAGTCACAGGAGCCTAGAATGTACACAAACCCACCCACCCAAGAATAAGCACAAAAAGGGCTCAATTTGCTTGAGGGTAGTGGAGGAAGTGACTGAAAGCTGGCCAAGAGCCAAGCAAGAAGCATTGTTCCCTCTCAGACCCCTTTCCCACAGACAGGCCACAATGCAGCCACAATGGGTTGCCCTGCCCTGGTGAATACCTGAGACTCCAGTGCTTACAACATAACAGATTCCCTGATACAAAAGAAATATGGCCAAAATGAAAGAACAGATCAAAGCTCCAGAAAAAATAGAACTAAGTAATGAAAAGATAGACAACCTATCAGATGCAGAGTACAAAATACTGGTAATCAGGATGCTCACAGAAATGGTTGAGTATAGTTGTAAAATGGAGGAAAAACTGAAAGCTATGAAAAGTAAAATAAAGTAAAATGTACAGGGAACCAACAGTTAAGGGAAGGAAATCAGGACTCAAGTCAATGATTTGCAACAAAAAGAAGAAATAAACAACCAACTGGAACAGAATGAAGAGACAGGAATTCAAAAAAATGAGAGGCTTACGAACCTCCAGTACATCTCTAAATATGCTAACATCCAAATCATAGGAGTGCCAAAAGGAGAAGAGGAAAAGCAAGAAAGCAAAAACTTATTTGAACAACTAATGATGGACAATGTCCCCAATCTGGCAAAGGAAATAGACTTCTAGGAAGTCTAGGAAGCTCAGAGAGTCCCAAAGAAGTTGGACCCAAGGAAGCACGCACCAAAGCACATCATAATTACACTACCCAAGATTAAAGAGGAGAGAATCTTAAAAGCAGCAAGAGAAAAGGAGATGGTTACCTGCAAAGGAGTTCCCATAAGACCGTCAGCTGATTTCTCAAAAGAAACCTTACAGGTAAGAAGGGGCTGAAAGGAAGTATTTGAAGTCATGAAAGGCAAGGACCCACATCCAAGATTGCTCTATCCAGCAAAACCATCATTTAGAATGGAAAGGTAAATGAAGTGCTTCCCAGATAATGTCCAGTTCAAGGGGTTCATCAACACCAAGTCCTTATTATATGAAATGTTAAAGGGACTTATCTAAGAAATTGAAGATCAAAAACTATGAACAGTAAAGTAACAACAAACTCATAACTATCAACAACTGAATCTAAAAAACAGAAACAATAACTAAGCAAACAACTAGAACAGGAACAAAATGATAGAAATGGAGATTACATACAGGGTTATCAGTGGGGGGGAGGGGAAGAGTGGGAGTAGTGGTTAGAAATGGAGATTACATACAGGGTTATCAGTGGGGGGGAGGGAAAGAGTAGGGGTGGTGGTACAGGGAATAAGAAACATAATTGGTAGGCATAAAATAGACAGTGGAGGTTAAGAATAGTATGGGAAATGGAAAATCCAAAGAACTTATGTGTACAACCCATGGACATGAACTAAGGTTGGGGGGAATGCTGGAGGGTGGGGGATGCAGAGTAGAAGGAGGATAAAGTAGAGAAAAAAACTGGGACAATTGTAATAACATAATCAATAAAATATTCTTTAAAAAAGAACTGTATACCTGAAACCTATTTAATTTTATTAATCAGTGTCACCCCAATACAGTCAATTAAAATTTTTTAAAAATTAGAAAGATAGCAGACTTAATAGATGCTTAACAAATGAAGATACACAAATGGTTAATAAGCACATGAAAAGCCATCATGAGTCATCAGGGAAATATAAAATTGAACCATAATGAGATACCACTACATGCCCAGCAAGCAAAATGGCTAAAATGAAAAACACTAACCATTTCAAGTGTTAGTGAGGATTACAGTAACTGGCTGGCTCATACATACTGGTGGGAATGTAAAATGGCAAATGCTTTGAGGAAAATAAAACAATGGCAGTTTCTTATAAAGTTAAGTACACACTTATTATAAGACCCATTGATAAAAATGAAAACAGATCACACAAGGACTTGTTCACAAATGTTCATAGCAGCTTTATTCATGATAGTCCAAACTGGAAACAACCAAAGTGGCCAAAGAGGAATAGATAATCAAATTGTAGCATAATCCAGACACTGAAATACTACTGAACAACAGAAAGGAAATGATAGGGAGGAGAGGCATGGAGTAGGAGAGGAGGAAGGAATAAAGTAAAAAAGAAAAAAGAAATTACAGCTAGATATAGTGAAACCACAGAGCACCTAAAAACAGCCAGGGAGAAAAGACAGACTATTTACAAAAAAAAAAAAAATTAACCTGACAGCCAGTATGTGTGATACAGGAAAAACAATCCAGATTTGTGCACCCAGGTAATCTATCATTCAAGAACAGAGATATTTAGAGGCATACAAAAACTGACATTACCATCAAGAAATGTTTACTAATGGAACATCTAAAAAATATCTCTCTGGAAGAAGGAGTATTATCACAGAATCAACTTTCAACATATAAGTAGACATGGTGAGCACATTAAATCTATTCAGACAAGAACTATACAAAACAAAGACAATTTGAGGGAGGCTAAAAAATGAGAAGGATATATAAAAGAACAGGCACTAAAATGTTAATGGTGGATTTGTGTGGTAAGGATTTCAGGTAAGTTTTACTTTCTTCTGCATGCTTTTATTGTCTGATTTTTTAAATAAACCTGAATCTTTTTATAATATTACACAGCTTTAAAGGGTACTTTAAATTTTTAGATTAGAATGAAACAGAATCAAAATCAAATATCGAATTTTAAAATTCCCAGAACAGCTACCTATCATTACTAATATATCAGTGCTAATATCAAATTTCCCATAAAAACCTTAAAGATTAATTTGAAAGGACATCAGAAACTAGGCTTATTTACTCACTCAACAAGTGCTCACTGAAGGTCTGCTATGTGCCAGGCACTACACTAGATCCTGAATTAATAGTTTGAGAACAAAAAATGAAAGCCATTATCATACCAGATTTATACATCTTCTAAGATACCTGTATGGGAAACCAAAAGTGTACATGTAAAGTGAAGTAACTCTTCTTGCAAGGAATGTTACTGTAACAGATATATAAAGGCAATCTAGTTTGATCTGTAGTTCTTTTATTTGAAAATGCATGCAAAAATATGACAATTTTACACTTGAAATTAATTCAGTGTCAGTGATGTATTCTCATGTTAATTTAATTGCCAGTCTTACAGTTTGTCTATGATTTCCATCCCACATTAAAATTAGAAAACTGCAGGCCATGGCTGTTGTGATTCCTGGATTGAGCATTGATCTGCAAACCTGAAAGGTGCCAGTTTGATTCCTGGTTAGGGCACATGCCTCTGTTGCAAGCCAGGTCCCCAGCTGAGGGTGTGTGAGAGGCAACTATATTTGATGGTCCCCTGGCTTATTTCACAAGTATTAAAAACTTAGAGCACTGTATTTAATATTTATCAATCATTCACTTTTGCTCAAAGTACCCATTTTGCAAAGCACTTAACTGACTTAAACCAGGACAAAGGCAGCCTATAAAAGGCCAATTGCCCTACTTCATACTAAACATACTCTGCGGGCTTCTTGATTAAAAACAAAGGCTGCATTTGGAATAAAAGGACTGGCAAAATCAGTATTTCAAGTAACCTGAATGGAAACTACTGGGCTCTGATCATCGTAGACAAGTAGAAGTGGTTAACACAGTAACCTGGCAGAAACATAAGGTGCAGAGACTATGACAAAGTAAGGCCACAGGGGAAACCCTAACCACTAAAGAACAAGAAAAGAAATGGATCCACCACTTTCCAGGCTTGGTGAGCAGTCCTTTCTATGGAAAGCACAAAACAATAGAAGAGACAGACACAGGAACCTGAAAGCCCTCCACCTCTCCCCAGGCAGCGGTAATGAACACCTGGAATACCTATGTACCCAAAGTAGAAAGAACTCAAGCAACTATATTTTGGGATTATTATGCGCCCCTCTCTTACCTGCAGCATCTTCAGTTAAGAGGGAAAGTGAATTCCTCAAAATACTAGGCAGTTCTCTGCAATAAGCAAGGCGAGTTACAAGGGGCTTGTTTCAATGCCTGGGACACCATGCAGTCAAGGCACTTAGCCAGGTTCCTATGAATCCATAAAACTTCCCTCATCCGCTGGAAAAGTCACAATGCCACAATGCTCTTTCCCAAAGAGCATTCAGCAATCAAACACAAGGTTCTTTTCTTTTGTCCAGTGTTCTCTACTTCCTCTAGAGCGGGAATGGATTTTCTCTTTTGATTTTATTTATCACAAGTACCCTCCTCATTCACATATATATAAATACAAACATATATATACATATATATAATTTTCCAAATGAATTAAACTTTTCTACGCTCAACGAATGTTAGAGAAATAATTTCAATTTTTGAAAAGAAAACATTTCAATATTCTTATTTAATTCTTGTCTTTTAAAAAGCCATTTTCTTGGAAAATTTCTTTCATGAAAAGCAAAACAAAAATGTTCACCTGTGTTCCTTATAGTCTCACTTCTGAAATAACTGCCATAAACCAGAAGAAAATTTTCTAGGGTAGATTTTTAAATCTCCTTTTAGTATATTTGGGCAATAGAAGAATATTAATATTCTTTTATGAACCAAGGAATTAAATCCATCTATAAATTCCAGGATGAGACTATTACTATGAAAGGGGCATTACACACCTAACTCTAAAATTTCTGCAGGGACACAACTCCTAAATGAAAAACCATACCCCAATTCACAGGGGGCATGCAATAGAACCTGTGACCCTAAGGGATACAGCTACAACATAACCAAGTGTTTGAAGTTTCCCATCCACATAAAAGAAAAAAGAGATTCTGGGAAGGGCTGGAAAGACATCACTATCTCCCCCAACACTTCACTCATCAAACGAACCACTGGCCAATAATGTGTCTATTTATCTTACCCAGAAGCGGATCTATTAGCCAGACATTCTAAAAACACAAACGTTTCATTCTGCTTGGAGTAACTCCAATATCGGTGCCTTGCTGCAGAACCATGCTGCAGGAATACAAAGTAAGCCATGTGGATGCTGAAGCCACATATGAAGTGCATCATCATAAAATGTAATACCCAGAAAACCAACCCTTTGGAAAGGCTAAGGGTAATCCCCCAGCAGGAAGACTGTGGAATGAGAGGACAAAGCCAAATACAGAACTCCACAAGGACCCATTTGATCTAAACAATGAGGACAAATTTTAATGCCACTCACCGAAAGCTCTCAGGACTAAAAAAGCCAGTTTAGACTGAATTTAAAAAGCAAGACAATGCTGGAGGATGTCCTGAAATGGGCTTAGCAAGTCACCACTGACACCACATTAAACATAACCCAAAGCTACAATCAGGGTGAAGGCACTGCCTGAATAGAGAGGATGGGGTGTCTATAAAAGCCATGGCTCAGGAGGAAGAGGAAACAGAAGAAGGCCAGGCTGAAACTAACAAGAAAGACATTAACAACAATAAAACGAAAGAGCCAGAGGCTAACATGGTACTCCAGAAGGCTCAGAGAGACAAGCTGAGATGGATAAACTGTTCTAGATGAGACACAAGCTCTCCACATCTCAAGGAGCATGTGATACCATGGCCCTCGTTTCTTGTGAACCTCATTTCTCTTCTTATGGAGGAACGGTGCATAGACCCCAAGCCCCTGGGCTCTAACTGCCATAAACAAAAGCCAAACCCATTACGGTCAACTCCTTCCCCCGAAAATAAAACACACACGTACACTGAAAGCTCTGGCCAGATCACACAGCTAAAGTTTCCGGAACTTACACCGTAAAACCACAATCAGAAGTTGTTTTTGAAACGCTCACCACAAAAATCTGTGTCCTTTGCTTTAAAATAAGAAAAAAAAATCTGCTCTCCATAAAGGCAAGAGGTAAAGAGACACAAAATCTAACGTGGACATTGGGTGTGTTCCTCTCTATCATCCACCAGAGTCTTAGCGCTGCTCGTGGGCGACCTAGGGGCACCTGGCAGCGTGGTGGCACCCGCACCAGCGGCCACCTTCTCCTCCAGCGATCTGTTTCAGAGGCCGAGATTGCTGCCGGAGGTCCGGAAGCGGCGTCTGGCGCTGTCACGGCGCTGGGTGGGATGGGACAAAAAGGGAGGAAGGGCGCCGTGGGGTGGGGAAGGCGAAAAGGAGGCTTAGGCAGAGCCGGGCAGCCCCAGCTTGGGAAGGGGAGAAGGTGCAAAGGGCGGCGCGAAGCCCAGAGGCTCCGAGCTTCTACTAATGTTGCACGGGCTGCGCTGGGCCCGGCGAGCGAATCTCCTGCCTTAGATAGAGAAACCGGGTTCCCCACGGTCCACCCCCGTGCCCCATCCCGCTTTCAGGAACGACCCTACAAGCCACTTTCCCACTTCCACCCGCACCCCAAATGGGTCAGCTCCGGGGGCCGGGACTCCCACAAATTGCTGCCCGCCCGCCACACAGCGGTCATTGTTTCCTGCGCCTCCTACCTCCAGGCACTCGCTGATCCTTCCAACTCCCGGCCTACACGTTCAGCAGCTCCGGGCCCTCGGCAGCAGGGAGCGCAGCGGCTTTGGGCTTCGATTGCAGCTGGGACACGGGGCTATTAATACCCGCAGGCTGCGGCTGCGGCTGCGGCTGCGGCTGCGGCACTACCGTTCGAGCAAGGTTGCCGGTGGCCGGCCGTTGTCCTAACCATCAAAGGTGGCGTGGGGCGGAGTGAAGGGCGGAGCAGGCACGGTGGGTGGGGAGCGAGCTCAGGGTCGCCATGGCCGTCTAGACGACGGGCCCAGCACCCCGAGCGCGGGGAGGAGCAGCGCAAAGCTGACGACGGCCACGTCTCCAACCCCGAGCCCTAGCAGAGCGCTTGCAACACAGTGCCAACACGGGATTCGCCGCCTCTGAAGCGAGGGGGAAGTGAAAGCACTCGCGCCCCTCCTCGGACCAGGGACCGCTCCTCAGCGCCGGAGCCGGAGTCCACCCAGTTCCAGCAGCTGGGACATCCGGAGAGCCACAGCCCCCTCCAGCGTTCAGGCCTTGGAGCTGCGCGCTGGCACTCCCCGCCCCTCTTCCGCCATGGGTGCAGGTGGGCAATAGGGCGGCGGGTCCGCGGCGCCCCTCCGCGACCCGGACGAGCACACCTCAGATTTGTGTCTTACTTGGTCCAAAGGCTAGAGCCAGCCTGTGCGCTCTTCGACACCGAAACTAGCGCTGCAAGCTCTGGGCCGCGAGGGACTTAACCACGGAGGGGTAATTGCCTTCTGCCTCCTCATCCTACTGCCTGGGAGCAGCGTCCTCCACCCCGGAGATTCCCAGGACAATCCCCTCCCCACCCCCTCTCCGGAGGAAAGGCATGGAATGTATTAGGAGCTGGTTTACAGATTTTTGTTTGTTTTCGGGGTTTGTGGAAGTGGATAAAGGTGGGAGCAAGATTCAGGACCGAGGATGTAGGACCTAACGGGGGACAGACACTATCCCACGATCCAGCTGAGTTCTGCTGCCTTACCATCTCCCCTTTCTAAACCAATGGTTTCCCTTGATTTCCTTGTCGCAGTAGGCCCTCTGCTCGTGGAGGGAAAAGGTCTGGTGGCAGCAGGTTAGGAAAGAAAGCAACTCACTGTTACTTCCCAAGACTAGTGGGCGTCTGCCTCTGAAGTCACTGGCTCTTTTGTGACCAGTGGCCTCAAGGACTGGGTAGATTTCATGGGAGAGGCCTCAGGTTAACCTGCAGATGGGTAAGAGCAGGGCAGGGGCCCCGTGAGGAAGAGTCTGACACAAGAGCAGGGCCTGTTCCAAGTAAGGGTGTTTGTGTAAAGCTAGTGTGAGTGGTTTCTGGAGAAGAGCAGAGACATGTTTTGAGTACAAAGTACTGAACTGTTTTGTTTTGTTTTCTTTTAACTGCCTGTATATTTGGTGAAGGGGGAGGTAAAGAGGACATACAGGCCTCAGGTCTAGGAAGAAATGGCAGATAGGTAGTTTCTGGTTGAAGAGAAACAGTGGGTTCCAGGTTTGGCTCTGATATAACAGATGTGCGGCTCTGGACCAGCGGTCCCCAACCTTTTGGGCACCGGGACCGATTTTCCACGGATGGAGGGGCTAGAGGGCAGGAGGTAGAGCTCAGGAGGGGGTAGTGCTGGTCTGGGGGCAGAGCTCAGGAGAGCTTCACTTGCACACAGGGTTCACCTCCTGCTTTGGAACCTGTGCAGGCCCAGATGGGAGCGGGACTAGGGTGGGGAGCAGAGCCTAGAGGTGGAGCTCAGGCGATCTTTGCTCCAGGCTCAGTTCCCAACAGGCCAACGGACTGGTACCTGTCCCAGGCCCTGGGGTTGGGGACTCCTGCTCTAGAGGAACCGTGAATCAGAGGTTTTAGGCCAATGATTCTGTAAGTATGGTCCTCAGACCTGCAGCAGGAGCACCTGGAAACCAAGAAATGCAAATTCTTGGGCCCCACTTCTGACCTACCTTTTCAGATTCTTCAATCTTCTGTGCAATGGAATCGCTGGGAGAGCTAATTTAAATGATCTGGTCAAAGCTGAAGTGGGGCCTGAAAATTTATGTTTTAACAGGTTCCTTAATAGTAATGGGCCTAACTTTGAGGACCTAATCATTATATTAGATTAAAGGGTCTCAAATTCATAAAATCACCTAAGGTTGTTTAGAAAACAAAACAAAACAAACAGACAAACAAAAAACCCTCAATGCCCAGGCTTCGTGGAGCCAAATACATCAGGATTTCTGGGGTTGGGATCCAGTAGTTTTAAAGTTCTGCAGGTGATTTCATTGCGCAGTTGGGTTAGAGAAAAATTGTTGTAGACAGAGCTTTTATATGAGTCACCTGGGGACCTTGTTAAGTGGCACATTATGGTTCAGTAAGTTTGAGATTGTTTCTAACAAGCTCTAAAGTGCTGTGGTTTTTACTAGTCCAGGGATGAGACTCAGCAGTAGCAAGCAAGGTGCCATGAATACTTCACAACTAAAAATTGTGGAACTCACAAAAAAATTAAAAAGTGACATTAACTCAGTCACTGTCTTTGTGGAAGACAAGTATTTTCTACAGTGTTTTATTTATTTATTTATCTTTGGAGGGGAAGGGAAAGAGAGAAAGAGAGAAATATCAATGTATGGTTGCCTCTTGTGAGTCCCCTGCTGGGAACTGGCCTGCAACCTAGGCATGTGCCCTGACTGGGAATCGAACCATGATGATATGGTTCACAGGCCTGCGCTCAATCCATTGAGCTACACCAGCCAGGGCTAGTGTTTTTTTTTTATCTTCTTTCTAGTCTGGAATAAGATTTGGGCTATTTTGCTCTTTACATACATATGATCATAACACAGTAAGTCCTCCTTTATTGCCAGTGATAGGTTCTGTGACTTTAAGTGACACCACCATAATGAAACCAATTTTGCCAGAGGTTCACTGATATAAACAAAAGCTGAGTTTCTGTGGCATCTCAACGTTACAACAAAACAACATTGAATAAAACATTATTTGAGGACCTATTGTATATAATGTCTAATGCTATTTGATTATCTTAATATTACCAGCATTTTTGAGGGAAGGTGACTTTTTAAAAATTATTTTGTTGTTGTTCAATTACACTTGTCTGCATTTACCCCCACCACTTCTCCCCACCCAGTCAAACCCACCTCTCTCCCTTGCTTCCACCCTGCCCCCCTTGGTTTTGTCCATGTGTCCTTTATAGTTGTTCCTGAAAACCTTTCTCCCATTATCCCCACCCACCTCCGCTCTGGTTACTGTCAGATTGTTCTTAATTTCAATGTCTCTGGTTATATTTTGCTTGCTTTTTTCTTTTGTTGATTAGATTTCACTTAAAGGTAAGATCATATGGTATTTGTCCCTCACCACCTGACTTATTTCACTTAGCATAATGTCCCATTCATGCTGTCCCAAAGGGTAGGAGTACGCTCTTTCTCTCAGCTGCATAGTGTTCCATTGTGTAAATGTACCATGGGGTTTTTTTTTTGTTTCTTTTTTTGTTTTTGCATTTTAAAAATTCTCTTTTTAAAATTTATTTAATTATTTTTCAATTACAGTTTTCTGTCTATTACTCTCATCCCAAACCACTCCCCTCTGCTCCCCCCTCCCTCCAATATCCACCCTTCTTAGTTGTTGTCCATGTATCCTTTATATTTGTTCCTCTAAATCCCTCCCCTATTTCCCCTGAAATTTCTTCCCGTCTCCCCTCTGGTCACTGTCCCCTGTCCTCTATTTCAGTGTCTTTGGTTATATTTTGCTTGCTTGTTTGTCTTCTTTAGCTTCCTGTTAAAGGTGAGATCATATGGTATTTGTCCTTCAACACCTGGCTTATTTCACTCAGCATAATGCTTCCCAGTTCCATCCATGATGTTGCAAAAGGTAGGAGCTCCTTTTTTTCCTGCTACATAAAATTTTATTGTGTATATGTACCATAGTTTTTTGATCCAGTCATTGACTGATGAGCACCTAGGTTGCTTCCAACTCTTGGCTATTGTGAATTGTGCTGCTATGAACATTGGGGTGCATAGGATCTTTGGGATTGGTGTTTTAGGGTTCTTAGGATACACTCACAGCAGTGGAATTGCTGGGTCAAAAGGCAGATCCAATTTTAGTTTTCTGAGAAAATTCCATGCTGTTTTCCATAATGGTTGTACTAGTCTGCAATCCCACCAACAGTGGACCAGAGTCCCCTTTTCCCCACACCCTATCCAACATTTGTTGTTTATGGCTTTGTTTATGATAGCCATGCGGACTGGTGCAAAGTGGTATCTCCTTGTGGTTTTAATTTCCATCTCTCTGATAGCAATCAATATTGAGCATCTTTTCATGTGTCTCTGGATCCTCTGTATGTCCTCCTTGGAGAAGTGTCTGTTCAAGTCATTTCCCCATTTTTTAATTGGGTTGCTCGTCTTCTTTGAGTGGAGTCGAGTGAGTTCTTTGTATATTTTGGAGATTAAACCTTTGTCTGAGGTATCATTGGCAAATATTTTTTCCCAAACAGCTGCTTCTCTTTTTATCTTGATACCGTTTTCCTTAGCCATGCATAAGCTTTTAATTTTGATGAGATCCCATTTGTTTATTCTTTCCTTTATGTCCCTTGCTCTAGGGGATGTATCAGTAAATATCTTGCTGCGTAGAATATCTAAGATTTTCCTGCCAATGATCTCCTGTAGGGCTTTAATGGTTTCACAGCTTATATTTAATCCTTTTATCCACCTTGAATTAATTTTGCTTTATTGTGGAAGATGGTGCTCAAGTTTCATTTTTTTACATGTAGCTGTCCAGTTTTCCCCACACCATTTGTTGAAGAGGCTACCTTTACTCCATTTTATGTTACTGCCCCCTTTGTCAAATATTAAGTGAGCATAGACACTTGAGTTTATTTCTGGGCTCTCTGCTCTGTTCCATTGGTCTATGTGCCTGTTTTTATGCCAGTAGCAGACTGTTTTGATTACAGTGGCCTTGTAATACAGTTTGATATCAGGTATTGTGATCCCTCCTACTTTGTTCTTCTTTCTCAAAGTTGCAGCTGCTATTCGGGGTCGTTTATGGATCCATATAAATTTTTGAAGTGTTTGTTCTATGTCTGTGAAATATGCCATTGGTACTTTAATAGGTATTGCATTGAATCTGTAAATTGCTTTGGGTAGTATGGACATTTTGATTATGTGAATTCTTCCAATCCATGAATGCGGTATATGTTTTCATTAGTTTGTGTCTTCCTTGATTTCTTTCTTCAATGTTGTGCACTTTTCTACATATGGGTCTTTTACCTCCTTGGTTAGATTTATTCCCAGATATTTTATTTTTGTTTTTGCTATATCGAATGGGATTTTTTCTTGATTTCTGCTTCTGCTGATTCATTGTTAGTATACAAAAATGCCTTTGACTTCTGGATATTGACTTTGTAACCTGCTGTTTTGCCAAATTCATTTATTAGTTCGAGCAGTTTTTTGGTAGAGTCTATACGATTTTCCATGTACACTATCATGTCATCTGCAAACAGTGACAGTTTTGTTTCCTCCTTTCCTATTTAGACACCTCTTATTTCCTTTTCTTCTCTGATTGCTGAGGCTAAAACTTCCAATACTATATTAAATAGAAGTGGTGAAAGTGGACAACCTTGTCTTGTTCCTCATCTTAGTGGGAAAGATTTTACTTTTTGCGCATTGAGGATGATGTTGGCTGTAGGTCTTTCATATATGGCCTTTATTATATTGAGGAATGCTCCCTCTATTCCCACTTTGCTGAATACCTTTATCATAAATGGGTGTTGAACCTTATCAAAAGCTTTTTCCACATCTATTGAGATGATCATGTGGTTTTTGTCTTTGCTTTTGTTTATGTGAGGTACTACATTTACTGATTTACGAATACTGAACCATCCTTGCATCCCTGGTATGAATCACACTTTGTCGTGGTGTATGATCTTTTTGATATATTGTTGGATGTGATTTGCCAATATTTGATTGAGGATTTTAGTGTATATTTTCATCAGCGATATTGGCCTGAAGTTTTCTTTCTTCGTTTTGTCTCTATCTGGTTTTGGGATTAGGATGATGCTGGCTTCATAAAAAGAGTTGGGGAGTTTCCCATCATTTTCGATTTTTTGGAACAGTCTGTGAAGAATAGGGGTTAGGTCTTCCTTAAATGCTTTGTAGAATTCTCCTGTGAAACCATCTGGTCCAGGGCTTTTGAGTGATGGGAGTTTTTTCATTACTGCTTCAATTTCACCTGCTGTTATTGGTCTGTTTAGGCTTTCCACTTCTTCTTCATTGAGTTTTGGAAGATTATATTTTTCTAGAAATTTGTCCCTTTCACCTAGGTTTTCAGATTTCTTGGCATACAGTTCTTCATAGTAATTTCTTACAATCCCTTCTATTTCTGTGGTATCAGTTGTAATCTCTCCTCTTTCATTTCTGATTGTGTTTATTTGGGTCCTCTCTCTTCTTGATGAGCCTACTTAAAGGCTTGTCTATTTTATTTATCTTTTCAAAAAACCAACTCCTGAATTCATTGATCCTTAGAATTGTACTTTTAGTCTCTATGTTATTTAGTTCTGCTGTGATCTTGGTTATTTCCTTCCTTCTACTTGCTCTGGGCTGTTTTTGTTGTTGTTCCTCGAGTTCTTGCAGGTGTAGGGTTAGGTTGTTTGTTTGAAATGTTTTTATCTCCTTTAGGTAAGCCTGTATTGCTATGAACTTCCCTCTCAGGACTGCTTTCACTGTGTCCCATAAGTTTTGGGTTGTTGTAAGTTCATTTTCATTTGTTTCCAGAAACTTTCTGATTTCTTCCCTAATTTCACTCTTGACCCATTCCTTGTTTAATTGCATACCATTCAGTCTCCATGATTTGGGGTGTTTTGGGTTTTTTCCTTTGGGGTTGGTTTCTAATTTCAGTCCCTTGTGATCAGAGAAAATGCTTGGTATGAGTTCAGTTTTCTTGAATTTGTTGAGGCTCGTTTTGTGTCCTATCATCTGGTCTCTTTGAAACTGTTCCATGTGCATTTGAAAAGAATGTGTATTTAACTTCTTTGGGATGAAGGGCTCTATATATATATCAGTCAAGGCCATTTCATCTAGAGTGTTGTTTAATGCCGCAATATCTTTGTTGATGTTTTGTTTGGAAAACTTGTCCATTTTTGACAGTGGGGGTGTTAAAATCCCCTACTATAATTGTGTTGCTGTCAATATCTTTCTTGAAGTCCTCTAAGATTTTCTGTATATATTTGGGTGCTCCTATGTTGGGTGCATATATATTTATGATGTTAATGTCTTCTTGGTAGATTCTTCCCTGGAGTATTATGAAGTGACCTTCTGGGTCTCTCTTTATGGCCCTTTTTTTGAAGTCTATTTTGTCTGATATTAGAATTGCTACCCCGGCTTTTTTTTTCTTTTTCATTTGCTTGAAAAATTTGTTTCCATCCTTTCATTTTTAGTCTGTGATTTTCATTTTTAGTCATTTTCACTTTTGTCCTGAGGTGGGTCTCCTGTAGGCAGCATATGTGTGGGTCATGCTTTCTTATCCATTCAGCTACTCTATGTCTTTTGATTGGAGCATTTAATCCATTTATGTTTAAGGTTACTATTGATAGGTACTTATTCATTGCCATTTTTGTACCTGAGTTCCTCTCTGTCTCTCTCTTTTCTTTCCTTTCCTTAAAGCAGCCCTTTTATTAATTCCTGTAGAGCTGGTTTGGTGGAGGCATATTCTTTTAGACTTCTTTTGTCTTGGATGCTCTTTATTTGGCCTTCTATCTTGACTGAGAGCCTTGCTGGGTAAAGTAGCCTTGGTTGTAGGCCTCTGTTTCTCATTGCTTGGAATATTTCTTGCCATTCTCTTCTTGCTTGCAGTGTTTCCATTGAGAAATCAGTAGCTAACCTTATTGGGGCTCCCTTGTATGTTACTTCGTTTTTCTCCCTTGCTGCTTTTAAGATTCTCTCTTTGTCTCAGAATTTTGCCATTTTTATGATGATGTGTCTTGAAGTGGGTCTCTTTGGGTTCCTCTTAATTGGGACTCTCTGTGATTCCTGAGTTCGTGTGACTTTTTCTGTCATCAAATTAGGAAAATTTTCCGTTATTACTCTTTCAAATATATTTTCTATCTTTTGTTCTTCTTCTTCTCCTTTTGGTATTCCTATTATTCGGATATTATTATGTTTCATATTGTCTTGCATTTCTCTTAATCCCTCCTTATTTTTTCTGAGCCTCTCTTCCTTTACTTGCTCTGTCTGGGAGATTCTTTCTACTCTGTCCTCTAACTCACTGATGGAGTCTTCTGCCTCATTGATCCTTCTTTTCATACCTTATACTGTGTTGTTCAATTCAGAAATTGAATTCCTCATTTTCTCTTGGCCTTTGCTGATAGTTTCTGTTTCCTTTTTCATGTTGCTATAGTTTGCGGAGAGTTCATTGTAGCCTCCCTGTAGTTTTTGGTAGCTCATTTTGAGGTCTTTGAATTTCCTGATAACCAGTGTTTCGAATTCAAAATCTATTGACTTGCCTCTATATCATCTAACATTCTTTCTGAGACTTCCTCCTTTTCCTTCATTTGGGGATTGTTTCTTTGTCTTCCCATTGTCTGTGATGCTCTTCTTGTTGGCCTCAGCTTCTTAAATTGATCTGTTCTGACTCCTTGGGTTTATGGTGTGATCTTCTGTGGTAGAATACCTGTGAGATTCACTGGTTCAGTCTCCTGCGGGTATCTTGATGTTCTCCGCTTCCACCTACTCTTTTCTTTGTGTGTGTGTGATCAGTTGGAGGGGGAGGCAAAATGGTTTATGACAGCAGGAGAGTACTTTATGATATTTACAGTCACAGCCAGTAGAGAAGAGATAGAAGATCTTTAGGCTATATAGTGTTAACCATAATCTTCAACGCAACTTGCCACTTTTAAGAAAGGATTGACCAAAGATAAGTCTCTTGTTGGGGAGGGAAGGCTTGTGAGTTGTATCTAGAAAGCAGTGAGGTTGTGGGCAGTCAGATTTTGAGGTAAGGTGAGAGTAAAGAATAGTATATAGGTGTAGCATGTGAGCAAGTAGAGTCAATCACTATAGTAATAGAATTCAGGAACCTGCAAAGTGGGCTAAGACCTGAGAGCTGTGTTGTGAAGTATTTACAGTGGTATAGAAAGAAACAAACAAACATAAAGAAAAAGGCAGGAGAAGGAACGAAAAAGAGATCTAAGTTTGGGATGAAAGGAAGAAGGACTAAAACAGGAAAAAAGAAAGGAGAGGAACAAAGTATTGAAAGGTAAAGCAATAATAAAATTTAAAAAATATACGATTACTGAAAAAAGAAAAAAAGTTAAAAAAACAAAAGAAAAAAACACACCCTCCCTTGCTGGTTTCAAATTGTCCAATCTGGTTTTTCTTGTTTCAGCAGGACCCCTCTGTGGGCTTGGTTGTAGGCTCAGGCGCACACCCCAGTCCCAGCCAGGCTAACTGACTGGGGTGGGGGTGCCTGCCCACCCGACAGGCTGCCTGGGTCCCATGGGATCTGGCACAGTCCTCCCCAGTCCTGTGGCTGGGTGAGAAGCAAGGCAAGCTGCCTTCACAGGAGAACACCTCAGTCCACTTTCCAATAAAAACTTCTCCAGAAAGCCTGCCTCTCAGCCCAGCCTAATCCCCAACCCGACCAGGTGGTACAATGCTCCTTTCAAATCTCCTGAGCTGGTGGGCTTTTGGGCTGGCAATCACAGAGATCGCAACTGAACACAGCCCCCTGTCCTTGCCACTCTCCCTGCAAACCTAGGAAGACAAGTCTCTGCCTGGTGCCGCCCAGCCCCGCCTAGATGGGAAGGGAGGGAGCCAGCTCTCTTCCAAGGACCCCGCAGCCGGCCCAAGGCTCCACAGGGTGCCGGCTCCCGATGAGTCTTCCGTGGCAGATGCCCCTGACGCTAGCCGCAGACAGAAGCCTCTGCACACCACCCCCACAGCAGCAGGGGCTCCGAGGCCGCTAGGCGCCACCGGCCGAGGGCTGCCGGCCCCTCTGCCTCCGTCTTTACTCACGTCCCTGAGACCCCATCGACCTGTAGCTATCTGGTCCATCACTATCTCTGGTCTGTTATTTTCATAAATGCTGGGGAATTGTTGGTTGGGGAATTGATTGCGCTGTTCCTCAGTAGATCTGCCAGGATTTTCTCCCAGGGGTAAGAGAACTGGAGTCCCTCTGTCCTACTCCACTGTCATTTTCTCCACAAACTCCACCATGGGTTTTGGATCCACTCATTTACTTACGGGAACCTAGGCTGCTTCTAGCACGTGGCTATTGTAAATTGTGCTGCTATAAACGTTGGGGTGTATAGGTTCTTTTGGACTGGTGTTTCAGGGCTCTTAGGATATAATCCCAGCAGTGGAATTGCTGGGTCAAAAGGCAGTTCCATTTTTAGTTTTCTGAGAAAATTCCATACTCTTCTCCACAGTGGCTGCACCATTCAGCATTCCCACCAACAGTGCATTAGTGTTCCCTTTT
This sequence comes from Sturnira hondurensis, assembly GCF_014824575.4. Taxonomy (NCBI): domain Eukaryota; kingdom Metazoa; phylum Chordata; class Mammalia; order Chiroptera; family Phyllostomidae; genus Sturnira; species Sturnira hondurensis. The sequence goes on from NW_028074551.1 coordinate 186,862, forward strand.
CTCTACATCCTCTCCAACATGGGTTGGTTGATTTGTTTATGATGGCCATTCTCAGAAGGTGACTTTTTAAAAAGGCCATCCAAGAAGGTTAGTAGACTGAGGGTAGGAGCCTGTGGGGGAAGAAAAGGGAGGCTTGGGGGCTCCAGCTACCAGAGGCTAGAGAAGCCCCCAGCTTCATTTCAACTCAAACAAACATTCCGTACTTTGTACTTAATCTAATTGAAAGCACTTTTTAAATTCCTCTTCATGAAAAGCCAGGGGTACCTGGACTAGAAAATCTACAACCTGGACAATCAAACCCTGATTAATTGAGGTGTTTTCTTGTTATTTTGGGTCATTAATGCTTAACTTTCAAACTATACAAATTTATAATTACCTAGGTCCTCTTTTTTTTACCCCACTTTACAGATGAGGAAACTGAGCCCAAGAGGGGCTCAGTAACTTTCCCAAGGTCATACAGCAAGTCAATGGTAGAGAAGGACTTCATACTCAGGTCATGATGCTTCAGAGGCTATCGTCCTTTTAACCATGCTGTGTTGTGCCTCTGGATTCATAAATCTAGGACAACTGAAGAAAAGTATTAAAAACATACTTCTTTTAAGGTAGAAAATAGGATAAAAGTAAGAACTTTTTGTCATTTTTTTAACTTTCCTTGCAAAAGGAGAAATACAGAAGGTAACCTGAGGGAGGTACTTAGACTACAGTCATTTTGAATCCAGCCTGTGATCTTGCCCTTTGATTCTCAGAGAATGAAATGGCACATAAGGGGAAATGTATCATTATTGACGGTTACTTGAAGCATTTTCATTCTTCAAAATGCGTTTAAAATTTAAATAGGATTGTGGGGGGTCCAGGGAGTATATGAGTGTATGTTTGTTTCCATAATCAACATAACAAATCCCTTTGGGTTATTGATTTTATGTATGATGACCCATGCAAAATCATAACACTTAGCACATTTTTTGGACCAGAAAATGCACCTAGGTTTTAAAGGAGGGAAATTGGAAAAAAATTTTTTGAAGCAGAAAATGTGGTAAAATATTCAATAACATAAATACATAATATTTCACCAATGTAAACAGAACTCAACAGCAGCAGTAACAACCATTATTCCTCCCAAATTGGGGTGAAGAGGCATCTTATAGTCCAAAAAATACCGTAGAAATCTGTAGTAGGAGTTTCATATGTTTTTTGTAATTACCTCCTTTTAAAAATTGTACCCATACACATTTTAAGGCAAAAAATTAAAATCTGCCCTGGCTGGTATAGCTCAGTGGATTGAGTGTGGGCCTGTGAGCTAAGGGATCGCGGTTTGATTCCCAGTCAGGGCACATGCCTGGGTTGCAGGCCAGTTCTCAGCAGGGGACTCACGAGAGGCAACCATACATAGATATTTCTCTCCCTCTCTCCTTCCCTTCCCCTCTAAAGATAAATAAATAAAATTTTTAAAAATATTAAAATCTTCTTCTTCCCCTTCCCCCTAATAATTGCTGCTGAAAATCTATAAAATCTAATGCATACTGAAGGATTGTCAAAGGATAAATTAAAGAAGAAATCACCTACATACTTGCCCCTCTCTGAATATGATGAGGGACAGCTGCTGGTCAACATGGATGCCTGCATTTCCAAGCTTTACTCTTCCCTCAACATAGCGTAGGGCAATTAGTCCTCCTAAAATCCCCAATTCTCACCAACTCTGTGGAGAAATATTACTTTATGAACTGGCCTTTCGGTGCTTTTTTATCTTGCATGGAATCAAGGCTGCCTAAATGCAACTCCTAAGCCTTGAAAATAAAGTGAATGCTAAATACAGTCACACTTTTTTCCTAAGCAGTGGGATGTTGACAGCCCAGCAAGAAGAGGCCTGTTCCTTAGCTCATTAGTAAAGGGGTTAAAAGTGGACAAATATAGCAATAGTACTTGGTTGAATTATTCTTTTTAATCTTTTTCACACAGATTGAAAATACCAGTGGAAAGGAGGCAGTAAAGACATATTATTCATGAAATAATTTCTATCATTTTTATTTTTTAGAGAGAGAGGCAAATGGAGGGAAAAAGAGAGGGAGAGAAACATCAATGTGTGAGACAAACACTGATCAGTAGCCTCTTGCACATCCCCAACCAAGGACCTGGTCCTCAACCCAGAAATGTCCCCCAATTGGGAGAAATGCAACCCTTTGGTTTGTGGGATGTCGCCCAACTCAGTGAGCCACACCAGTGGGGAATAATTTATATCCTTTAACAAATTAAAAGCTTTATTATACATTGAAACATAAACTCCGTAAGTGTGTAATCACAAATTATCTCTAAATATTTGTTTTAATTCTGAATGAGGAATAACCAAGAGAAATGGACTTAATTGACAGTAATCTGAAATCAATTAACTTTTTACAGTTAAAAATTATGTAATACCAAAGAAAGATTAAAATTTTTCTGTCCTAGAAATGCTTAAAAATAGAGTAGATTTGTATATTATCCTTGTTTTTCAGTACTGCTCCAAATATGAAGATACTGATATTCTTTTAAATGGGCTTAAGATTTAAATGGACACCACAGAAGATATGTGAATAGCCAGTGATTAAAGAGCTTATTATCTGTTTGGAAAAAAAATTAAAGCCACATTGAGACATACTACATGCCTACTAGAATTGCTAAAATTAAAGACTACCACCATCAAAGCTTGATCAGGATGTGGAACAACTGAAACTTATGCTAATGAGTTGCAAAATGCAAAGGGGTGCAACCACTTTGGGAAAAATCTGGCAGTTTCTTATAAAGTTAAACATACACTCACTATAAGACCAACAAATTTCACTCCTATGTATTTACTTAAGAAAACCAAAAACATGTCTACAAAAGACTTGTACAAAAATGTCCATAATAGTCTAATTCATAAAACTCCAGATGCCCATCAACAGAATGGAAAAGTAAGCTGTGGTATATTCATACACAATGTACTTACTAGTCAACAGTAAAAAGAAATAAACTATTGATACATGCAGCAGCATGGATGAATCTCAGAAGCATTCTGTTGAGTGAAAGGAACTTCAAACACAAAATAGTGTTTATTGTACTTTTCTATATTTATGATATTTTACAATAGGCAAACCGAATACACAAAGAAAAACTCAGCGTGGAAATTGTCTTTGAAGGGCAGAGGATGTAGAGTGGCTGGAAGTTACATGAGAGAATGTTCTGGAATGACTAATATATGTATCTTGACAGAGGTTTGGTTTATACTAATGAATACCTTAAGACAGTGAATATATACTTAAGATTTCATCATATGTAGGACTTCCACCAAGATGGAGGCGTAGGTGGAAACACTCTACCTTCTCCCACAACCAACTTTAAAGACAACAAAGTTTTAGTATACAAAAACGCAGCCAAAACACAGAAAATTGAACTATATGGAAGTCCAACAACAACGAACCATTCAGCCAGACTGGTAAGAGGGTTGGAGCCAGCAGCAGAGCAGGGTCGGGCAGGAAAGATCCCTGGACCCAGGCACATAGGCAGCTGTGGGCTGATCCGAGGTGTGGGATTGCAATGGGCAGACCCAGTGATGGTGCAAAGCTGCAGGCTGAGTGCAGTCACACATTTGAGTGCAGATAAACCAGCGAAGGAGTGAGCAGTGAGACAGACCACTCAGGCCCCAGCAGCGGGAAGCAGCAGAGGGGACCACTATTGCCCCTTCTGACCCCGCCCCCACATACAGCATCACAACCCAGCAACTGTGTTGCTCCACCCTGGTGAACACCTAGGGCTCCGCTCCTCATACGTAACAAGCATGAGCAGACCAAAACATGGCTGAAGATTCAAAGCCCCAGAGCCATTAACTCTAAGCGACCAAGAAATAGCCAGCCTCTCAGATACACAGTTAATAACACTGGTGATCAGGATGTTCACAGAACTGGTTGATTTTAGTCACAGATTAGAGGAACAAATGAAGGCTAAACTCATTGAAATGAAGGGAGATGCACAGGAAACCAATAGTGATGGAAAGGAAACTGGGACTCAAACCAAGGGAGTGGACCAGAAGGAAGAACGAAACATCCAACCAGAAAAGAAGGAAGAAATGAGAATTCAAAAAAATGAGGAGAGGCTTAGGACATCTTTAAACATTCCAACATCCAGATTATAGGGGTACCAGAAGGGAGAAAGAAACAGCCACGAGTGGAAAACTTATTTGAACAAATAATAAAGGAGAACTTCCCCAGTCTGGCAAAGGAAATAGACTTCCAGGAAATCCAGGAAGCTCAGAGAGTCCCAGAGAAGTTGGACCCAAGAAGGAACACACCAAGGCACATCATAATTACATTAGCCAAGATTAAAATGAAGAGAGAATCCTAGAAGCAGCAAGAGATAAGGGGACAGTCACCTACAAAGGAGTTCCCATCAGACTGTCAGCAGATTTCTCAAAAGAAACCTTACAGGCAAGAAGGAGGTGTAAAGAAGTGTTCCAAGTCATGAAATTCAAAGAGCTACAGCCAAGATTGCTCTATCCAGCAAAGCTTTCATTTAGAATGGAAGGACAGATAAAGTGGTTCTCAGATAAGATCAAGTTCAAGGAGTTCATCATCACCAATCCCTTATTATATGAAATGTTAAAGGAACTTATATAAGAAAAAGAAGATGAAAAATATGAACAGTGAAAGGACAGCAAACTCACAGTTATTAACAACCACACCTAAAACAAAAGCAAACCAAGAGGACAGCTAGATCAGGAGCAGAACCATAGAAATGAAGATCACATGGAGGTTTGGCAACAGGAGTGGGAGGAAGAGAAGGGGGGAGAAGGTGCAGAAAATAAGTAGCATAGATGGTAGGTGGAAAGTAGATTGGGGGTAGGGCAAGAATAGTAGGGGAAATATAGAATCTAAAGAACTTGAGACGTGGTCATAAACTAAAGAGGGGAATGGGGGGAGGGGGTGTGCAGAGTAGAGGGGAATGAAGGGGGGAATAGAACAACTGTAATGACATAATTAATAACATATTTTTTAAAAGATTTCATCATATGTAAATATTACCTCAAAATAAATGAAACAAATATTGAACTTTAACAAAAGAAGGGGAATATGCTCTTGCTGGTGTGGCTCAGTGGATTGGGTGCTGGCCTGCAAACCAAGGGGTCTCTGGTTCAATCCCAGTCAGGGCATGTACCTGAGTTGTGGACCAGGTCCCCAGTCAGGGGCACATGAGGGACAACCACACATTGATATTTCTCTCCCTCTATTTCTCTTTCCCTTCCCCTTTCTAAAAATGAATAAATAAATAGAAATCTTTAAAAAAAAAGTAAATAAATAGAAGAAGGGGAATAAAATGTTAACAGTAGAATCTTGTTGGTGACTAGAAGCATGTTCACTATAAAATTCTCTCAACTTTTGTATGTTTAAAAACATTATAGTAAGGACTTCCGCCAAGATGCAGGCATAGGTGGAAACACTGTGCCTTCTCCCACAACCAAGTTTGAATACAACAAAGGTTTGGAGAACAAAGACACAGCCAAAGAACAGAAAATTGAATTATACAGAAGTCCAACAGCAACAAACCCTTCAACTGGGACCGATGATACAGGGTGCAGCCAAGGGGGGCCCAGAAAAGATTTGGAATGGTGTCCAGAACTCAAAATGTACAGGAATATTGGAGGAAATATTAAGATGTCCTCGCCCCCCCCCCACCCCCAGGTGTCAGTTGGGGGAAGGGACAAATGGAGCAGGGCCATTGAGAGTTGTTTTGCATAGCAACAGTTTTGCAGCTAACCTCTGGAATGGTCATTTAACATATCTATAACCTTTAACTGGTTTCATAGATATGTTAAATAGCTATGGCCAAATTTTGGGCAAGGGAGAAGTGAGTGGCTGCTACCCAGGATGTAACTGGGGGCTGCTTCTCAGAGAGAGTTCCTGTGAGAGAGGCATGTGGCTTTAGCAGAGTGAGGACCCCCTCTTGGCGAGGTGAAGGGGAGAGCCATGCTGTTTTGGAAAGATGTAGACCCCTGCAGCCATTAGGAGGGAGAGCCAAGTGGTTTCAGCAGAGTGCAGACCCCACTAGGCCAGGTGAAAGGGAAGACCACGCAGCTTTGCCAGAATGGAGATCCCTGCGGCCAGGTGAAGAAGAAAGGAGCGCTTTTGGTGGAGTGCGGCTTTGGTAGAAGAGGCCCACGTGGCTTTGGTGCACTTCCTTTGGCGGAGTGGCCTGGAAAGCAGGAGAGACTTTGACTGGAACTTGATACAAAGAACTCTTGCTAGTGAAAGGTGCCTCATGACTTTGGATTAGTTGGAGATCCTGCCTAGCCAGACGACACAGCTCAAGTGCCAGCGACCTGAAAAATGGACGGGTGCTCTTTTCCTGATTTACAGTACCCGGAGTTGGGACAGTGGGAGAAGGGAGCACTGTGCGTGTGTGTGTGTAGGTGTATACCCTTAAAGACTTTAATATTTTAAGGAAGGCATTAGCCCTCAATAGCATTAAATAAACATTTTGTTTCCTTTTCACAAATCTCTGGCATTGAGAGATGTCTTTCCAATTGGCGGCGGACAGAAGAGCCCAATAGATATTAGAATACCGTCCTTGGGAGGGGCCCCTGTTTTCTGAAGCAGTTTTTGGCATCCCTCGGTGGGCCAAGTATTGCCCCTCCTCAGACTCTTGTTCGGTAACACCAGTAAGAGGGGCGGAGCCAGCAGCAGAGCAGGGTCAGGCAGGAAAGATCCACTGACCTAGGCGCGCAGGTAGACCGGACCCAGTCAGGGTGTGGGGCAGACTGACCGCGGTCGCGCGGTCGCGCGTTCGAGCACAGTGAGATGGACCACGCAGGACCCAGCGGGCGAACCCAGTGGTGGAGGGCTGACGGCAGTGGCACACTCACATGCAGTGGGACAAAACACTCAGGCCCCGGTGACAGTGGCAGCTGCAGCGGGAGGTGGCAAACGGGACACCATTGCTCCTCTTGGACCCCGGCCCCACGTACAGAGTCACAACCCAGCGACTTAGTTGCCCTGCTCTGGTGAACACCTAGGGCTCCGATCCTGCTACAGAACAGGCACGAACAGCCCAAAAGATGGCACAAGAAGAACTCAAAGTCCCAGAGCCCATAACTCTAAGCGACCAAGAGATTGCCAGCCTCTCAGAAGCACAATTCAAGACACTGTTTATCAGGATGTGCACAGAACTGGTAGATTATAGTCACAAATTAGAGGAACATATGAAGGCTAAACTAATTGAAATGAAGGGAGATGTCCAGGAAACCAATAGCAATGGAAAGGAAACTGGGACTCAAATCAATGGAATGGACCAGAAGGAAGAACGAAACATCCAACCAGAAAGGAATGAAGAAATGAGAATTCAAAAAAATGAGGAGAGGCTTAGGAACCTCCAGGACATCTGTAAACATTCCAACATCCAAATTATAGGGGTACCAGAAGGGGGAAAGAAACAGCCACGAGTGGAAAACTTATTTGAACAAATAATAAAGGAGAACTTCCCCAGTCTGGCAAAGGAAATAGACTTCCAGGAAATCCAGGAAGCTCAGAGAGTCCCAAAGAAGTTGGACCCAAGAAGGAACACACCAAGGCACATCATAATTACATTAGCCAAGATTAAAATGAAGGAGAGAATCCTAGAAGCAGCAAGAGATAAGGGGACAGTCACGTACAAAGGAGTACGCATCAGTCTGTCAGCAGATTTCTCAAAAGAGACCTTACAGGCAAGAAGGGGCTGGAAAGAAGTGTTCCAAGTCATGAAACCCAAAGACCTACAGCCAAGATTGCTTTATCCAGCAAAACTTTCATTTAGAATGGAAGGGCAGAGAAAGTGGTTCTCAGATAAGGTCAAGTTCAAGGAGTTCATCATCACCAAGCCCTTATTATATGAAATGTTAAAGGAACTTATATAAGAAAAAGAAGATGAAAAATATGAATAGTGAAAGGACAGCAAACTCACAGATATTAACAACCACATCTAAAACAAAAGCAAACCAAGAGGACAGCTAGATCAGGAGTGGAACCATAGAAATGAAGAACACTTGGAGGGTTAGCAGCAGGGGAGTGGGAGGAGGAGAAGGAGGGAGAAGGTACAGAAAATAGCATAGACAGTAGGTAGAAAATAGATAGTGGGGGGGGCAAGAATAGTAGGGGAAATATAGAATCTAAAGAACTTGAGACGTGGTTATAAACTAAGGGGGGGAGAATGATGGGGGAGGGAGTGTGGGGGTGGAGGGGAATGAAGGGGGGAAATAGAGCAACTGTAATGGTATAATCAATAAAAATAAATAAAAAATAAAAGAAGCAGGATAATAAAAAAAACATTATAGTAAAAGGATGAATTCCAGTGCTAGTTATAAACCCAAGATAAATAAAAACATATGTTAACACAAAAACTTATAGATGAATATCCATATGAGCATTATTCATGATAGCAAAAAGTAGAAACAATCCAGTATCAGATGATGAAGGGATAAACCAAATATTATATCTATACAATGGAATATTATTTGGCAATAAAAAGAAATGAAATACTGCCCTGGCTGGTGTAGCTCAGTGGATTGAGTGCGGGCCTGCAAACCAGAGGATCGTGGTTTGATTCCCAGTCAGGGCACATGCCTGGGTTGTAGTCCGGTTCCCTGCAGGCCAACTCCCAGCAGGGGACACATGAAAGGCAACCATACATTGATGTTTCTCTCCCTCTCCTTCCCCTCTAAAGATAAATAAATAAAATCTTTAAAAAAAAGAAATGGAATACTGATGTGTCCTAAAATCGCAATGAACCTTGAAACATGCTAAGTGAATGAAATTAGAAAAGAACACATATATACTCCGTATATAATAATAGATATTATTATTGCATTTATATGAAAGGTCAAAATAGGCAAATCTAAAGAGACAGAAAGTAGATTAGAGGTTGCCTCAGGCTGGAGGATTTGGAGGGAAATGGGGACTAAACTGTTAATGGGTAGCAGGTTTCTTCTTGGGGTGAGGAAAATGTAAAATTGATTGTGAAGATCATTGTAAAACTGTGAATATATTAAAACCTATTGAATAGTATACTTTTAATGACTGAATTGTATGGTTTATGAATTATAGTCAATGAAACCACTGTAAAATATTTAGGATCAGACTTATTATCACACACTTAATTGCCCTGTGAACCACAGATCTCTTCAGCTAAATGAAGAGAAAACATCCTTGTCATATTTTCCAATGTGTATATTTTAATGCAAATTTCTTGATAATTTCTAAATTCATAAAACATATGAACATAGTATTAATCTTTGATTCATCCAACTTACTCCAACCAAATGACAAATATTCCAGCAGGTGGGTTTTGGGGTTGGTTTTTTTTTTTGGAGGGGGGGTTATTTTTTGTTTTGGGTGTTTAGTTTTTTGTTTATTTATTTTAGTAATTCCTAGTTACAAATGTCTCAGACAAGGGTGTTAGAAATGCCTGAACTCTTTCTGCTGTTCACCCTAGATACCTGTAAAGTCCCAAAGGAACAGAGAGACACAGGGGATGAGAGTGCATGTGAAATGAGAAAGGTATTATTTATGTAGGTCACCAGTTCTCGAACTTGCATGCATATTGGAATCTTCTGGGTGGTTTAAAAAAAAAGCATTGATGCCTGAGTTGTCCTCCTCCTGCTCCCGGAGATCCAGATGTAATTGATATGGAATGTGATCTGGGCATCAGGATTTTTTACGGCCTAGGAGATTTGAACATGCAGTAGAGTTGAGAATCACTGTCCTGGGACAATATCCTGAGTTCATGGAGAGGTGGCAGAGGCTTAGTTGAAAACCTAAATCCAAATGGTCTAACTCCTCTAGGTGGACCCAAGATACAAGAACCTCCAGTGGTGAGTGTATGCAGATAGACAACAACATGGCAGAGCATGACACCATCAACCTCTTTTAAATTTCAAAAGAGAAAACATGATTCTAAATCAAACTATTTAAAAATGTATTTTATGAAAACCTTTCCTGTTTTCTTGTTCCTCTATCACTCAATTCTCATCCCACTTCCAGCCCTCAAAGAGGTCGCCACTATCAATAGTTTCTTTTTTCTAGAGAATGCAAGCCAATCCAGATATATATTATTTTTCCCTTTAAAAAAAAACAGGAATGGTAGAACTTAATGCTATTTTTTTCTGGGAAAATGTTGGCAATAATTTTGTATCAGTGCTTAATGAGCTTCCTCCTTTCTTATGTCTGCATAGTACTCCATTATATGGATATGACACAATTTATTTTAAAGACAAATTATTGATGGACATTAATATGTTTCCTGTTTGGTGTTATAGCCAATGTGCCCATGAATAACTCTGCCTGTACCATTTTGTACATGCATGAATATAACTGATGCACATTTTAAAATTGTCCTTCATGGGGTTGTTGCTATTCACGGTTAGACTAGCAATGTATGAAAGTTCCTGCTTTACCACTGCCTCACCATAAGGTGGGTTGTCACAGTTTTAAGTTTTTTCCTAGTCTTATAAGGGAAAAAAAACCACCAAAGAGCAAAACAAAAAACTTCAGTGTAGTATGGTTTACATATCTTCTTACTTGTGAAGTTGTGTGTATTTTTGTATGTTTAAGAACCCTTCTAGTTGGTTGAGTGTCCCCCCCAAAACTGAAAGGTTACATCTCTGTGCCCTGGTCCCAGGTTGGGATGCATGGGAGGGGCAACAAATGGATGTTGAATGGGTGTTTCTCTCTCTTTCTCCCTCTCTTCCCCATCTCTAAAATTAATTAATTAGTTAATTAATTAATTTTTAAAGAGTCTTTCTTATTTTCTCTCTTATCATTATACACTCATATCTTTTGTGGCCCAGCAACAGCACCAAAGAAAGAGATGATCTCAGTGATATTCCCTACTGCTCACTCCATCCAACAATTTATCAATTATAGGAGGAACAAGGAGATGAGTGGACAGATGGGAAGACAGAAAGGTAGAAGCTCTCCAGCCTTGACAAAAGGGAGACACTACTTACATGCCCAAGGGGTCATTATACACTATCATTCATTCATTCTTATAATATTAATTGAATGCCTACTGCTATATAGAAAGCATAGCCTATGGGTAAAAGATGAAAGCACAGAGGAATTAGGAGGTATTACTCAAAATTGCATCATAATTGTACAAGTCCTACCAATATTCATACATGTTTCTTTTTGGGGGCATTGATGTGCAACTAATTACACCATCATAAGCCAAAACTAAACTACCATTTTATACTTTTCCCATATTCTTTGCATTAAGCTAATCCAACTGAGCTAGTTATCCAATATTTGAAAGTAATGTTTCTATAAATACAACCTTTACACTTTTAGCATTTTCCCACAATCTTAAAGAGCAAAATTTCTGATCTACACTTTACTATTATTTCCCCAAAGTCTTTTCTTATTTGAGAACTTTATGTGTGTCTCTTTGCTCATTTGAGGTTTTTTGGTATAGAGACCTAATAAGGACTTTCTACTGAAATCTAGTCAACCCCCCAGGTTCCTTGCTAAACAGAGGCTTTCAATCTTTCTTATTTTAAAGCATTTCCAAGGAAAAACCTCTAATTCTCTCAATAATCTTCCATTCCAGCTTTTATGATCCAGTTGTCTAAATAACTTTCTACTGCCCATCACCTCAAAATGATCTCATTGACTATCTTAACATAATTTGATGCTAATTACTCCTAAATTTAGGCAAGAATACCTAGAAGCATCAGCCTTCTGGGAGGAAAGAAAGTAATACTAAGCTGGGACCTGGAGGTGTAGGAAACAGGTAATGGACTTGGCAGGTAATGGAAAAGATGGTCTCAGCAGTATTTAACTTCAAAGTTGCTTTTCTCAATGCCATTTGCTAAAATATTTAGCAATTAGTTATACCTTGCAGTATCTCAACTCTTGCTGCTGAGTGTATCTGAGAATAGTTGAATTTTAGGAGACCCCCTCTCTTCTATCTCTGAAGATTTGGGAGTGTTTTCTAATATAAAATGATAGTTACTACCTACTTAATATTCTTTAGATTTTCTTCTAACTGTATTTGATGGTATATCTATTAAAATTTGTCCTTAGAGCTGTCTCTTCTAAGGTTGGATGGTAACCTACCTTGAATGAGAACTTCCTTTTTTGTGTGGGGGAAAAGTTATCATGAGGTATAATTAAACTCCTTTTTATTATTTGCCTTATTCTTCTATTACTTAAATCCTGGGAAAAGTTAGACTCAAACTACATTGACTTACAGATGTTACAATGATAGAGTTCATCTCTTTACATTTTATTTGAATTCTATTTTATAGTGTTTCCATGACGGGTAAACGGAGGCTTCTCTATTGCCCTAAAGCACAAGGGATTACAAAGGGTTGGTTTGGGAATGACACAATTAATTGTCAATTAGGCTAAGAAGTAATGAAGGAGATTTGTTGAGGGGAGGAGAAGCAGATGCTCTCTTAACAAAATAAAGCTAGTGTATATTCAGCAAAACTAGAATCAAAGTAATGTTAGTACAAGAAATGTGAATTACTCTAGTGGACCAGATGGAAGAGGAGGAGAGAAAATCAGCCAAAAAACAATTCCTACAGGGGAAAGATGGGTTGATCTTGTATGATGAGGAAAAAACTAGATAAAGCCTGGTATACAAGCACTCCCATTTTCCAGCTACTTCATTAAATCTCTGTCCTCGGGAGCAAACTCATTCTGAATAGGCAACTAGGAAGGCCAAAAGATAAGAGACCCAAACCCACTACTTTGGGTCTCTGTAACTGAGCCAAAAGGAAAAACATTGATGTCTGAGACTTCAAAATGTACAGTATTTGGACTTCCACCAAGATGGAGGCATAGGTGGAAACACTGTGCCTTCTCCCACAACCAAGTTTGAATACAACAAAGGTTTGGAGAACAAGGACACACCCAAAGACCAGAAAATGGAATTATACGGAAGTCCGACAACTACTGAACCCTTCAACAGGAATGGTAAGAGAGGCAGAGCCAGCAGCGGAGCTGGGTCGGACAGGAAAGATCCCCGACCTAGGCGCACAGGCAGCCCGGAACCAGTCGGGGTGTGGGGCAGGCTGACCGTGGTCGCACATTCGCGCACAGTGAGATGGACCACACAGGCCCCAGGGGGTGAACCCAGTGGTGGAGGGCTGACGGCGGTAGCACACTCGCGTGCAGTGGAACGAAACGCGTGGGCCTGGTGACGGTGGTGGCTGTAGTGCCGGTGGGGGCCACAGTGGCAGGCAGCAGAGGGAAGCCATTGTCCCTCTTTGACCCCGCCCCCACATACAACGTCACAACCCAGCGACTTAGTTGCCCTGCTCTGGTGAACACTTTATGGCTCCGATCCTGCTACGGAACAGGCACGAACAGCCCAAAAGATGGAACAAGAAGAACTCAAAGTCCCAGAGCCCATAACTCTAAGCGACCAAGAGATTGCCAGCCTCTCAGAAGCACAATTCAAGACACTATTCATCAGGATGCTCACAGAATTGGTAGATTATAGTCACAAATTAGAGGAACATATGAAGGCTAAACTAATTGAAATGAAGGGAGATGTCCAGGAAACCAGTAGTGATGGAAAGGAAACTGGGACTCAAATCAATGGAATCAGAAGGAAGAACGAAACATCCAACCAGAAAGGAATGAAGAAATGAGAATTCAAAAAAATGAGGAGAGGCTTAGGAACCTCCAGGACATCTGTAAACGTTCCAACATCCGAATTATAGAGGTACCAGAAGGGGGAAAGAAACAGGCATGAGTGGAAAATGTATTTGAACAAATAATAAAGGAAAACTTCCCCAGTCTGGCAAAGGAAAGAGACTTCCAGGAAATCCAGGAAGCTCAGAGAGTCCCAAAGAAGCTGGACCCAAGAAGGAACACACCAAGGCACATCATAATTACATTAGCCAAGATTAAAATGAAGGAGAGAATCCTAGAAGCAGCAAGAGATAAGGGGACAGTCACCTACAAAGGAGTACCCATCAGACTGTCAGCTGATTTCTCAAAAGAAACCTTACAGGCAAGAAGGGGCTGGAAAGAAGTATTCCAAGTCATGAAATCCAAAGACTTACAGCCAAGATTGCTTTATCCAGCAAAACTTTCATTTAAAATGGAAGGACAGATAAAGTGGTTCTCAGATAAGATGAAGTTCAAGGAGTTCATCATCACCAAGCCCTTATTATATGAAATGCTAAAGGGACTTATATAAGAAAAAGAAGATGAAAAATATGAACAGTGAAAGGACAGCAACCACACAGTTATTAACAACCACACCTAAAACAAAAGCAATCCAAGAGGACAGGTAGATCAGGAGTGGAACCATAGAAATGAAGAACACATGGAGGGTTAGAAACAGGGGGGTGGGAGGAGGAGAAGGGGGGAGAAGGCACAGAAAATAGCATAGATGGTAGGCAGAAAATGGATAGGGGGGAGGGCAAGAATAGTAGGGGAAATATAGAATCTAAAGAACTTGAGACACGTGGTTATAAACTAAGGGTGGGAGAATGATGGGGGAGGGAGTGTGGGGGTGGAGGGGAATGAAGGGGGGGAACAGAACAACTGTAATGGTATAATCAATAAAATATATTTTAAAAATGTACAGTATTTGGAGCCCAATCTGCAGAGCATAGAAGGATCAAGGTACTGAAACACAGAATAGGAGCCTTGAAATGGAGACTCTGCAGAAAAGTACACGTGAGGCACACATACCTAAAAAGCAACATAAGTCTTTAAAAAATATGAGAAAAGGGCCAAGGAGAATGCTATGGGAATAACATAGAAATACAAAGTAAGTGGTGGAAAAACAAAACAAAATTCAGAATCTGACCTCAACCTAACAATCCTTACTAGAAGAAAGTAAGCATAAATTACCGTGCCTTGGTAGAAGTAGTAAGATTCAGGGTATCTCTAAAATAGATAATCCCTAATGTATTGTAGTTGATATTTTGGTATTTAAAAACAGAATAAAAGTATTTCAAAAAATATGTAGCACTTCTGGCCAAGATGGAGGCATAGATAGATACATTTTGCCTCCTTGCACAACCAAAAGAAGGAAAACCACAAATTTAAAAAACAAAACACAACCAGAACTGCTAGGAAATCAAACTGTGTGGAAGTCCAATGACTAAGGAGTTAAAGAAGGAACATTCATCCAGACCGGTAGGA
Source organism: Sturnira hondurensis (assembly GCF_014824575.4). NCBI lineage: Eukaryota > Metazoa > Chordata > Mammalia > Chiroptera > Phyllostomidae > Sturnira > Sturnira hondurensis. The sequence continues at coordinate 202,005 of NW_028074551.1, forward strand.
GAGGCAGAGACAGGCAGACCTGGCAAGGCAGCAGCTAGAGAACAGGGTAGGTGAGGCAGTGGCTGGTGGTCCCACACTTGTGTGTGGATAAACTGGGAGGAACGACTGGAAAGTGAGACAGTGAAATCCAGGGTTCCAGTGTGGGAAGAAAAAGCCTCAAAACCTCTGGCTGTAAAAGTCTGTGTTGGTTGCAGCAGTGGGAGAAACTCCCAGCCTCACAGGAGAGTTCATTGGAGAGACCCACAGGGTCCTAGAGCATACACAAACCCACCCACCTGGGAATCAGCACTAGAAGGGCCTATTTTGCTTGTGGGTAGCAGGGGAAGTGACAGAAAGCATGGTGAGAACCAAGTAAGCAGTGTTGTTCCCTCTCTGACCACCCCCTACATACAGTGCCACAATGCAGTGATGTGGGTTGCCCTGTTGTAAGCAGCAGAGCCTTATATCTAAGGCAGAGGCAATGTGTATGTGTGTGTGTGTGTGTGTATGTGTATTTATGTGTGTATATATATATATATACATATATATATATATATATATACATATATATATATATATATGTATATATATATATATATCAAATGAAAGAACAGATCAAAGCTCCAAATAAAGAGATAGCCAACCTATCAGATGCAGAATTCAAAACACTGGTAATCAGGATGCTCACAGAAATGATTGAGTATGGTTGCAACATGGAGGAAGAAGTGAAGGCTATGAAAAGTGAAATAAAGGAAAATGTACAGGGAACCAAAAATGGCAGGAAGGAAACTGGGGCTCAAATGAACAATTAGGAACAAAAGGAAAAAATAAACATTCTTTGGAACAGAATGAATGAATGAAAATTCAAAATAATGTAGAGAGCCTTAGGAACCCCCAGTACATGTTTAAAGGTTCAAACATCCAAATCATAGGGGTGCCAGAAGGAGAAGAACAGCAAGAAATTGAAAACTTTTTTGAACAAATAATGAAGGAGAACTTCCCCAGTCTGGCAAAGGAAATAGACTTCCAGGAAGTCCAGGAAGCTCAGAGAGTCCCAAAGAAGTTAGACACAAGGAAGCACACACCAACGTACATCATAATTTCATTACCCAAGATTAAAGAGAAGGAGAGGATCTTAAAAACAGCAAGAGAAAAGGAGATGATTACCTGCAAAGGAGCTCCCATAAGGCTATCAGCTGATTTCTCAAAATAAATCTTGCAGGCAAGAAGGGGCTGGAAGGAAGTATTTGAAGTCATGAAAGGCAAGGACCTACATCCAGGATTACTCTGTCCAGCAAAGCCATCATTTAGAATGGAAGGGCAGATAAAGTACTTCCTAGAAAAGGTCAAGTTCAAGGAGTTCATCACCAAGCCCTTATTATATGACATGTTAAAGGGACTTATCTAAGAAATAGAAGAAGATCAAACCTATGAACAGTAAAATGACAACAAGTTCACAACTATCAACAATTGAATCTAAAAAGAAAAACAAAACCAAAAATGAACTAAACAAACAACTAGAGCAGAAACAGAATCACAGAAACCAAGATCACATGGAGGATTATCAACAGGGAGTAAGAAGGAATTGAATGGGGGGGGGGATGGTACAGGGAAAGAGAAACATAATTTATAGGCATAAAATAGACAAGGTGAAATTAAGAATAGTATAGGAATTGGAGAAGCCAAAGAACTTGTATGTACAGTTCATGGACATAAACTAAATGGGAGGAATGCTGGAGGGAGGAGAAGTGCAAGTTGGAGGTGGGTAAAGTGGGAAAAAAACAGAACAGCTATAAGACAATAATCAGTAAATTATACTTAAAAATAATGCTAGATATTAAATAGCAATGAATTATTTGCCACCGTTATTGAAGGTCAAATAATTTTCAGGCATTGGATGTAAAGAGAAGATTTTTAAAAGAATATTTTTATTATTTTTCGATTACAATTTACCTTCAATATTATATTGTATTAGTTTCAGGTGTACAGCATAATAACTAGACAATCAAATACCTTATAAAGTGTTTCCCACTACCTGATATTTCTAATGCCCACCTTGTACCATACATAGTTATCACAATATTCACCATATTCCCTATGCTGTACTTCATATCCTTGTGATTATTTTGTAAATACCCATTTGTACTTCTTAATCCCTTCACCTTTTTCAGCCAGTCTCCCTAAATCCCTCCCCTCTACAACCATCATTCTATTCTCTATATTTATAAGTCTGTTTCAGTTATGTTTATTCTCTTCCTTAGACTCCACATAAACGTGAAATCATATGGTATTTGTCTTTCTATGATTGACTTACTTCACTTAGCATAATAACCTCTTGGTCCATTCATGTGGTCACAAAAGGCTGACATTTCATTCTTTTTAAATTTATTTTCTTTATTTTTTTTATTTAATTCTCATTCAAGTACAGTTTTTTGTTTATTCCCTGCCCTGCCCCCGCCCGTGCTCCTCACCTCCCTCCCATTTCCACCCCCCCACCTTAATTATTGTCCATGTGCCCTTTATACTTTTTCATGTGAGTCCCTCCCGTTTTCCCCTATGATACTCTCCCCTCTCCTCTCTGGACCCTGTCAGCCTGTTCCGTATTTGAGTGTCATTGGCCATATTTTGCTTGATTGTTTGTTTTGTTGTTTAGATTCCTGTTAAAGGTGATATCATATGGTATTTGTCTTTCACTGCCTGGCTTATTTCGCTCAGCATAATGCTTTCCAGTTCCATCCATGATGTTGCAAAGGGTAGGAGCTCCTGCTTCCTTTCTGCAGCACAGAATTCCGTTGTGTAAATGTACCATAGCTTTTTCATCCAGTCATTTACTGATGGGCACCTAGGTTGCTTCCAACTCTTGGCTATTGTAAATTGTACTGCTATGAACATCAGAGTGCACAGGTTCTTTTAGATTGGTGTTTCAGGGTTCTTAGGATATACACCTAAGAGTGGAATTGCTGGGTCAAAAGGCACGTTCATATTTAGTTTTCTTAGAAAGTTCCATACTGTTTTCCATAGTGGTTGTACCAGTCTGCAATCCCACCAACATTGAACTAGGGTCCCCTTTTCCCCACAACCTCTCCAGCACTTGTTGTTTGTTTCTTTCTTTATGATAGCCATCCTGACCGGTGTAAAGTGGTATCTCATTGTGGTTTTAATTTGCATCTCTCTAATAGCTAGCGATATCGATCATCTTTGCATGTGTCTCTGGATCCTCTGTATGTCCTCCTTGGAGAAATGTCTGTTCAAGTCCTTTGCCCATTTTTTAACTGGGTTGCTCGTCTTCTTTGAGTGGAGTCGACTGAGTTCTTTGTATATTTTGGAGATTAAACCTTTGTCTGAAGTATGATTGGGAAATATGTTTTCCCAAACAGTTGCTTCTCTTTTAATCTTGATACTGTTTTTTTTTTTTAGCCATGCAGAAGCTTTTAATTTTCATGAGATCCCATTTGTTTATTCTTTCCCTTATGTCCCTTGCTCTAGGGGATGTATCAGTAAAAATCTTGCTGCGTGGATTATCTGAGATTTTCCTGCCAATGTTCTCCTCTAGAGCTTTAATGGTTTCACGGCTTATATTTAAATCTTTTATCCACCTTGAATTAATTTTGTTGTATGGTGTAAGTTGGTGCTCTAGTTTCATTTTTTTGCATGTAGCTGTCCAGTTCTCCCAACACCATTTGTTGAAGAGGCTATCTTTACTCCATTTTACGTTACTGGCCCCTTTGTGGAATATTAATTGACTGTACAGATTTGGGTTTACTTCTGGGCTCTCTGTTCTGTTCCATTGGTCTATGTGCCTGTTTTTATGCCAGTAGCAGACTGTTTTGATTACAGTGGCCTTGTAATACAGTTTGATATCCGGTATTGTGATCCCTCCTACTTTGTTCTTCTTTTTCAAAATTGCAGCAGCTATTCGGGGTATTTTCTGGTTCCATATAAATTTTTGAAGTGTTTGTTCTATGTCTGTGAAATATGCCATTGGAACTTTGGCATATTTACATAAAACCATATAACTAAAACATTTATGCAAACATTTGGGTTACATAAAACCATATAACTAAAATATTTTTGCAAACATTTGCTCTTGCTCCTCCTTCTCTGCTGAACCTATCTATGAACATCCATTTGATTATTTGAGTATCCGAACCTATCTATGATCATCCATTAGACCCTGCCTCCTGCATAGCTGTAATCCTAAATCATACCACCCAGGCAGCATCTGATAGGACCTGAGATGAGCACTCAATCCAAGATGGACCATGTGTCCCCGAGATAGCAGAGGGACTTTGACTTGGAAATGGAAAATACTGAGGGGCTAGTAAGCCAAGTTAAGACCTGGTGATCAGAAGGAATGCAAAAATGTCACCACTCCCCACTCTCTACTCAAAAACACAATAGTAGCTGATTTTACCTTTCTACTAAGTGCCTGTTTAAATTACTTAGCTGCATGCACAGTTGATCTAGATTTGATTGCTATTTGCCCTTCCTAGGGTGGTGATAATGAACAGTCTGTCATCTTGCCCTCACAGGGCAGGTGCAAACATAGGCAATGCAGCTGGAAGGGGATGTCACCCAACCCTGATACGGCAAATCTGCAAGACTGCCTTTTTAAAAAAAACTCACCTTTTCTCAGAAAGCCTGCTCTGTCCCCAGCTTATAAAAGTAGCCAAGCAGAGCCAGCCCCTGAGCCATTTCAGAGGACCTTCCTTTATTTCTTTTGTACTGTCTCTGTTGTACTTGAGCATAAGCTTAATAAAACCTGCCTGGAAATTTCTCTGAGACTCCCTAATGATTTCTATCTTGGGAAACCCAAGACTCACAATGCTAGTAACATCCCTTCCCTGAGAATTTGGAATAGAAATAAAGAAAACTGTTTGGTCTCTCTGTATCTCTATTGCTATATGATATAAACTTGGAAATTATTGTTGACAACTGTTTTCTGCCATATGAACCAGGAAACAGAAATCTTCAATTTGCAGTATGAAAAAAGAGTGACACAGATATTTGGAGGGAGACAGAGGCAGAGAGTGTATTTGTTTCTCCAAACTGCCCTAAAAAAGTGTCCTAGACTAGGATGGTTTAAAATGTCAGGAATGTATACTGTCACAGTTTTGGAGGCTAGAAGTTTAAAATCAAGGAGTTGGCAGGGCCACACTCCCTCTCAAGAATCTAGCGGGGGATCTGTTCTATGCCTTTTTCTTTGTTTTTAGTGTTGCTGGCAATGCTTGCGGCTGCTTGATTTGTAGATACTCTAGTCCAGTCTCTAGCTTCATAGTCACATGGCATTCTTCCCTCTGTGCCCGTCTGTGTCTCTTCTTCCCTTCCTATAAGGACACCAGTCCTGTGGGATTAGGGCCCATCTTCAGCATGACTTCATCTTAACTTGATTTCTTCTGCAAAGACCCTATTTCCAAATAAGGTCATGTTCACAGGTACCAGAGATTAGGAGTTCAACATATCTTTTTAAGATACACAGTTCAATCCAAGACCTAAGGAGTTCTTGGACTACCTTCTGCTTATAGGCCCTGGTTCCATCTCTAAGACCCAGCTGTAGCCTGGCCTTTGCATTCCTGTAGTACTCCAATAATAAAGTCCTGGGGTAGTCTGGTCAGAGCTGATTTGTGGTACTTATTATCAACAGAGTCCTAATTAATGTACTAGGCATGGCCCAACTCCCTGTTATTGTTTCTTCTTTTTACACCTGAGACATGCTACAACTTTTACATTTTTCCACTAAATTACAAAGGAGCAGAGAGGGAACAAATAAAATAAAGGTGTAACTAACAAAATACAGGTTTTCTGACCTGATTTCTGTCTGTTTATAACTGCTTTTATGTGCCTGTTTTACTATACCTGATATCTAAAGACAGCATTTTCTTTTTTTATTGTTGTTCAACTACAGTTGTCCCCATTTTCCCCTACCACTCTCTTCGCCCCACCCACCACCACCTCCCACACTAAGTCCCACCCCCACCCTTTTGTCTTTGTCCATGGGTCCTTTATACATGTTCCTTAATGACCCTCCTCCTTTTTTCTCCATTATCCCCTTCACCTCCACTCTGGTTAGTCAGTTTGCTATTTATTTCAATGTCTCTGGTTATATTTTGCTTTCTTCTTTGTTTTGTTAATTAGGTTCCACTTATAGGTGAGATCCTATGGTATTTGTCTTTCACCACCTGGTTTATTTTACTTAGCATAATACTTTCCAGTTCCATCCATGCTGTTGCAAAGGGTAGGAGCTCCTTTTTTTTTTTTCCTGCTGCATAGAATTCCATTGTGTAAATGTATCACAGTTTTTTGATCCACTCTTTTACTGATGGGCATTTAGGCTGTTTCTAGCACTTGATTATTGTAAATAATGCTGCTATGAACATTGGGGTGCATAAGTTTTTCTGAATTGGTGTTTCAGGCTTTTGGGGTATAATGCCAGCAATGGGATTGCTGGGTCAAAAGGCAGTTTCATTTTTAGTTTTCTGAGGAAATTCCATACTGTTTTCCATAGTGGTTGAACCAGTCTGCATTCCCACCAACAGTGTACTAGGGTTCTCTTTTCTCCACAACCTCTCCAGCACCTGTTGTTTGTTGATTCGTTTATGGTGGTCATTCTGACTGGTGTGTAGTGGTATTTCATTGTGTTTTTAACTGGCATCTCTCTGATGGCTGGTGGTGCTGAGCATCCTTTCATATGTCTCTTGGCCCTCTATATGTTCTCCTTGGAAACATGTCTGTTCAGGTCCTTTGCTCATTTTTAATTGGATTGTTTTCCTGGTGTGAAGTCATGTGAGTTCTTTATAGATTAAAAATATGGAACTCTTCACAAATTTGCATGTCATCCTTGTGCAAGGGCTATGCTAATTTTCTCCATATCATTTCAATTTTAGTATATGTGTTGCTGAAGCTAGCACTAAAGATAGCATTTTTTAAACTATATCATACGAAGTGGTGTTTCATTAAAAAAGTTACACCAAAGATTGTTTCACTTAAAATTAATTTTTATAAGATGTTATGATTAAAGAAACTGAGAACTTGGAAGATTATTGTCTTGCCCAAAGGCTCACATCCCAAACCAGGAAAGCTGACATTGGAAATATGTTCTCTTCACCACACTTAATGATTAAATCTTAACAATTATGTTCAATGTTAAGTCAAAATACTAATGTATTGCTTTACAATATCTAATGATAAAATTGTCAGATTTTTCAACTGTCTACAGAGAGCCTCCTGTGTACCAAGTACTAAGCTAGATGTTCCAGAGACAGAGATCACATCAACCCCATTAAAGCACATAAATTTAAAATCATTATTGTCTTGCCCCATCTGGATAGCTCAGTTGGTTAGAGCATCATCCTAATATGCCAAGGTTGTATGTTGGAACCCCAGTCAGTGTACATACAATAATCAACCAATGAATCCAAAAATAAGTAAAACAACAAATTGGTGTTTCTCTTCCCCACCCCTCTCCTTTCCCCACACTCTCTCTCTCTCTAAAATCAATAAATAAATGTTATCTTTAGAAAAGCAGAAGGTAGACTGTAATTCAATCAAGGTTCCATAGAGCAGTCACTATGCAAGAAACCAGTGAGATCCTTATTCCTCATTCTATGTTTCCAAGTGTTTTTAACCAGATTGTATTTCTACTATACATGGAAATATCATTCTTGTTCCTCTCTTTGTCCTCACGTGTGTTTCTTACATAAAAACTAGTTTAAAAAACATATTATGCAACAATTAGCATGAAAAAGAAATAAAGAGGGGCTGTTTTAGTTTTAAAAAGACTTAAGAAACAGAACAAAAGAACATGTGTGACATTTGTTTAAAGTCTGATTCCAGCAAAACAAATGTAGAAAGATTTTTTGAGGCAACCAGGGAATTTTTATTATGATCTAGGTATTATGATTCCAGGAATTATTGTTAATTTTGTTAGGTGATCAAATGGCCTTGTGATTATGTAAGAAAATATCCATAACTTTTAGAGACACATTATGAAGAATATAGAAGTAAAGTGACATGAAATCTGAAATGTGCTTTAAAATATTACAGTGAGAGAGGAAAAGAGGAAGCAAATGTGACACAAATGTGACAAAAATCTTGATGATAATGTAGGTTTTGTTTCATGGGAATTTATTCTACTATTAATTCTACTTTTGTTTTAAATTTTTCATGGTCAATTAAAACATACATGTGAATAAAATAGTAGTTATCATATGATAACCTGTCTTTATCACATGATAGTAAACTCAAACATACAGTTTATGTTAGATAATTTCTTAAGTGAGTTCCTGGTGCTCTTGGTCATGGTAGTGTCTTTAATTCAATAAAGTCTGTAAATCAAATTCCAGACATCATGTCATTTCACCCAGGCATCCTTTGTGAAAGTTTGCTCAATTCAGAAATCAAATGAAAAAACATTATGGAGGTTTCCTTATGTTGTTGACAGTTGGGAGTGGACATAAGTCAAGAAATTAATAAATATTAATGTATCAGGTGGTGGTAGGTGCTAACAAGAAAAATAAAAGCAGGGTGAGATAATAGGGAATGATGGGGTGGGGTGGACAAGGAATTCTTTCCTTAATGGGTGATATTAGAGCAGTGAGGAAACAGCTGATAAAGTGAGGAAATATGTGCCACATGGTAGTGTGGGGCATAGTGCTCCAGATAGAGGGAACAGTGGATGTGCCTGAGTTTGTAGAGAGTTGTGGCAAGAGCATGATAGGTGATAAAGTCAGAGAGGTGCTTAGCCTAGATGATATAGGGTATGTCAGGGATCCCCAAGACCTCTCCCAGGTTCAGTAGTTCATAGAAGGACTTATAGATTCAGCATATAGTCATACTCTTAGCTATGGCTTATTACAGGCAAAGGATCCAAAGCTAAATTATCAAAGACATCAAACGCATGGGGCAAAGTCAAGAAAACCAGGCACAAGCTTCCAGAGTTCTGTCCCAGTGCAACAATTGAGACACAAATGTAACAAAAATCTTGATGATAATGTAGGTTTTGTTTCATGGGAATTTATTCTACTATTACTTCTACTTTTGTTTTAAATTTTTATGGTCACTTAAAACATGGTCACTTACAGGCCATGCTTAATTTTCTGAGCAAGGTGTTATGACAAAATGTGTAAACAGTTGTATACCAGGGAAACTCATAGATTCAGTGCCAAGATTTTTATAGGATGAGCACACAATACTTTCTGCTTGGCATGTACCCAAATTCCAGGCTCCAGAAGGAAAGCAGGTATTCAGTGTAAACTATATTGTTTGTACAAATAATTTGGGCACAATGAGCTACTCTTACTAGTTAATGATGGGAACCTTCCCAAAATCTAAATTCTCAGGTATCTTCCAATAGCTAACCTTGCAAACAGGTCTCTCTCAAGGTAATGGTCAGGGCTGCTGTGCTAACTCTTCTCGAAGAAGGGCCTTGAAGACAGTGATAATAATTTTGGAGTGTGGGAAGATGGAAATGGAGGTGCCAGAGTCACCATTTCTTCACCCTCCAGAGATCATAGAAACATAACAAGAGGACAGATACCCATGAGAATCTCAATGCTAGTGCTTCTCTGGGAAGTAGACCCTCCACACCTCTAAGGATCCAGTACACTTTCAGCAAAGCATGTGAATGAGTGAGTTGTACTGGAAACAAAGGTGTTCCTACCTCCCCCATAGCCTAGGTGTGCCTATAGGAGGTCCCCAAGTCATTTGAAGCCTGCTGAGATGGGGAGCTTCTGAGAGATCATAAGTTAGTGGTTGTCCAGTGCAGAATCAAAGGAGGTAGCCATGTGCCAGAGTCCAGTACCAGGTGTTAATGTATCATCCCAGAAGACTGCTGGATGGGGCCAGTCCCATTTCAGTGGTTACCAATTTAGGGACTAAAGAAATGCTAAATAAGCCCTGGCTGGCATAGCTCAGTGGATTGAGTGTGGGCCTGTGAACCAGAGGATCACAGTTTGATTCCCAGTCAGGGCACATGCCTGGGTTGCAGGCCAGTTCTCAGCAGGGGATGCACGAGAGGCAACCAGACACTGATATTACTCTCCCTCTCTCCTTCCCTTCCCCTCTAAAGATAAATTTATAAAATCTTTAAAAAGTACTAAATACTTTACAGAAGAGAACAGCATACATCTGAAGAACAGAATATAATTCTGGGGTCCCTTCCAAACCTTCCACAAGGAAAGTAAAACCCGTGCTATGGCCTGAATTGTGTCCCCTCCCCCTCCCACGCAAATCTATATGTTGAAGTCCTAACCTCCAGTGTGATGTTATTTGGAGATGGGGCCTTTGGGAGAGAATTAAATTTAGATGAGGTTATAGGGGTGAGGACTTATATTACAGGATTAGTGCCCTCATAAGAACAGAAACCAGAGAGCATTTTCTCTACCTCTTTCACCCTTCCCCCACCCAGTGTGGGGATATAGCAAGAAGGTTGCTGCCTCTAAGCCAGGAAGAGAGCCCTCCCCATGTGGCTTTTGCTAAAGTCCACATTCTCCCAAGAAAGCACTTCAGCTTGAACTGAATTCCAGCTTCACATAAAAGAACAGGGATTTACTATTATTATAGGCCTAGGGGGCCTATTTCCTAATGGTGCATTCACATCTCAACTCCAGCCAGTTTTTTTTATTGTTGTTCAAGTAGTTTTCTCCATTTCACACCCCCATCCCACCCATGCTGCCTTTTACCCTTGATCCTACCACCTTTGGCTTTGGCCATATGTCCTTTATATAATATTCCTTGATGACCCTTCCCCTATTTCCCCCTATTATCCCTCTCCCCCCACCCATCAGGTCCATAGCCCATTTTTTAATTGGATTGTTTGTCTTTCTGGAGTGCAGTTGTGTGAGTTATTTATGTATTTTGGAGCTCAAATCCTTGTTCCAGCCAGTTTTATACAGAAGAAAGTTACCCACCTGTGAGAACAAGAAGTTTGTTCTTTTACAACTTAACACAGTTCTTGGTATATAGCATCTGTGAATTAGGTATGGATTCACCTTCCCCCCTTAATTCCATACAAGATAATATTTAGACTATCCTAGGTATATGTACCCATGGTCTGGCATCTTCTCCCTATTTTGTCAATATTTTTCTTAAAATGTGTGGGACCTAAAATTCATTATATTGTTCTCTGTGTTTACTAACAAAATCCGAGGAAATGTTAATTTTGAAATCAACTGCAAGATACAGCTGTGTTTTATTTTAGCTCTGCATATGCTCACTCAACAAAAATTTATTGAGTTACCTATTATGTGCCAGGTACTATTCTAGATACTAGGGATACAGAGGTAAATTAGAGCTTGCATTCCTGTTAGGGAAGACAGATATACAAGCAAACAGGTAAGTAACTCAGATCATTTCAGAGAGTAAGTACCAGGAAGACATGACACAGTCAAATGACATGGGGATTGACTGGGAAGGGGGAGCAGTATTAGGCCGAGTAGTTTGGGAGTACCTCTTCAAGGAGGTGATTTATGAGTAGAGACTTGAATAATGAGAAGTTGCTATATGAAAAGCAAACTACAACACTTCTTTGCTACTCTGCTTCATTGATTAGGGTTCATTTACCAAAAATAAAATGGAATGAAACCCTAGATTTTCTTTTATTGTTGTTCATTTACAATGTCCCCATATTTCAACCTGTGGTCTTCCCTGCCCCATACAACCCCCACTCCCTAAGACAACCCCCACCCCATTGCCCTTCACCAAGTGTCCTTTGTACATGTTCCTTGACTTGACCTTCCCCTTTCTTTTCCCCATTATTCACAGCACCCCTTCCCTTTGGTCATTGTCAGTTTATTCTTAATTTCCATGTCTCTGATCATTTTTTGCTTTTTAAAAACATTTTGATTAGGTTCCATTTATATGTGAGCTCATCTGGTATTTGTCTTTCCCTGCCTGGCTTATTTCACTTAGCATAAAACTCTCCAGTTCCATCCATGCTACCCGTGAAGGGTAGGAGCTCCTTCTTTCTTTCTACTGTATAGAATTCCATTGTGTATATGTACCACAATTTTTTGATCCATTCATTTACTGAGGGGCACCAAGGCTGCTTCCAACTCTTGGCTATTGTAAATTGTGCTGCTATGAACATTGGGGAGCATAGGTTCTTTTGGATTGGTGTTTTAGGGTTCTTAGGATATAATCCCAGCAGTGGAATTGCTGGGTCAAAAAGCAATTCCACTTTTAAATTTTTGAGGAAATTCCATACTGTTTCCTACAGTGGCTGCATCAGTCTGCATTCCCACCAACAATTTCCAAGGGCTTCCTTTTCTCCACCACGTAGCCAGCACATGTTATTTATTGATTTGTGAATATTGTACCATCCTTAAATCCATGGAATGAATCCCAATTAACTATGGTGCATGTCTTTTTAATGTATTGCTAGATGCGCTTGGGCAATATTTTTTAGGATTTTAGCATCTGTGTTCACTAGTGATATTGGCCTATAGTTTCTTTGTTGTGTCTTTATCTGGTTTTTGGATTAGGATGATAATGGACCCATGCAAATAGTTTGGGAGTCTTCCCTCTTCTTGAAATTTTTTTGAGTAGTTGGGACAAAAGAGGAGTTAACTCTTCCATAAGTGTTTTGTAGAATTCTCCTGTGAAGCTGTCTGGTCCAGGGCTTTTATGTGCCAGAAGTTTTTTTTATTACTGCTTCAGGTTCACTTGCTTTTACCACTCTATTCAAGCTTTCTACTTCTTTTTAATTCAGTTTTGGAAGATTACATGCCTTAAAAAATTACCCATTTCATCCAGGGATTTTTAAAATAAATATATTGATTTATTTTATTTAAGTCATATAGATTGAACAGAAAGCCAATAAGTTTATTATCTTTTTAAAAAGCAGTGAAAAGTGAACTTCACTAAATTAATATGAACTACTTGACCAAGAAAATCTAGTAAAAGACAGTCCTCACATAAACTGTTTCTTTTCTTTTTAAAAATACATTTTATTAATTATGCTATTACAGTTGTCTCATTCCCCTCCACCCTGCACACCCTGTCCATGCGTCATAAGTTCTTTAGCATCTACATTTCCCATATTATTCTTGCCCTCCCCCATCTATTTTCTACCTACCATCTATGCTACTTATTCTCTGTACCTTTTTCCCTTGTCTCCTCCTCCCACTGCCCTGTTGCTAACCCTCCATGTGATCTCCATTTCTGTGGTTCTGTTCCTGTTCTAGTTGTTTGCTTAGTTTGTTTTTGTTTTTCTTTTGGGTGTGGTTGTTAATAATTGTGAGTTTACTGTCATTTTACTATACAGGTTTTTTTATCTTCTTTTTCTTAGATAAGCCCCTTTAACATTTCATAAAATAAGGGCTTGGTGATGATGAACTCCTTGAACTTGACCTTATCTGAGAAGCACTTTATCTTCCCTTCCATTCTAAATGAAAGCTTTGCTATATAGAGCAATCTTGGATGTAGATCCTTGACTTTCATGACTTGGAATACTTCTTTCCAGCCCCTTCTTGCCTGTAAGGTCTCTTTTGAGAAATCAGCTGACAGTCTGATGGGAACTCCTTTGTAGGTGACTGTCCCCTTATCTCTTGCTGCTTCTAGAATTGTCTCCTTCATTTTACTCTTGGCTAATGTAATTATGATGTGCCTTGGTGTGTTCCCCCTTGGATCCAAATTCCTTGGGGCTCTCTGAGCTTCCTGGATTTCCTGGAAGTCTATTGCCTTTGCCAGTTGGGAAAGTTTTTCTTTTTTTTTTTAAATATTTTATTTATTTATTTATCTTTAGAGGGGAAGGAGAGGGAGAGAAACATCAATGTATGGTTGCCTTTCATGCATCTCCTGCTGGGAGTTGGCCTACAGGGAACTGTCCTGCAACCCAGGCATGTGCCCTGACTGGGAATCGAACTGCGATCCCCTGGTTCGCAGGCCCGCGCTCAATCCACTGAGCTACACCAGCCAGGGCGGGAAGTTTTTCTTTATTATTTGTTCAAATAAGTTCTCCAATTGTTGCTGTTCCTCTTCCCCTTCTGGTGTCCCTATAATTCATATGTTGAAACGTTTAGAGATGTCCTGGAGGTTGCTAAGCTTCTCTCTACTATTTTTTTTAAATTCTTGTTTCTTCATTCTTTTTTATTTTGTCATTTTTTTCTTCCTTCTGGTCCATTCCATTCATTTGAGTCTCAGTTTCCTTCCCACCACTATTGGTTTCCTGTGCATTTTCCCTCATTTAACTTCATGCAGCCTTAATTTTTTTCATCTAATTAGGGACCAAATTCAACCAATTCTGTGAGGATCCTGATCACCAGTGCTTTGAACTGTGCATCTGGTAAGTTAGCTATCTCTTGGTTGCTTAAAAGTATTGGCTCTGGGGCTTTGATCTGTTCTTCTGTTTGAGCCATAATACTTTGGTCAGGTCAAATCTATTATGTATGAGGGGTGGAGCCATAGGTTTTCACAAGGGCAGGTCAACCCAGTCACTGGGTTGTGCCACTGTATGTGGGAGTGGGGTCCAAGAGGGAACAATGGCACTTGCTCCGCTCTCTGTCACGTTTCAGTCCCTTCTACCACTTCTCCCAAGCAAACTGGGCCTTTCTGGTGCTGATTCCTGTGTGGGTGGGCTTGTATACATTGTAGGATCCTGTAGGTCTCTCCAACAAACTCTCCTGTGAGGCTGGGAGTCTCTTCTGGCACCTCAACCCCAACAGGTGTTTTCAATTGGTTTTTTGAGGCTTTATTTCCCAGCACTGGGGCCCTGGGTTGCAAGGTTGGTCTTGCTTCCCAATTTCGCCTGGTTTATCTGCACATGAATGTAGGAACACCCCATAAATCAGCCACCTTGCATGTAGTGCCTCGCTTCACAATCACGACCTCACCTCACTGGGTCTGCCTGTTGCCACCCCACACCCAGGGTCTGCCAACCGCCACCTGTGTGCCCAGGATCTGCCCACTGCAGTCTTGTGTTCCCAGGGTGCCTTGTGTGCCCAGTGCCACCACTTTTTGTGCCATGATCCCTCTCCACCCAGCAGCCCAACTCAGCCCCACCTACCGGTCTGGATGAATGTGTCTATTTTAACTCCTTGGTTGTCCAACTTCCATACAGTTCAATTTTTGTCAGTTTTGGTTGTTATTTTGTTTCTAAATTTTTTGTTGTTCTTATTTTGGTTGTGCAAGGAGGCACAGTGTGTCTATCTATGCCTCCATCTTGGCTGGAAGTCCTCATCCAGGTTTTAGAATTTCTTGGCATATTGTTATTTGTAGTAATTTTATGGCCTTTTGTATTTCCATGTTATCTGTTGTAATTTCTCCTGTGGCATCTGTTGTAATTTTGTTTCTGATTTTATTTATTTGGGTCCTCTCTCTCTTTTTCTTGATGAGTCTGTTTAAAGGCTTGTCAATTTGTTTATCTTTTCAGAGAACCACTCCTGGTTTTATTGAACATTTGAATTTTTCTTTTAGTCTCTATGTAATTTAATTCTACTCTGATCTTAATTAATTCCTGCCTGCCACTTGCTCTGGACTGTTTGCTGTTGTTTCTCTAGTTCTTGTAGATATAGGGTTAGGTTGTTTCTTTGGAAATGTTTCTTTCTCTTTTAGGTAGGCCTGTATCACTATGAACTTCCCTCTCAGGACTGCCTTGGCTGTGTCGCATAGATTTCAGACTGTTGTGAGTTCATTTTCATTTGTTTCCAGAAACATTTTGATTTATTTCCTGATCTCATTATTAACCCATTTGTTTTTTAACAACATGTTATTCAGTCTCCTTGAATTTAACTGTGTTTGAGTGTTTTCCTTGACGTTGTTTTCTAGTTTTAAGCCATTGTGATCAGAGAAAATGCTTGATATGATCTCATTTTTCTTGAATTGGTTGAGGCTTGTTTTGTGTCCTATCATGTAGTCTATCTTTGAGAATATTCCATGTGCATTTGAAAAGAATGTATATATTGCTTCTTTGCGATGAAAGGTTCAATATGTATCATTTAAGTTCATTTGATGTAGGGTGTGGTTCAGTGTCACAATATCCTCATTGATACTTTATTTGGAAGATCTGCCCACTGTTGACAGTGGGGTGTCATAATTCCATACTATAAGTATATTATTGTCTATATGTTTCTGGAAGTCCTCCAATTTGTCTTGTGCCTGTTTTTCTTATATATTTCGGTCCTCCTATGTCGGGTGCATATATGCTTACAATGTTTATATCTTCTTGATGAATTCTTTCCTTCAGTATCATTAAGTGACCTCATCTGTCTCTTCTTATGACCTTTGTTCTGAAATCCATTTTTTTCGGATATAAGTATTTTTATGTTGGCATTTTCTCCTGGCTATGTACTTGGAATATTTTTTCCAACCCTTCACTTTCAATCTATGTAGGTCTTTTGTGCTGACATGGGTCTCTTTTAAGCAGCATAAATGTGGTTCATGTTTTCTTATCCATCAGCTACCCTATGACTTTTCAAAATATTTTAATTGTTGTTCATGACTTTTGATTGGAACATTTAATCCATTTACATTTAAGATCATTATTGATAGGTACTTATTGCCATCCCCCCCCTCTTTGTACCTGTGTTCCTCTCTCTCTCACTCTTTTTCTCCATCTTCTTTATGTGGTCCCTTTTTCATGATGTACAACACTGGTTGGGTGGAGGTATATTCTTTTAACCTTGTTTTGTCGAGGAAATCCTCATGTGGCCTTCCATTTTAAATGATACCCTTGCTGGGTAGAGTAGTCTTGGTTGTAGGCCATTAGTTTTCATTACTTGGAATATTTCTTACCATTCCTTTCTGGCTTGTAGTATTTCTGTTGAGAAGTCAACTGCTAGCCTTATAGAGCTCTATTATATGTTACTTCCTGTTTCTCCCTTGCTGCCTTTAAGATTCTCTCTTCATCTTTGAAATTTGGCACTTTAATTATGTTGTGTCTTAGAGCGCACCTCTTTGGATTCTTCTTGATTGGGAACCCTCTATGCTTCCTGGACTTGTGTGACTTTTTCTGTCATGAAATTAGGGAAGTTTTCCATTGTTACTTTTTCAAATAGGTTTTCTATCCCTTGCTCCTCTTTTTCTCCTTCTGGTATACCTATTATATGGATATTATTATGTTTACTGTTGTCCTGCAGTTCTCTTAACACCTCTTCATTCTTTCTGAGTCTGTTTTCTTTTTCTTGCTCTTTCTGGAATATTTTTTACCTTGTCCTCCAGCTTGCTGATTCACTCTTCTCCTTCATCTGTCCTGCTTTGATTACTTCTACTGTGTGGAATCTTTTTTTTTTTTCTGATAAAAGTATTTTATGCTGGTGGAAAGCCTAGATTTCTTTTTAACAAATTAGTAAGCCTAATCTTCTGGCCCACCACCATCATCCTCCAGTCCATTTTCCAATCACCTAATTCTGATCTCCACCTTATACAACTCTGGTCTCTGCATGTGAAGTTCCTTCTACTGGAAATCTCCATCTCTGTTTGAAAAGTTCCTTTGTGTTCTTCAAGCCCAGTTCAAATTCCACCAAACTGCATGACAGAGAAGCCTTTTAACCTTAGAGAGACAGAAGAATCAGCTTTAGCTGATCTGACTGATAGGGAGTGCAGTGGAGATGTGAGAGGGCTGGCAGGGCGCCCACAGGCAGCAGCTAAAGAACTGGAGGGATATTTTTAAGTGGCCTGGTAGATCACCCTGAGAATGGTGGAGTCAAAACCCTAAGCTGAGATCCACAACCTAGAGCATCAGAATCCCAAAAGTACATGGATAACATCCAGCATCATAAAGTGGTAGCATTGCTCTCTACCAGAAGTGGATGGCTGGGGACACAATGAACCACTTAAATGGCCAATACATAAATTTTAATTTGCAGCCACTTATCCTGGGATCTGGCAAAGGTGGGGGTAGAGTGAATTAGAGACATTAGAGGTGAGAGTAGGGATGTATGACTTGGGGACAGAACTGAGAGAGCACCCACTGGGATCACAGTGCTGAATCATCCCCCAGACAGCAGAAACCACCATGCTCAGGCAGACCACTCCTCTCCTAGTGGCAGCTGCCTGAGGGAAAACAATGCTCCAACCCCAGGAGGGATTCTGCCCCTCGCTTTGGTGCTTGAGTCTGATTGCTGGGTGCAAAATGACTAGGTTAACAACTGAAAAGTTCAGTCACAGACAATAGATTCTTGGAAGTCTCAAAGAGTCTGCCTAAAGTCAGATGGGGTCACCATCTGACATCACAAGAGGCTGATTCAGACAGAAAAAGAACAGTGATAAATATTAGATGCTATGGAGACAAAATCCACCAGATTTGTGATATTTTCTTCATGATTTCTGCTATTTCCTTTCCTATATAGTTTTTAACATTCATTTCTTGTCCATTAAGTTTCTGCATATTAATTCACTAGATTCTAAACTATAGTTTATTTCAATTAAAATGTTTTGCCCCTCCATTTTCTTACTCCATTTTACCTTCTTTCCTCTCATTATTTTCATTTTAAATTTTGTGTTCTGTCTTGCTACAATTTGTTTCCATTCTGCACTCTTATTATTTCTCCCACATTAAGCCTCTCAAAACCAATATTCTGGTCAATGGTCATCCCACATATTTTTTTCTGCTCTTAAAATACTATGTTTTTTCTCTACTTTTAGCAATCTTTGCTCGTTGGTTGTGGATAGGGTAGTTATTATTGCATTTTTTCAATTTTATATCCACATCTTCGCTAATTCTGTATTTCAAAACTTAAATTTTATCATTCTCTTCTCCTACTGTTTTTTTCTCTCAAATTTTAATTTCCCCCCTGTGTTAGTTTGGTTTTCATTCCTCACTCTCAGTATTCCTTCTCCCTTTATGATCTTAAGATCTCTTCCCTTTCCACTAGACTTCCCTTAAGCCTGCCTTCCTTCCTTCCTTCCTTCCTTTATCTCTTCCTTCCTTTCTTTCTCTTTTTTCCCCTCTGACTCCTATCCCACTTATATTAATTTTAGCTCATTTGTTGTTGATACTGTGGATCTTTCTCTCCAATTTCATTCCTATTTTAAAAAATATTTATTTACTGTACTTTTTTTTCTCTTTCTAACTTTATTTTATTTTATTTCAATTTCTGTTTAAACCTACTACTATCTGCTTCCCTTTTTTACTCCATTTTCCTTTCTTCATTTCTCTTTTTAATTCATGATGTAAATTTTACTTTCCCTCTTTGCTCTGACTCCAAACTCTTAATAGTGCTTTTTCCTCTACCCTCTCAAAATCATTTTTTTTCAGTAGGTCATCTCTTATTTGCTCTCCTTTCTTATAATAGTCCTAAGCGCTTTACACCCTTCTTAATACCAGTTATTTGCTGTTGATGGTGGGATTGCAGGGTGGGGGGAGTTATTTTTGTGGGTGTGAGTTTATTTCCTGGGCTTTGTGCTTTTGTCCTGATAGCACTTGCACAACAGCATGCAAGACATGGTGGGCAGAGAGATCCTCAAAAAATCAGCTGGAAGGAGGAACCCACCAAATAATGCCTAACAGCAATCAAACCCCGATTACATCTACAGAGCCAACATAAAGGACATAAAGGGCAACCCAACAGCATCAAGTTCAGGAGATGAAGGAGAATGCACCACTGAATCTCACAGGTCTCCTATCATAGAAGTCTACACCACAAAGACAGGGAGTCAACTGATCAATTTAAGAAGCAAAGCAAACAACAAGAGTCTCCCAAAAAATGGGAAGACAAAGAAACAACCCAAATTGAAAGGAAAAGGAGGAATCCTCAGAAAGAATGCTAAATGAATTAGAGGCAAGGAAACTATCAGATACCAAGTTCAAAACAATGGTTATAAGGAAGCTCAATGAGCTCACTGAGAATTACCAAAAACTGCAGGGAAGCTACAATGAACTACATCAGCATGAAAAAGGACATAGACATTGTGAACAACTGCCAGGAGAAAATGAAGAATACAATTTCTGAATTGAAGAACACAGTAGAAGGACTCAAAAAAAGGCTTGATGAAGCAGAGGATCTAATCAGTGAGCTGGAGGACAAGGTAGGGAAAAAAACTCCCAGAAAGAACAAAAAAAATAAAAATAAAGACTCCAAAAGAATGAAGTGGGTTGAAGAGATCTGCAAGACAACATGAAAGTAATAATATTAGTATAATAGAGATACCAAAAGGAGAAGAAAAGGAGCAAGGGATAGAAAACCTGTTTGGAAAAAGTAATGATGGAAAATTTTTCTAATTTAATGAGAAAAAAAGTCATGCAAGTCCAGTAAGCATAGAGGGTCTCAGTCAAGAGGAACACAAAGAGGTGCACTCCAAGACACATCATAATTAAAATGGTAAAATTCAAAGACAAAGAGAGAATCTTAAAGGCAGCAAGGGAGAAACAAGAAGTAACATAAATGGGAGCTCTAATAAGACTAGCAGCTGACTTCTCAACAGAAACACTACAAGCCAAAAAGGAATGGCAAGGAATATTCCGAGTATTGAAAAGCAAAGGCCTGTAACAAAAAGTACTCTACCCAGGAAGACTCTCAATTAAAGTAGAAGGCAAAATAAGAAACAAAATAGGACTAAAGGAATAAACCTCAAACAAACCAGCACTGCAAGATATACTAAAGGCACTGCTTTGAGATGATTAAAAAAATGAGTGAGAGAAAGAGGAACACAAATACAAAGGGAAAAATGATTATGGACCTGCCAATAATAATCTTAAATATAAATGGATTAAAGGCTGTAATCAAAACATATAGGATAGCTGAATGGATAAGCAATCATGACCCATACATATGCTCCCTATAAGAGACACAGAACCACAAGAATAAAACACCTACAAGGCTGATAGCAAAGGGTTGGAAAAAAAATTCCAAGCCAATTGACCAAATTAAAAAAAAAAAGCCAGCGTGGGAATACTTATATCAGAAAAAAAAAAAGATTTCGAAACAAAGGACATAAAAAGAAACACAGAATGACACTTCATAATAATGAAGTGAAGAATCCATCAAGAAGACATAAACATTGTAAACATATATGCACCCAACAAAGGAGCACCCAGATATAAAAGAAAATTTGGGAGGACTTCAAGAAAGATGTTGACAGCAACACAATTATAGTAGGGGATTTCAACACCCCACTGTCAACAATGACAGATCTTCCAAACAAAATATCAGTGAGGATATTGTTGAACTGAAGGATGCACTAGATCAAATGAACTTAACTGATGTATATAGAACCTTTCATCACGAAGAGCAAAATACACATTCTTTTCACATGCACATGGAATATTCTCAAAGATAGACTACATGATAGGACACAAAACAAGCCTCAACCAATTCAAGAAAAATGAGATCATATCAAGAATTTTCTTGGATCATAATGGCTAAAAGCTAGAATGCAACCTCAAGGAAAACACTCAAACACAGTTAAATTCAAGGAGACTGAATAACATGTTATTAAACAATAAATGGGTTAATAATGAGATCAGGAAATAAATCAAAATGTTTCTGGAAACAAATGAAAATGAACTCACAACAGTCTGAAATCTATGCGACACAGCCAAGGCAGTCCTGAGAGGGAAGTTCATAGTGATACAGGCCTATGTAAAGGAGATAGAAACATTTAAAAACAAACAAACAAAAAAACCAACCTAACCCTGTATCTACAGCAACTAGAGAAACAACAGCAAACAGTCCAGAGCAAGTGGCAGGCAGGAATTAATTAAGACCAGAGTAGAATTAAATTACATAGAGACTAAAAGAAAAATTCAAATGTTCAATAAAACTAGGAGATGGTTCATGATAAGCTAAGCAAAATCAACCCACCTTTAAGCAGATTCATCAAGAAAAAAGGGGAAAAGGACCCAAGTAAATAAAATTAGACGTGATAGACATAAAAGGAGAGAAATTATAACTAGTACCAGAGAAATATAAATGATTATAAGTAATTACTATGGACAATATATCAAGCAATTTGAAAACTTGGGTGAAATGGACAAATTTTTAGAAACATGCGATTTTTCAAAACTGAGTGAAGAAGCAAAAAGCCTGAACAGACCAATAACAGTTGGTGAAATTGAAGCAGTGATCAAGGAACTCCTGGCACACAAAAGTCCTGGAGCAGATGGTTTCACAGGACAACTTTACAAAACATTTGAGAAAGATCTAAAGTGCCCTATAGTGCCCAAACTATTCCAGAAATCCAAGAAGAGGGAAGACATCCAAAGTCTTTTTATGAGTCCAGCATCAGTGTAAAAACCAGATAAAGACAAAACAAAAAGGAAAACTACAACCCAATATCACTGGTGAACATAGACAACAAAGCCCTCAAATTGACATAGACAAAAAACTCAACAAAATATTGGTAAACTGCATCTAGCAAGATTTTAAAAAGATCATATACCATGATAAATTGGGATTCATCCCAGGGATGCAAGGATGGTACAATATTCACAAATTGATAAATGTAATACATCACATAAACCAAAGGAAAGACAAAAATCTCATGATCATATAAATAGATACAGAAAAAGCATTTGCTAAGGTACAACACCCATTTATGATATAAAAAAAACTAGCAGAGTGGGAGTAGAGGAAGTATACTTCAACATGATAAAGGCCATATACGAGAAACCTACAGTCAACATCATGCTCAATGAGTGAAAACTAAAAGCTTACCCATTAAGAACAGGCACAAGACAAATTGTGTCCAGTTTCACCATTTCTATTCAACATAGTATTAAAAGTTCTAGTCACAGTGATCAGAGAAAAAAAAGAACTAAAAGGCATCCAAATTAGAAAGGAGGAAGTAAAATTGTCATTGTTTGCAGATGGCATGATAGTCTACATAGAAAACTCTGCAGACTCCACCAAAAACTGCTTTACCTAATTAGTTAATTTGACAAAACAGCAGGATACAAAGTCATTATTCAGAAATCAAAAGTGTATTTGTATACCAACAATGAAATATCAGAACAGAAATGAGAAACTAAATCAATTTGCTATAGAAACAAGAAAAATAAAGTACCCACTAATAAATTTAACCAATGGGACAAAAGACCTTTACTCAGAAAACTACACAACATTGAAGAAAGAAATTAAGGAAGACACAAATAAATGGAAGTATATACCATGTTCATGGATTAGAAGAATTAACAGCATCAAAATGTTCATACTACCCAAAGCAATTTGTAGATTTAATGCTATTCCTATTGAAATACCAATGACACATTTCACAGATATAGAACAGACATTTCAAACATTTGTATGGAACCATAAACAACCCTGAATAGGCTCAGCAACTTTGAGAAGATGAACAAAGTAGGAGGGAGCACAATACCTGATGTCAAACTATATTGCAAGGCCACTGTAATCAAAATAGTCTGGTACTGGCATAAGAACAGACAGTAGAACATAAAATCAGTGGAAGAGAATAGAGAGCCCCAAAATAAACTCATGGATCTATGGTCAATTAATATTTGACAAAGGGGATAGACACATAAAATGGAGAAAAATAGCCCCTTCAATAAATTGTATTGGGAGATCTGTACAGCTACATGCAAAAATTAATAAATAAATAATAAATAAAAATAAAATTTCCCTGGCTGGCGTAGCTCAGTGGATTGAGCGCAGGCCTGCGAAACAAACAACCGCAGTTCGATTCCCAGTCAGGGCACATGCCTGGGTTGCAGGCCAGTTCCCAACAGGGGATGCAGGAGAGGGAACCATACATTGATATTTCTCTCCCTCTATCCCTCCCTTCCCCTCTAAAGATAAATAAATAAAATCCTTAGAAAAATAACATAAAAGTAAAAATAAAACTTAAAAAAAACCCCAAAGCAAAGAAACAAAAAGATACTCAACCACCAACTTATACCATACACACACAAAAACTTAAGATGGATAAAAGACTTAAATATAAGTCATAACTCTATTAAGAGAGGAGAACATGGGCAGGAAAATCTAAGATATTCCACACAGCAATATTTTCATTGATATGTCCCCTAAGGCAAGGGATATAAAGGAAAGAATAAACAATTAGGACTCCATCAAATTAGAAGTTTCCACATAGCTAAAGGAAACATTAGCAAAATAAAAAGATAACCAACTGTGTGGGAAAATATATTTTCCAATGATATCTGAGACAAGGTTTGATCTCCAAAATACATAAAGAACTCCCATGACTGCACTCCAGGAAAAATCCAATTAAAAATTGGGCAATGGACAGGAATAGAGGGCCCAGAGACCTATAGAAGGATGCTCAGCATCATTAGTCATCAGAGAGATGCAAATTAAAACCACAATGAGATACTACTTTACGTGAGTCAGAATGGCCATCATAAACATATCAACAAGCAAAAAATGCTGATGAGGTGGTAGAGAACACAGAACCCTATGATTGTGTTGGTGGGAATTCAGACTTGTGCAGCCACTGTGGAAAACACTAGGGAATTCCCTCAAAAAAAAAAAACAAACCTAAGAATGGAACTGCCTTTTGACCCAGCAATCCCAATGCTTGGGTTGTACCTTCTGAACCCTGAAACACCAATTCAAAAGAACCTTTGCACCCCAATGATCATAATAATAATATTTATAATAGCCAAGTGGTGAAAACAGCCTAAGTGCCCATCAGTAAATGAGTGGACAAAAAACCTGTGGTACATTTACACAATGGACAAATATGCAGCAGAATCTAAGAAGGAACTCCTACCCTTGTGACAGCATGGATGGAACTGGAGAGTATTATGCTAAGTGAAAGACAAATACCGTATAATCTCACATATAAGTGGAACCTAATCAACAAAACAAACTAGTGAGCAAAATATAACCAGAGACATGGAAATTGAGAACAAATTGATAATGACCAGAGAGGGGAGGGAGGTGGATAATGGGGGAAAAAAGGAGAAGGGTCAAGTCAAGGAATATGTATAAAGGACCTATTGACAAAGATAAATGCGATTGTGAGGGTTGAATGTGGAAGTTGGTGGTGAGTAGGGCAGGGGAGACTAATGGGGGAAAAATGGGGACAAGTGTAACCGGAGAGTAAAAAATATTTTTTTAAATGCCTAATTTTATTCTTTCCTCAGCAAGATATTTATGCATTGTATTTATGTGATAACCACATTCTCTAATTTTTCTATCTGATGCTTTGACATCTTGAAGCCTTGCTGAGTCTGGAGGGACAGCACCCACTGGGACTAGCCAACTTCTGGAAATAGTAAACCTCTCTGCAAGAATACCTTTCTAATGAGAAACAACCCTCCAGGGCCCACATTTCCAACCACTTCTTCTACTGCATTTTTTACACTCTGGAGCCACAACCTGCCTTTATCATCTGAAGACAACTACAGACAGCCACTGTGCCCTAGAGTCTGCTAGAATTATCTAAACCAGCTCATCATTCCTTGCCTTGCCTTTTCCAAGAAAACCATAAAGGCTCTTGTCCACCTTTCCCCCTGGCTCTTTCTGCCACCTAATTGACCCTAGTGCTTCCCTATGTGTTTCTGCATGGCATGTTCTGCCTCCTGTTTCTAGGGAACTGCAAGTATAATAAAACCTTTTGCCTTACTGACAGTCATTTCCATTTCTGTGTGTATTACCATCCCTAATTAAAACAAATCCCAGGTAAATTTTTAAACAGTTTACTATTTATCTTTATTACACTTTTTCCTGTTAGCCTTGGCCCAGTGTTCCAAGCTGTCATGATTATTTGAAACTCTTGGGTAGTCTTTTATCACAGTACATATCCCTCCCATCTTTGTTATCTGCCCAGTTGCAAAATGTCTTCTGCGTGTCCGTGTTCATACTCACCACACATGACATCACTAGGAGGAATCACAAACCACACTATGACATTTCCCTAGAAACTCCTTAAGTTAATCCATTGACATTAAATTAGATTGGGGTGACATCAACTTATTTTAATTTATCTAAAATCTTCTTATCATAAGCCTTACAGTTCTGTATCTTATAACATGAGAGATGATGTTAATGGCCTGATGAAATTCAGAACACTGAATTATAGCTTGACTTTATTAACCTAGAAGCCTCAAAAGAACAAATGATACAAATTTTGTATGACATGCTTAGTTGATCCATATTGTCTTCCATAATCATGTTACTTCTTAAATGCAAGAAATTTTTGCCAAACATTGGGCTATAGGTTCTGGAATCTCACTTTAACTCCTTTTAAAAAATTGGGACCCCTATTTGCTGGAACTAAGATTTGAAACTCATTGCTCCATAACATTTCATTTTACTGATAAAATATATGAGAATCTGGGAGTTTAACATGGCAATGACAGTCATTCAGAGCAAAGTTGTAATTACTGGTGAGTCATAGCATAATATTCCCAACATATTAATATTAGTGGATTCTGGGCACTCAGTAGTATCAAAACTGTGAATATTGCCCATAGTTTAGAGAATTTGAAAGTAAGAAAATGTAAAACTAAGAAATATAAAATTAGAAGGCTTTAGCTGCTTTAGCTGCTTTCATGAATGTCAGTGCTTTAGCTGCTTTAGCTGTTTTCATTCATTTTTCCTCTTTGATGGAAAACTTCAGACGTATACAAAAGTGGAAAGAATAATACTGTAACCAAGTAGTTCGGGTTTTGGCGCTTGCCCCCATGCACAAGCATAACATGGAAATAGGTGAAGATGAAAAAGGGTTTTATTAACAGGGTTCCTAATTGGGGGGAGCTGAAGTCTCCTTTTCTCCAAGCCATTCTCTTGCAAAACACAGAAATCCCCTTGTTCCCAGAGAGACTGAAATCCAGATGTACACCCAGAAGTTTCCCAGCATCCTTGTCTGCTATTTGCAGGGGCGGGGCGGGGGGATATTCTTTATTTTTATTTATTTATTTTTTACATGCAGGCAGCCAAAGAAAATTGCACATGACTTTCTGCCCTGAAAAGCTGAGGCATGCCAGATTTTATTCCAAGTTGCTACTTTCCTGAAGAGGGTCACTGTTAGGCTTATCTGTTATTTTTGGAACCCACAGTCACCATAGGGATAGGTCTCCACACTCCAGCTTTCAGGCTCTCCCTCTCAGGGATATACACTTGTGGGCTCCAGAGTTGACATTGCCTCATGAAGTTTCTTCTCTACTGGGGTCTGGGGTGTGCTTCCAATTCACTGCAGCTGACCATGCAGAAGAAGCTCCTTCCATGGGGACTCAGGGCCCAGAGCTGCTCATTCCCCTGGGGCGGAGGAACTTTCCCAGCTATGTGTCTGTGTCCTGCTCTGAGAGAGTAGAAGCAGTCCAGGACCCTTCCACAGGTTGCAGCATCCTGCCACCCACTACTGGCAAAGTGTGCATCCTGCCTGCTCCAAACTATGCCAGCAGAGCAAGGTAAGAGCCACAAGCAGGGCCCAGCATCTCTCAGGCTCCCACAAACACTCTACACCACACTCTGAAGGGCAAAGAAGAGAAAGAGCGCTTCTGCCGGCACTCTGTTTCAAAGTCTCAACCCACAAATCCATGAGCAGCAGAGCAGCAGGCCATTCAATCAATCCACACTAATGTCCACCATGTAGGTCAGCCTGCCATGGTCTTTGCCCCTCTTCTGGCTGCCCTGTTGTGGGAGGGGAGGAAGTTTACAGGCCATGAACAGTGGTGCAAATGTCTCAGCGTAAAGTGTAGTGTCTGGCTCCCACAGGCAGCACAGGCTCTGTGTAGTCTGTGTCATAAACTGCTCAGCTGTTGGGGCAGTGCACCTGGTTCCTGCAGCTGCCTTTGCCTTCTTTACAGTTCGCCTGGGGCATAGAAACCTATAAACCTCAGCTCCAGTTTCACTCTTGGGATGCCTTTGATGCTTCTTGTAACCCCCTCCTTTCTAGGCTCTCAGGGTATCTTCCTTCCTCCCAGCCATCTGGCCATACTCCTCTGTTACAATATAATAAACTTTTAAAAGTTGACTTCAATATTTACCAACTCCTGCCCAATCTTGTTTCATTTATAATCCTGAACATGCCCCCCCCCCCCGCCTTATACACACAATCAAGCATTATTTTTATGTGAATTATAAATAGCATATAACTTTATTTAAATATATTGGTGTATGATGTGTGCATGATTATTTTTAAACTAGTCACAATACCATTATTTTCACTGGACATTAATATGCAAATTTCTTCAGTTGTCTCATAAATCACTTTTAACATATAGGTTCTTCTTACTGTATTTTTTCATTATTTTATTGTTAAACAAATTAGATTATTTGCCTTGTATAGCTTCCCATATTTGGACTTTGCTAATCACATGCTTGTGGTATTAATATATTCCACTGACTTCAGTGTTTGCTGTAACTAGTAGTTAGATTTAAATACCTGATCAGTGTCTGTTCAAGTCTGTTGCCCATTTTTAAATTGGGTTTTTTGTCTTCCTGGAGTGGAGTTGTATGAGTTCTGTATATATTTTGGAAATCAAACCCTTGTCTGAGATACCATTCACAAATATGTTTTCCCCTATGGTTGGTTCTCTTTTCATTTTAATGCTGTTTTCTTTAGCCATGCAGGAGCTTTTTGTTTTGATGAGATCGCATTTGTTTATTCTTTCCTTTATGTCCCTTGCACTAGGGGACATATCAGTGAAGATGTTGCTGCATAGAATATCTGATATTTTCCTGCCTATGTTTTCCTCTAGGACTTTAATAGTGTCATGACTTATATTTAAATCTTTTATCTATCTTGAATTTATTTTTGTGTATGATGTAAGTTGGTGCTCAAGTTTCATTTTTTTGCATGTAGCTGTCCAGTTCTCCCCACACCATTTGTTGACGAGGCTATTTTTACTCCATTTTATGTTGCTTCTCGTCTGCATCGAATATTAATTGACTGTAGAGACTTGGGTTTATTTCTGTGGTCTCTATTCTGTTTCATTGGCCCACGTGTCTATTTTTATGCCAGTACCAGACTGTTTTCACTTCTCCAAGGAGTACATACAGAGGGTCCAGAGACATATGAAAAGTTGTTCAGTATTGCTAGCCATCAGAGAGATGCAAATTAAAACCATGAGATACCACTTCACACCAGTCAGAATGTCCACCATAAACAAATCAACAAACAGCAAGTGTTGGAGAGGTTGTGGAGAAAAGGGAACCCTAGTGCACTATTGGTGGGAATGAAGACTGGTGTAATCACTGTGGAAAACAGTATGGAATTTCCTCAGAAAACTAAGAATGGAACTGCCTCTTGACCTGGCAATTCCACTGCTGAGATTGTACTGTAAGAATCCTGAAACACCACTTCAAAAGAACCTATGCACCCCAATGTGCATAATTGCACAATTTATAATAGCCAAATGCTGGAAGCAACCTAAGTGCCTATCAGTAAATGAGTGGATCAAAAAACTGTAATACATTTACACAATGGAATTCTATGCAGCAGGAAAAAAAGAAGAAGAAGGAGCTCCTACCCTTTGGGACAGAATGGATGGAACTGGAGAGCATTGTGCTAGGTGAAATAAGCCAGGTGGTGAGGGACAAATACCATATGATCTCAACTTTAACAGGAACCTAATCAACAAAATGAACAAGCAAGCAAAGTATAGCCAAAGACATTGAATGGTTTGTAAAATTCTCCTGTGAAAACATCAAAACAATGGCTTTTATGTGCAGGAAGTTTTTTGATTACTGCTTGTATTTCACTAGCTTTTATTGGTCTGTTCAAGCTTTATGCTGCTTCTTCATCCAGTTTTGGAAGGTTATATTTTTCTAGAAATGTGTCCATTTCACTTAGGTTTTCAAGTTTGTTGGCATATAGTTGTTTGTAGCAGTTTCTTACAATCCTTTGTATTTCTGTTACCAGTTGTAATCTCTCCTCTTTCATTTGTGATTTTATTTATTTTGCTTCTTCCTCTTCTTTTTCTTGATGAGTCTGTGTAAATCTTTATTGATTTTTATTTTTTCAAAGAACCAGCTCCTGGATTTATTGATCCTTTGGATTGTTCTATTAGTCTCTATGTCATTTAATTCTGCTCTGATATTGGTTATTTTCTTCCTTCTCCTTGCTCTGGGCTTTGTTTGTTGTTGTTCCTCCAGTTCTTGTAGATGTAGGGTTAGGTTGTTTATTTCAAATGTTTTTATTTATTTTTGGTAGGCCTGTATTGTTATAAAGTTTTCTTTCTCTCAGGACTACTTTTGCTCTGTCCCATGAGTTTTAGACCATTATGAGTTCATTTTCATTTCTTTACAGAAACATTTGATTCCTTCTTGATCTTACTATTCACCCGTCATTGTTTAGTAGCATGCTATTCAATATCCATGCATGTGAGTTTTTTGAGTTTTC
The DNA here is from genome assembly GCF_014824575.4 of Sturnira hondurensis. NCBI lineage: Eukaryota > Metazoa > Chordata > Mammalia > Chiroptera > Phyllostomidae > Sturnira > Sturnira hondurensis. Next base: position 232,185 of record NW_028074551.1, read on the forward strand.
TCCTTGAGGTTATTTTCTAATTTCAGGCCCTTGTGGTGTGAGAAAATGCTTGATATGAGTTCAATTTTCTTAAATGCGTTGAGGCTTGTTTTGTATCCTACCATGTGGTCTATCTTTCAAAATATTCATGTGCATTTGAAAAGAATGTATATTTTGTTTGTTTGGGATGAAAGGCTCTCTATGTATCAGTTAAGTCCATTTGATCTAGGGCATTGTTCAATGCCACAATATGCTTGTTGATATATTATTTGGAAGTTTTGTGCCTTGTTTACAATGGGGTGTTAAAATCTCCTAGTCGAAGTGTGTTGTCTATATCTTTCTTGAAGTCCTCCCAAATTTTCTTTTATATCTAGGTGCTCCTTTGTTGGGTGCATATATGTTTACAATGTTTATGTCTTCTTGATGGATTCTTCCCTTCAGTATTGTGAAGTGTCCTTCTGTGTCTCTTTTTTATGGCTTTTTTTGAAGTCTATTTTGTATGATATAAATATTGCTACACCATCGTTTTCTTTTCCTGCCTATGTTCTTAGAATATTATTTTTAACCATTTACTTTCAGTCTGTGTCAGTCTTTCTTTTTCTGAGGTGTGTGTCTTTTAGGCAGCATGTGTGTGGGTCATGTTTTCTTATTTATTCACCTACCCCATGTCTTTTGACTGGAGCATGTAATCCATTAACATTTAAGGTTATTATTGATAGGTACTTACTCATTTTCCCCTTTATACCTGAGTTAATGTATCTCACTGCTTTTTTCATCCTCTTAAAGCAGTCCCTTTAGCATACCTTGTAGTGCTATTTTGGTGGATATGTATACTTTCAGCCTCTTTTTTTCCTACAAAATTCTTTATACCAATTTCCATTTTAATTGAGAGCCTCACTGGACAGTGTACTCTTGGTTGCAGGCCTTTGCTTTTTATTACTTGGAATATTTCTTGCCATTTCCTTCTGGCTTGTAATGTTTCTGTTGAGAAGTCAGCTGCTAGCTTTTTTGGAGTTCCTCTTATTTTACTTCTTGTTTCTCCCTTGCTGCTTTTAAGGTTCTCTCTTTGTCTTTGAGTTTTGCAATTTTAATTATTATGTGTCTTTGAGTAGGACTCTTTTAGTTCATCTTGATTGGGACCCTCCATGCTTCCTGAACTTGTATGGCTTTTCCCCTCTCCAGGTTTGGAAAGTTTTTGTGGTTGTTTTTTCAAGCAGATTTTTGTCCTTGCTCATTTTCTTCTCCTTCTGGTATTCCTATGATTTGAAAGTTGTTGCATTTCATTTTGTCTTGCAGTTCCCTTGGGCTAGCTTCATATTTTGGGAGTCTTTTTTTCATGTAGCTGCTCTACCTGGGTTTTTTCTTCTACTGTATCTTCCAGCTAACTTTATTCAGCCTGATTGTAATTCCTTCAAGTGTATTTTTTATTTCAGAAATTGTATTCTTCATTTCTTCCTGGCTTTGTTTATAGTTTTTCTTTTTTCATCCTGTTGTAGTTCCTACTCAGATGCTTGTAGTTTTCTGTGAGTTCCTTGGGCATCCTCATAACCATTCTTTTGAATTCTATATCTAATAGTTTGCTAACCTCCATTTCTTTTAGGTCTTTTACTGGGGAGTCTTTCATTCCTTTTGATTGCTGGTTCTTTCTTTGTCTCCCCATTTTAGGTTATTCTTTTTATTTGTTTATGTGATTCCTGATGCTATGCTTTGTCAGCTGTCTTCGAAGAGTGAACTTCTTTGGTAGGAGTTCTGTGGGACTCAATGTTGCATTCTCTTTGATCTCCTGGTCTGGATGCCCTAGCATTGCCCTTTCTTCTTTTTGTGTTGGCTCTTTTGTTGTACTTGGTCTTTATCTGTTGGTGGCTTCTTTGTTGGTGCATTCTCCTCTCCAGCGTGTTAACTGTTATGCACAACTCCCACCTTGGCATGTATGTGATTGGGGCAGGGCAAAGGTGAAATGGAGTAAGACAGTGGGAGAGTATTCTTTGGGATTTAAAGTATAACAAGTATAGAAGAGCTAGAAGATTCGTGGAGAAGTACAGCAATAACCATGATGTGTTACCCAACTAATACTTCTTTGTGGCAGGTGAAAAACTGGTAAGACTCTTATTATAATGGAAAAAGAACATTAGCTGACTTTGGAAAGCAGAGTGCTTATGTGAGGTTAGATGATGAGATATAGTAAGAGCAAGGGGTAGAAACTTGGCATAGTTGTGAGAGTATAAAGTTAACCACACTAGTAATTAAACTTGGGAAGATGGCAAAATGGATTAAGACCAGGGAAGGGTGCTGTGTGGGATTTGGAATAACAATAATTTGATTAGAAATATATGATCTGAATAAAAAGCATAGAAAGTTAAAGATCAAGAGTAGTGTGTTATTGGCATATGAGTGAAGTGAAAGAAGAAAAATTAAAATACAATGTGAAGGGAAGAGTAAAGAAAACTAATCAAACAATGAAACTAAACAAACAAAACCACAATAAGCTAGACTGAACAGAGAGAAATAAAAAAATTAAAATTAAAAAATTAAAAATGCACGTTCTGAAGGACAGCAATGTGCTATTTTCTCAACTGTTGGTGTTAGCTCTCTGACTTCTTTGTGGACCTGTCTTTGGTCTTGTCACAGCGGTAAGTCTCTTTGTTTTACACTTGCAAACAAAAATGAAAAAAACATTCTGCTTACTGTAAAACTGCCAAGAGGGTTTTGCTGTTTTCCTGGAGGCTTTCTGGGTGGGGCTGGGTTATATTGTATTTTTCCCCCTTTCCTTTGTTTCCACAAGGATGGGTGCTTGGTCTAGGCTACAATATTTATGGGTGTCCAGTTTCAGGTCCACTCCCTCAAAGCATTGTGGGGCTGACATTGTCCACTGCATATATATGCCTGGCCAGTGCTTCTAACCCACCTTATTGTGCAACCATTTGATTAGTCTGTGAGGTGCACTGAGTGGGAGCAAAGTGACCCTATTCTTTTCCGTATTTGTTAGCCTGGGCCTGCATGGGAGCAAATTCTTTCAGGGCAGATAAGTTCCCCTATTAAGTCTCTCTGAGCACTGCTGCCTCTCTGAGCCCCTGGTACCCCTTTTGATCAGTCCGTGAGGTGCACTGCATGGGAGCAAATTGTGTCTCCCCCCACCCCCTCTACATTTGCCCTGCCACTCAGTGTGAGAGGTCCTTGCATAGCAGTTGAGAGCCTTTTTTTAAATTGAATTCCCCTTGTTTGCAGCAGGCAGGCAGGCTCTTCTATCATTATCTCAGCATTCAGTTTTCCACACAAACCAGCTCTCTTATTAGTCCAGAGACTATTTGGGTCCTGGCCAGTTACAGCCCTTCTCTTCTCCCACCTCCAGGTGTCACTCAGCTCCCCAATTTCTCTGGTACTGTCCCAGGCAGCCACCATAGTCCCATCTGGGGTACACTGCCAGCTGTTCATCTCTTACTGAGTCTTTACCCTCTTAGCAACTTTTAGTGGCCTGGTCTCTCCTGGCATAGGTCTGTAAATTTGCCACTCTAGGAGGGGAGGGAGACATCACGTCATAATCACTGGCCTGGCTCTCCTTCAAAGCTTCCATGGCAGCCCAGTCTCAGGTGCAGGGCCTTTGGACCCTCCCACTGACCTAAAAAATCACCTTGCCATGTGTCTTTAATCATGCTCTGCAACCTTTGGTTTCCAGACTTCATGCCACCTAGAGTTCTGTTGGTTGTTCAATCATTTCTCAGAAGATCAGCTAGGTGTCCCAGTTGGGTGCACAAGCAAGTGGGTTTAGCTACCACCTATTTCACTACCATATTCCTTCTGGTTGTCTCTTTTTATGTTGTTTATACTCATTGATGATTCTGGCCTAAGCAATTTCATGTGCAAACATTTGGACACTTAATTTGATAATTAAATCATGGTTATATGTGTTCCAGCCAAGATGGAGGTGTAGGTAGATATCTTTCACTTCCTCAAACAACCAAAAGGAGGATAACAGCCAGTCTGAAATCAATAAACAACCAGAAGTGCCAGAAAATCAAACTGCATGGAACTCCAACAACCAAGGATTTAAAAAACAGTAGACCAAACCAACCAGACCAGTGTGCAGAGACAAAAAACAGTTGACCATACCAACCAGACCAGTGTTCTTTCACATGGCCGAAATGAAAAAACAGAGCAAAACTCCAGAAAGAGAGCTAAGCAATGAGGAGATAGCCAACCTATCTGATGGAGAGTTTAAAGCCCTGGTAATCAAAATGCTCGCAGAACTGATTGAGCTTGGTCACAAAATGAAAGAGCAAATGAAAGATACCCAAAATGAAATTAAGCAAAATATTCAGGGAACCAGCAGTGACAGGAAGGAAACGAGGACTCAAATCAATGATTTGGAACAAAACGAAGAAATGATCATCCAACCAGGACAGAATGAGAAAACAAGAATCAAAAAAAAATGAGGAGAAGCTTAGGAACCTCTGGGACAATTTTAAACATTCTAAATACCAAAATTATAGGGGTGCTAGAAGGAGAATAACAGAAGCAAGAAATTGAAAATTTATTTGAACAAATAATAAAGGAGAACTTCCCCAAACTGGTGAAGGAAATAGACTTCCAAGAAGCCCAGGAAGATCAGACAGTCTCAAAGGAGTTGTGCTCTCAAAGAAAAAAATAACACACCAAGGCACATTATTAAGTTACCTGAGATTAAAGATAAAGAGAGAATCTTAAAAGCAGCAAGAGGAAAGGAGAGATATACCTACAAAGGAATGCCCATAAGACTATCAGCTGATTTCTCAAAACAAAACCTTGCAGGCAAGAAGGGGTTGGAAAGAAGTATACAAGATCATGAAAGGCAAGGTCCTACACCCAAGAATACTGTACCCAGTAAAGCTATCATTTAGAATGGAAGGGCAAATAAAGTGCTTCCCAGATAAGGTGAAGTTCAAGGAGTTCATCATCACCAAGCCCTTATTATATGAAATGTTAAAGGGACTTATCTAAGAAATTGAAGATCAAAAACTATGTCAGTAAGTTGACAACAAATTCACAACTATCAACAAATAAAACTAAAAAAATAAAAAGAAAAAGAAAAACAACAAAAACAAAAACTAAGCAAACAAGAACAGGAACAACTTCCAGCCAAGATGGAGGCATAGGTGGAAACACTGTGCCCCCTCCCACAACTAAATTTAAAGACAGCGAAGTTTTAGAAACAAAAATGCAGCCAACACAGTGAAAATTGAACATTACAAAAGTCCAACAACAACGAACCACTCAGGCAGACCAGTAAGAGGGGTGGAGTCAGCGGTGGAACAGGGTCAGACTGGAAAGATTGTTCAGTCCAACCGACCCAGGAGTGGAGCTGGAGGCAGTTGGTGTATCCCAAGGGTGGGGTGGGGATGGGCGGACCCAGTGAGGGAGCAGGGTGGCTGTCTGACTTCAGCCACACATTCACACGCAGATAAACCAAGCAAAGGAGCGAAGAGTGAGACAGACCACTCAGGCTAGGGCCCCAGTGACGGGAATAAGAACCTGAAAGCACCAACTGGAAAGACTTTCTTGGGGTCGAGTGGCCAGGAGAGGCTCCCAGGCACACAGAGAGTTTGTTGGAGAGACCTACAGGGTCCTGGAAAATACACGGACCCACACACTGAGGAACCAGCACCAGAGGGGCCCAATTTGCTTCTGGGAAACCTCAGAGGGGTCCGAGAGAGAGCAGAGTGGAGAAGAGCACCATTTTCTCCCTCTATAACTCCACACCCACATACAGCATTAAAACCCAGCAACTGGGTCTTCCAGCCCTGGCGAACACCTAAGGCTCCACTCCTCATACATAACAGGTGCAAACAGACCAAACATTATGACTCAAGAACAGCTCAAAACCGCAGAGCCTATAATTGTAAGTGACCAAGAAGTAGCCAGCCTTTCAGATGCACAGTTCAAAACACTGGTGATCAGGATGCTCACAGACTTGGTTGATTTTAGCCACAAATTAGAGGAACATATGAAGGCTAAACTGATTGAAATGAAAGGAAATGCACAGGAAACCAATAGTGATGGAAAGGAAACTGGGACTCAAATCAAGGGAGTGGACCAGAAGGAAGAATGAAACAACCAAACAGAAAAGAAGGAAGAAACAAGAATTCAAAAAAAAAAAAAAATGAGGAGAGGCTTAGGAACCTCCAGGACATCTTTAAACGTCCCAGACGTATAGGGGTACCAGAAGGGGAAGAGGAACAGCCACCAGTGGAAAACTTATTTGAACAAATAATAAAGGAGGAACAAATAATAAAGGAGAACTTCCCCAGTCTGGCAAAGGAAATAGACTTCCAGGATATCCAGGAAGCTCAGAGAGTCCCAAAGAAGTTGGACCCAAGAAGGAACACACCAAGGCACATCATAATTACATTAGCCAAGATTAAAATGAAGGAGAGAATTCTAGAAGCACCAAGAGATAAGGGGACAGTCACCTACAAAGGAGTGCTCATCAGAGTGTCAGATGATTTCTCAAAAGAGACCTTCCAGGCAAGAAGGGGCTGGAAAGAAGTATTCCAAGTCATGAAATCCAAAGACCTACATCCAAGATTGCTCTATCCCGCAAAGCTTTCATGTAGAATGCAAGGACAAAGTGTGTGGAAAATGGCGGTGGACTAGGACGGAGCGACTCCAGTTCTCTTACCCCTGGGAGAAAATCCTGGTAGATCTACTGAGGAACAGCTCGATCAATTCCCCAAGCAACAATTCCCCAGCATTTATGAAAGTAAGAGACCAGAGATAGTGACGGACCAGACAGTTACAGGTCAGTGGGGTCTCAGGGACACAAGTAAGGACAGAGACGGCCTGGCCAGCAGCAGGCCTCAGCCAGCACATAACGACCCTGAGCCATGGCTGCCCAGTGGTCGGGGCCCAGAGGCTTCCGTCTGTGCCCAGTGACAGGGGCATCTGCCACAGAGGACCCCAGAGTAAAGTCAAAAGCAGCAGCAGCAGGAGCAGCAGCAGCGGGACCAGCAGCCATTGGCTGGTGCCTAATGGCCTTGGAGCTGCTGCTGCTGCAGCTTTCAAGGCCCAGAGGCTTCCATCTATGGCCAGCATCAGGGCATTTGCCACAGAGGACTCATCGGGAGCCTGGCACCTGTGAGTAAAGACAAAAGCGGCAGCTGCAGCAGCAGGGCCAGCTGCCTTTGGCCAGCCCATAACACCTCGGAGCTGCCACGTTAGGGGTGTAGAGGCTTCCATCTGTGGCCAGTGCGATGGAGGACTCATCGGGAGCCTGGCAACCAGTGGAGCCTTGGGCCGGCGTCGGGGTCCTTGGAAGAGAGCTGGCTCCATCCCTCCCCATCTAGTCAGGGCGGGGTGGCAGAGACCTGTCTGCCTAGGTTTGTAGGGAGGGTGGCAAGGACAGGGGCCCGTGTTCAGTTACAATCTCTGTGGTCACCAGCCCACCAGCCCACCAGCCCAGGAAATTTGAGAGGAGCATTGTCCTAACTGGTCGGGTTGGGTATTGGGCTGGGCTGAGAGGCAGGCTTTCTGGAGAAGTTTTTATTGGAAAGTGGACTGAGGTGTTCTCCTGTGAAGGCAGCTTGACTTGCTTCTCATCCAGCCACAGGACTGGGAAGGACCAGTCCAGATCCCATGGGACCCAGGCAGCCTGTCGGGTGGGTGGGCGCCCGCACCCCAGTCTGGTAGCCTGGCTGGCGCACAGGAGTGCACCTGGGCCTACAAGCCAGCCCACAGAGAACTCCTGCAAAAAAACAGAAGAAATGGATTGGACAGTTTGAAACCAACAAGAGAGGTGTTTGTTGTTGTTGTTGTTGTTGTTGTTGTTGTTGTTGTTGTTTTTATGAAGCCAGCATCATCCTAATTCCAAAACCAGATAGAGGCACACAAAAAAAAAGAAAAAGAAAAGAAAACTTCAGGCCAATATCACTGATGAACATAGATGCTAAAATTCTCAACAAAATATTGGCTAACCGCATCCAACAATACATCAATACACCACGACCAAGTGGGATTCATCCCAGGGATGCAAGGATGGTTCAATATCCACAAATCAGTAAATGTACTACACCACATAAACAAAAGCAAATACAAAACCACATGATCATATCAATAGATGTGGAAAAAGCTTTTGATAAGGTACCACACCCATTTACAACAATGGTATTCAGCAAAGTGAGAATAGAGGGAGCATTCCTCAATATAATAAAGGCCATATATGAAAGACCTACAGCCAACATCATACTCAATGGGCAAAAACTAAAACCTTTTCCACTAAGATCAGGAACAAGACAAGGTTGTCCACTTTCACCACTTCTATTTAATATAGCATTGGAAGTTTTAGCCTCAGCGATCAGACAAGAAAAGGAGATAAAAGGCATTCAAATTAGAAAGGAGGAAACAAAACTGGCATTGTTTGCAGATGACAAGATAGTGTACATGGAATATCCTATAGACTCTACCAAAAAAACTACTCAAACTAATAAATGAATTTGGCAAAACAGCGGGTTACAAAGTCAATAACCAGAAATCAAAGGCATTTTTGTATACTAACAATGAATCAGCAGAAGCAGAAATCAAGAAAAAAATCCCATTCGATATAGCAAAAACAAAAATAAAATACCTAGGAATAAACCTAACCAAGGAGGTAAAGGACCTGTATGCAGAAAACTACACAACACTGAAGAAAGAAGTCAAGGAAGACACAAACAAATGGAATCATATACCATGTTCATGAATTGGAAGAATTCACATCATCAAAATGTCCATACTACCCAAAGCAATTTACAGATTCAATGCAGTATCTATTAAAGTACCAATGGCATATTTCACAGACATAGAACAAACACTTCAAAAATTTATATGGAACCATAAAAGACCCCGAATAGCAGCTGCAACTTTGAGAAAGAAGAACAAAGTAGCAGGGACCACAATACCTGATATCAAACTGTATTACAAGGCCACTGTAATCAAAACAGTCTGGTACTGGCATAAAAACAGGCACATAGACCAATGGAACAGAGCAGAGAGCCCAGAAATAAACCCAAGTGTCTATGCTCACTTAATATTCCACAAAGGGGGCAGTAACATAAATGGAGTAAAGGTAGCCTCTTTAACAAATGGTGTTGGGAAAACTGGACAGCTACATGCAAAAAAATGAAACTTGAGCACCAACTTACACCATACACCAAAATAAATTGAAGGTGGGCAAAAGACTTAAATATAAGCCAGGAAACCATTAAAGTCCTAGAGGAGATCATTGGCAGGAAAATATCAGATATTTCACGGAGCTACATTTTTACTGATTTGTCCCCTAGAGCAAGGAACATAAAGGAAAGAATAAACAAATGGGATATCATCAAAATAAAAAGCTTCTGCGTGGCTAAAGAAAACAGCATTAAAATAAAAAGACAACCAACTGTATGGGAAAACATATTTGCCAGTGATACCTCAGACAAAGGTTTAATCTCCAAAAGATATAAAGAACTCACACGACTTCACTCTAAGAAGACAACTAACCCAATTAAAAAATGGGGAAAGGACTTGAACAGATACTTCTGCAAGGAGGACTTACAGTGGATCCAGAGACACATGAAAAGATGCTCAATATCACTAGCTATCAGAAAGATGCAAATTAAAACTACAATGAGATACCACTTTACACCCGTGAGAATGGCTATCATAAACAAAGCAATAAACAACAAATGTTGGAGAGGGTGTGGGGAAAAGGGGACTCTGGTCCACTGTTGGTGGGATTGCAGACTGGTACAACCATTATGGAAAACAGTATGAAATTTTCTCAGAAAACTAAAATTGGACCTGCCTTTTGACCCAGCAATTCCACTGCTAGGGTTGTATCCTAAGAACCCTAAAACACCAATCCCAAAGAACATATGCACCCCAATGTTCACAGCAGCACAATTTACAATAGCCAAGAATTGGAAGCAACCTAGGTGCCCATCAGTAAATGAATGGATCAAAAAACTATGGTACATATACACAATGGAATTCTATGCCTCAGAAAGAAAGAAGGAGCTCCTACCTTTTGCAACAGCATGGATGGAACTGGAAAGCATTATGCTGAGTGAAATAAGCCAGGTGTTGAAGGACAAATACCATATGATCTCACCTTTAATGGGAAGCTAAAGAATAAAACAAACAAGCAAGCAAAATATAGCCAAAGACACTGAAATAGAGAACAGGCTGGTAGTGACCAGAGGGAAGAAGGGAGGGAATTTCAGGGGAAATAGGGGAGGGATTTAGAGGAACATATATAAAGGGTACATGGACAACAACTGAGAAGGGTGGAAATGGGAGGGAGGGGTGGAGCACGGGGGGTGGGATGGGATGGGAGTAATAGAAGGAAAACTGTACTTGAAAAATAATTAATTTTTAAAAATATATAAAAAATAGAATGCAAGGGCGGATGAAGTGCTTCTCAGATAAGGTGAAATTCAAGGAGTTCATCATCACCAAGCCCTTATTATATGAAATGTTAAAGGGACTTATCTAAGAAAAATAAGGTAAAAATATGAACAGTGAAAAGACAATAAACTCACAGTTATTAACAACCACACCTAAAACAAAAGCAAACTAAGAGGACAGCTAGATTGGGAACGGAACCATAGAAATGGAGATTACATGGAAGGTTAGCAACAGGTGAGTGGGAGGAGGAGAAGTGGGGAGAAGGTACAGAGAATAAGTAGCATAGATGGTAGGTAGAAAATAGACAGGGAGGAGGGCAGGAATACTATGGGAAATACAGAATCTAAAGAACTTGTGACACATGGACATGAATGAAAGGGGGGGAATGGTAGGGGAGGGGTGTGAAGGGTGGAGGGGAGTGAAGGGGGGGAATGGGACAACTGTAATGGCATAATCAATAAAATATATTTTTAAAAAACAGGAACAGAATCAGAGAAATGGACATCACATGGAGGGTTTCTGGTGGAGAGGGTTAGGGGAGGAATGGGGGGGAAGGTACAGAGAATAAGAAGCACAATTGGTAGGCATAAAATAGGAAGAGGTGAAAAATGGTGTAGGAAACAGAATTCAAAGAACTTATAAGTATAATCTATAGACATGGAGTGAGGTGGGGGGAATTCTGTAGGGTTGAGAGGGGCAGGTAAGAGGGGGAATATTGGGAAAATTGTAATAGCATAATCAATAAAGTATACTTTAAAAATAATAAATCATGTTTATGTGTTCAAAAAGATTTTTAATTTTTAGAGAAGTATAATGAAGTATTTATAGATATTAATTCTGTTGTCCTTTCTTCACTTATAGGAGCTGAGACAAACACTTCTGGCAAAAGAAATGTGTAGAGGAACACGCTTCATTTAGAAAGACAGACCAAATCTTAGTTACCAGTCTCATAACAATAAGTTGGTTCTATAGGACTCCTAAGGTTTGGTGATTTATATTTTTAAACAGTTGTAATCTGGACTCATGAATTTTAATACATTTGATGTGTGAAATTGTATATTTGTTCAAAAACTTTAGAATGCTGCACTCAGACCTACACATCTATAGTAGTAATTTTCTTATTTTAATTATTTTTTTCAAAGAAACAACAGTAAAAAATAATGGTAACAGAGAAGAGAGAGGAAAAGTGAATGTTAAAATGTGGCATAATGAGGAAATGCATTAGGGAAAAAAGCAAGCAAGGAATTTCAAAATAAGAAAACCTAATGTTGAATTTCCCAAGTACCTTCTGTGACATGGCTTTCAGAGGCCTGACTGGGAGAATGAGAAAATGTGAGGCCTGACCCCAGCCAATCCATATGCAACCTGTATAGGGCTCTATTGAGTCTTCACACACCAAGAGCCATTTTTCTGCTTTACTCAAGTGCTTACCTAGGATAAGAGACCTAATCTCCACTTCCCCCACATTTCTCTATTAAAATTAAGATGCAGATGCCTGAGTAGGAAATGAATTGTGTTAATAATAATAATGGTGAACATTCTTGATTCTTCTATCACCTGGGAATTCAATAACTGATCCAACTCACCTGACGTATTTCATTACCATTCTCTGTTTTACAGGATATGGAGAAACCCTTAGCTTCACTCCACCCCACCCCAGCCTCAGACAATGGTGAGAATGGAGACCGTCTCCAGCAGTGGAAAGCATTGGTGTTGCCACTGCATAGGTACACAGCTCTCAATACCTGGGGACTCAGACCTTAAGAAACCACTCTAAGGCTGCTGCACAGAAATGAGCATACACTTAAAAATAGGAGAGTTAATTGGTCCTGGCACATTGTTAGTAAATGAAATGTGTTAATAATTAATATGAAGCCATGCCTTCCCCTTTCACCTCCAGGGAGACAAACTTCCTGTATCTTTAACTTTTCTCCCCGATTTTCACCAATTACTTTATTGATTGGACATTTTGAGTACCAGTATGTCAGCTATCTTCTACTGTTAGCTTCTAGTAGATAGAGTCCAGGGGTACTTCTAAACATCTACCAGTGCATAAGACAGCCCCACAGCAAAGAAATATTTGGCCAAAATGTCAATTTTACCAAGAAACTTCGCAAACCACTTTTGTTATGCCTTTAACTTCTCATCAGGAACCCCAAACTGAACAGTTATTAGGGAAAGCCAGTCAGTAACTCTGAGCTTAGCCATGGGAAAGCTGCAGAGATCATAAATGACCCAGTGGGACTGGCTGCTTAGACCCCATGGGGAAGTGGTGCCAACAGGAGAAGAATGAGGATATTAGGCAGGAAATTAGAGAAGGTTCTACAAAATCTAATGAACAGAATCTGAGAGATATAGGAAGGTATAGACTACAGCAGTGTTTTTATCCTTCTCTAAAGTAAGTAGGGACAGTGAAAGCAGATACAGTGAATAAAATACAGTCCAGGTAAGACAATACTAATAACAGCAATATCTATATTTTTACATAAGTTCTCCATTTGCTTTTTCTTTTGTTTCAGTCTTATTCTTTTTATTTTAAATTATTTTTACAATATTTTATTCTTTATGCTATTACAGTTGTCCCACTTTCCCCCTTTGTTCTTCTGCAGCCAACCCACTCTGCATTTCCATAGTCAGTCCCCACACCATTGTCCATGTCCATGGGACCTTCTCATATGTTCTTGAACTAATCCCTTCACTTTTTAAAAATCAGCCTGCATCTTCCCTTTTCCCTCTCACAGCTGTCAGTCTATTCCATGCTTCCTGTTTATTTTGTTCATTAGATTCCTCTTCAAATGAGATTGTATGGTATTTATCTTTCACTGACTGGCTTATTTTGCTTAGTGTAATAGCCTCCAGTTCTATCCTTACTATTGCAAAAAGTAGGAATTCCTTTTTCCTGCTGCATAGTATTCAATTATGTAAATGTACCACAGCTTTGTGATTCACTCATCTACTGATGGGTATTTAGGCTGTTTCCAAAACCTGCCTAATTGTAAATAGTCCTGCTGTGAACATGGTGCATAAGTTCTTTTGAATTGTTGTTTCGGGATTCTTAGGGTATATTCCCAGCAGTGGAATTGCTTGGTAAAAAGACAGTTCTGTTTTTAATTTTGAGGAAATTCCACACTCATTTCCATGGTAGCTACACTACTGTGCATTCCCACCAACAGTGCACTAGGGTTCCCTTTCCCCTACATCCTTGCCAGCACTTGTTGTTTGTTGATTTATAAATGATAGCCATTCTGACAGGTTTGAGGTGATATCTTATTGTGGTTTTAATATGCATCTCTCCGATGGCTAGTGACATTGAGCCATTTTCATGTGTTTGTGGACCATCTGTATGTTCTCCTTGAGGAGTGGCTATTCAGGTCCTTTGCTTAATTTACAATTGATTGTTTGTCTTCCTGGTGTTGAATCTTATGAGTTCTGTATATATTTTGGAGATTAAACCCCTGTCCAGTATATGGTTGGCAAATATGTCCTCCAATAGAGTTGTTCCTTTTTCATTTTGATTATGATTTCTTTAGCTGTACAGAAGTTTTTTAATTCGATGTAGTCTAATTTGCTACATGGGATATCTGAGATTTTACTGCCTATCTTTTCTGCTAGGATCTTTATAGTAACACAACTTATGTTTAAGTCTTTTATCATTTTGAGTTTACTTTGGTGTATGGTGTAATTTGGTTGTCTAGTTTCATGTACTAGTCCTCTTCTCTCAACACCATTTATTAAAGAGGACATTTTATGCCTCTTCATTGTGTGCTCTTGCCTCCTTTGTGAAATACTAATTGGCCATAGAGACATGGTTTTATTTCCTGGCTCTCGCTTTTGGACCATTGATCTGTGTGTCTGTTCTTATGCCAGTACCAGACTACTCTGTTTACAGTGGCCTGGTAGTACAGTTTAATACCAGGTATCACTCCAACTTTGTTCTTCTTTCTCAAGATTGATGAGGCTATTTGGGATTTTTTGTGTTCCATATAAATTTTTGAAATGTTTTTCTAGGTCTGTGATACATGCCATTAATATTTTAGTAGGAATTATATTGAATCTATAGATTGCTTTGGACATTTTAATAATGTTAATTTTTCTTGTCTTTTTACACAGTATATGCTTCCACTTATTTGTATCTTCCTCAATTTCTTCCTTTAGTGTCCTGTAGTTTTCTGAGTACAGGTTTTTCACTTTATCCATTTGGTTAAATTTATTCCTAGGTACTTTATTTCTCTTCTTGCTATGTTAAATCGGACTTTGTTCTTAGTTCCTCTTACTGATAGTTTTTTGTTGGTGCACAGAAATGCCATCAATTTCTAAATATTAACTTTATATTGGCCACTATTTTGCCAACATCACTCATTAGGTTGAGTAGTGTTTTGGTGGAATACATAGGGTTTTCTATGTATACTATCATGTTGTCTTCAAATGACAGTTATACTTCCTCCTTTCTAATTTGCATGCTTTTTATTTATTTTTCTTGTCAGATTGCTGTGGCTAGATATTTTGTTTCCATAGTGTGTTACATTTATTGTCTTGCAAATATTATACCATCCTTGCATCCCTGGATAGATCCCACTTGATCATGGTGTATGATCTTTTGAATGTTTTGCTGGATCTAGATTGCCAGTATTTTGTTGAGGATTTTATCATCAGTGTTCATCAGAGATGAAATTTTGGCCTGTAATTTTCTTTCCTTGTTGTGTCTTTACCTGTTTTTGGAATTACAAATACTGGCCTCATAAAAAGAGTTTGGAAGTCTTTCTCCTTCTTGAATTTTTAAGAATAATTTGAGAAGGATGAATTGATTTCAATTCAATTTTTTTAACTCATCTTGAATGTTCAGTAAAATTTGCCTATGAAGCCACCTAGCCAGGGCTTTTGCATGTCAGGAGATTTTTTTTATTACTGCTCCATTTTGCAGGTTATTATTGGTCTATTCAGGTTTTCTGCTTCTTGAGTCAGTTTTGAAGGGTTGTATGGTGGTAGCAAGTTATTCATTTCACACAGGCTGTTTAATTTCTTGGCTTAAGAGTTATTCATAGTAACTTTCTTACAACCCTTTGTATTTCTGTAGTATTGGATGTGACTTTTCCTTTTCTATTTCTGATTTTTTTCAATTGGGTCCTCTCTTTATTTTTCTTGATGAGTATGGTCAACGGTTTGTCAATTTTGTTTATTTTTTTCCAAAGAACCAGCTCCTAGTTAATTCCTTAATTCCTTAAATTATTTTTTACTCTCTATATCATTTATTTCTACTCGGTCTTGATTATTTCCTTCTTTCTACTCACTCTGGGCTTTGTTTCTTGTTATTCCACTAGTAGTTGTAACTGTAAGGTTAGGTTGTCTATTTGAGATTTTTTCTATCTTCTTTAGGTAGGTTTGTGTTGCTATGAACTTCTCTCTGAGGACTGCCTTCACTGTGTCAAATAAGTTTGCAGTTGTTGTGTGTTCATTGTCATTTGTTTCCGAATACTTTTTCATTTCTTCCTTGACCCTTTTCTCAATCCATTCATTATTTAATAATATGTTATTCAGTCTTCATGTGTTTGAATGTTCTTGAGATTTCTCCTTGAGGTTGATTTCTAAAGTTTCAACCCATTCATATCTGAGCACATGCTTGATATGATTTCAAATTTCCTGAATTTGTTGAGGCTTGTTTTGTGTCCTACCATGTGGTCTATCTTTATGAATGATCCATGTGTACTTGAAACGAATGTATATTTTGTTTTTAGGAGAAATGCTCTGTAAATATCAATTAAATCCATTTGAATTAGACTGTCATTCAATGCTACATCATTGTTGATTTTTTTTGTTTGGGTGATCTATCCATTGCTGACAGTGGGGTGTCAAAATCCCCTATGATGACTTTATTGCTATTAATTTCTTTCTTAAGGTCCTCCAAGATTTTCCTGATATACTTAGGTGTTCCTCTGTTGGGTGCATATATGTTTACAAGGATTAGATGGTTACAAGGATTAAGGGACTACTCCTTTAAGTGTTATGTAGTTACCCTCTTTGTCTCTTGTTATGGCATTTGTTTTGAAGTCTATTTGTCTGATATTAGCATTGTTATCCCACCTTTTTTTGTGTCCATTTGCTTGGACAATATTTTCCCTTCTTTTCACTTTCAGCCTGGGTCAGGCCCCACTTTTGTCCTGAAGTGGGTCCTCTGTAGACAGCATACATGCAGTTCATGTTTTCTTATTCATTCAGCTACACTATGTCTTTTGATTCAAGCATTTAATCTATCCCCATTTAAGGTTATTATTGATAGGTACTTAATCATTGCCATTTTTCCCTTTTGTACCTGAATTTCTCTCTCTTTCTATTTCTTCTGTTCTTAAAGCAGTCTTCTTGAAGTCTATTCTGATAAGTCACTTGCCTCAGTTTCACTCAGTACATTTTCTGGGAATTCTTTCTTTCCTTTTTATTGGGGGTTGTTTCTTTGTGTTCCCATTTTTGTTTGCTTCATCATATTATATTGATCTGCTTTTATTCCCTGTCTTCATGGGGTGACCTTCTGTGGTGGGAGACCAGTGGGACTCAGTGGTGAAGTCTCCTTGATCTCCTGAGCTGGATGCTCTAGGGATGACTTTTTTGCAGTTTACCTGTGCTCTCTTACAGTAATTAGGTTTTTGTTGTTTTGGGCTCATTCATTGCTGTGTACTCCCCTCTGGCTGGCTGACTGTCACACCACCCACCACATCTTCTATTCTGTTGTACAGGTGCTGCCAGAACAAAACAAACAACCCAGAAAACAAAACTTACACAAGCAAAAATAGCCCCCAACAACACCTGCAATATCTATAACAGCTTAACAATAACCCACAACCTTCAGACCAACTTGCAATATCTATAACAAATGAGCAAAGATTAGTAAAGGCAGATAGAGAGTAAGAATATTATAAGGAAGGAAAAAGGCAAGATGGAGTATGAAAAGGGAGTAGTATATAATATGAGGTTTGGAATTTAAAAAATAGTGAAAAAATAGGAACAAAACTGAAGAAAAATAACCACTGCAGCAATATCAGTGAAAATGAGAAAGGTTAATAAAAATGGAAAGAGTATAAGAATACTCTAACAAGGAAAAAAAGAGAAAAAATGATAAGATGTCTAAAGAAAAGAAAAATGATTTTTAGAGGATAAAGGGAGGAGAAATAACAAGAGTAAG
Organism: Sturnira hondurensis; assembly: GCF_014824575.4. Lineage (NCBI taxonomy): Eukaryota > Metazoa > Chordata > Mammalia > Chiroptera > Phyllostomidae > Sturnira > Sturnira hondurensis. The sequence continues at coordinate 249,730 of NW_028074551.1, forward strand.
AAATAGAAATCAGGCTAAGAATGGGGAAAAATAAAACTTAAAATGAAAATAAGAAAGGGCAGGAGGAAGGCAAAGCAGAGTGGGACAGGGCAACAGTAGTATTTGAGATTTGAAATACAAAAATAGTGAATATCCAGGAATAAAATTGAAGATGTACAACAACCACAATATCAATGACAAAGGAGCAAATATTAATAAAGAGGAGAGAGAAGGATTTTATAGAAAAAGAAAAAAGTGTGAAGTCACTAATGGAAATAAAAATGGTTTTTAGAGACGGGAGGGAGGAGAAATAGTAAGAGTGAAAAATAGTAACAACCTATAGAAATGGAAAGATTTTAAGTGAAAATAAGAAAGGGGAGGAAGAATGAAAAATGGAGTAAGAAGAATGGAGGACTAAAATATGAGATTTAAAATAAAACTAAAATAAAGAATAGTGAAATAATAGGAACAAAATTGAAATAATAGGAACAAAATAGGAAAAATGGAGTAAGAGGAATGGAGGACTAAAATATGAGATTTAAAATAAAACTAAAATAAAGAATAGTGAAATAATAGGAGCAAAATTGAAGGAAACATGTTAAAAAGCTATGTAGTTGAAAAAAACAAAAACAATGAAGTAGAATGAGGTGGAATTCATCTCAGCAGAGTCTAGTGTTTGCCACTCTCTTCTTCTGTATCTGCCCTGGTGAAGTTAAGACGGTGTCCCGCTCTAGTCCTAGGCAGCCAGTTTGAGGCTACAAGCGATCCGGAGTCTATGGCTATCTTCTTCATGCCTGGCTGTTCCTTGATGTTTTGTCTTTATGGCTTTTCATCAGCATAAGGCCCAGGTTTGGTTTATATAAATCTGACAGCACTGCAAGTACCACCTCCATTTGCCTCCAGAGGGGTCTCTGGTATCATTGTGAAGGTTGGATCACTGGATCACCCCCTGGGAGGTGCTCTTCAGTCTTCAGGGAAGATGGTAGGTGTGTTTCCTGGTCTATCTTGGTCTGCCTCAGATAATTTCCAGTGGTGTATAGTTTCTGATGAATTATCTGTCTGTTTCATGTGAGGGGCCAATCTGTGTAAAAGGGTGAGTTCTTCATGTGACTTCATAACAGGAAGACAAACAATCAAATTAAAAAATGGGCAAAGGACCTGGAGAGACACTTTTCCAAGGAAGACATACAGAGGGCCAAGAGGCATATGAAAGAATACTCAGCATCACTAGCCATTAGAGAGATGCCAGTTAAAAACACAATGAAATACCACTACACACCAGTCGGAATGACCATCATAAACAAGTCAACAAACAACAAGTGCTGGAGAGGTTGTGGAGAAAAAGAACCCTAGTACACTGTTGGTGGGAATGCAGAGTGGTACAACCACTATGGAAAACAGTATGGAATTTCCTCAGAAAACTAAAAATGAAACTGCCTTTTGACCCAGCAATCCCGTTGCTGGCATTATACTCCAAAAGCCTGAAACACCAATTCAGAAAAACTTATGCACCCCAATGTTCATAGCAGCATTATTTACAATAACCAAGTGCTAGAAACAGCCTAAATGCCCATCAGTAAAAGAGTGGATCAAAAAACTGTGGTACATTTACATATAGGAATACTACACAGCAGAAAGAAAGAAGGAACCCCTACCATCCCTGACAGCATGATGGAACTGGAAAACATTTTTTTTCTTTTTCTTTTGATTGTTCAAGTACAGTTGTCACCATTTTCATTTCACCATACCCCCTGTGCCACCCATTCCTGCCTCCCACCCTTGAACCTTCCCCCTTTGGCTTTGTCCATGTGTCCTTTATACATGTTCCTTGATGGCCCTTCATCTATTATTCCCCATTATCCCTCTCCCTCCTCTTCTCTGATTATTGTCAGTCTGTTCTTTATTTCAACATCTCTTTACATTTTGCTTGCTTGTTTGTTTTGTTGATTAGGTTGTATTTATAGGTGAGATCATATGGTATTTCTCTTTCACCTCCTGGCTCATTTCACTTAGCATAAATGCTCTCCAGTCCCATCCATGCTGTTGTGAAGGGTAGGAGCGCCTTCTTTCTTTCTGCTGCGTAGTATTCCATTGTGTAAATGTACGAGTTTTTTTATCAACTCATTTACTGATGGGCACTTAGATTGCTTCCAGCACTTGGCTATTGTAAATTGTGCTGCTATGAATATTGGGGTGCATAACTTATTTTGAATTTGTGTTTCAAGATCTTTAGGGTATAATCCCAACAGTGGTATTGTTGGGTTGAAAGGCAGTGGAACTGGAGAATATTATGCTAAGTGAAATAAGCCAGGCTATGAATCACAAATACAGTATGATCTCACCTATAAATGTTACCTAATTAACAAAACAAACATGTGAACAAAATAGAAGCAGAGACATGGAAATAAAGAACAAACTAACAGTCACCAGATGGCATGGGGGAGGGGATAATGGAGGAAAAAAGGGGAAGAGTCAAGGAACACGTATAAAGGACACATGGGCAAAGATAACGGAGAACAAAGGATTGAATGTGACAGATGGGGGGAATGTAGGGCAGGGGACAGTGATGTGGGCAAAAGTGAGGATAACTGTAACTAAATAACAATTAATTTAAAAAAGAGAGAAAAGGGCAAGTTTTTTTCTGGCTTAGCACTGATGGCAGCTATATATAAGAGCTGGGACTGGGGAGGACCTTGAACATCCCTTGCTGCATCTACCTCTCATCTCTGCAGTGCTATTTTCAGTGGATTAGGGCCTGAGGAACCAGAGTAGCCCATAGTATTTGATAAAAATTCAGAAATGGTCCTTTTGGAGATTCTCCTTCATTCCCTGTGGATATGTGCCTAGCAGGGATCTCCTGAGCCTGAACTCACTGCTCTGCAGAGTCTGATCCCACAAATGGGGGGAGGGGGAGGTGGGCACACCTGTCTGTGAGGACAAATGCCTGGCTGGAAAGAATTTCAGGAATTTAGCTCTTGTCCATCTAGCTCCCAGCCCAGTGTTCTCACAAGTGACTCAGACACAAACTCTGTTCTGTACAGACCCCCACTCACCAGCTGTGTTGGATGGGGTCTTGCATTCCCTTTGTTGTACCACTTTCTGTTAATCCTGAGGAGATGGCTTTAATGGGTGTGATGGATCCTGGCTGGCAGGATCCTTGTATGTTGTGGCTGCTAGTGAACAAATATACACAGACAACAGAAGTCCTGTGGAGAAAAAGGGACAACATGGCCACTCTCTGAGAGAGAGAGGGTGAGAGGGCCAGAGGCCCCCAGTCTCTGCCTGGACAGGCTTTTATTGCCTTTCTGGGTACATTACATGGACAGTAGTCCTCATTTACTATGCACAGGTTCACTGCAGGTGATTAACTTTTACAGATAACAAAGGAAAGAATGCTACTAATTACTTCAAAGAGAAGGATACTGCAGACCAAGGGGAAAAGTGGTTGAACTGGTCATGTTCCATACTTGAGAGGTTTAGCTCAGATTCTAGGAAGCTGCAGTAAGCCCTTGCTCCCTCAATTGAGGGTGAGGGAGTTTTAACAAAAGCAGGTCTCATAGCAGTCTAGGTACAATGCAGGCCTGATTCTCCATGGGAAAACCTCTCTGTGGGTGTGGTCCTGCATGCCACTTGCTCCCCACTGGTTTTCCATGTGGAGGCAGAGCTACAATTCCACACCATGCAAAGCATTTCCTTACAAGTGGGAATGAAGTGTGCTTTCCATCTGATTTCTTTGCTGACAAAGATATTGTGCATACACAAGTGCAGTCCCTTCTCAGCCACCCTTCAGCTTCCCTTTTAAAAAGTCTCTATGTGGCAGCTATATTCTAGCCCTGAGTCACCAACTGGTTATCCATGTATTCCACCTCCCCCAAAACAAAAAGTCTCTCTCTATCAGGGCTGGCCACAGCCTGCCAGTACTTCCAAAAGTTTTAGGAAATAAAGTTTCTCTCTGGATTCTTCTGATTGGCACTACAGCTATGGACATCTGCTCACTGTGTGTGCTGCCTGAATCTGCCAAACACTCTATATCCTCTCAAGTCTCTCCTGTTAGGGTTGGGGAATCCCTGTGTGGGTCTAGAGCCCCCACTCTATGAGGGGAGGGAGGCACTGAGCTGTTTTATTCTGTCTGGTCTTTCCACTGCTGCAGAGGCCTCATAAAGGGCATTTCCCCCTCAACTTATAAATCTCTTAGTAGGTGGTACAAAGCATCCTCTGTTCTTCTTGACTTTAAAAATTTATGTCAGTTGAGATTCCATTCATTGTTCAGGTCACTTGTTGGAAGGTATGCCAAAAATTTGTGCTTGGGGCATGAGGAAGTTGTCTCAGTTTCCACTTAGTTGGCTGCCACCTTACCTTGTCTGGTGAAAGATTATTTTAATGTATTGCAGGATCCAGTGTGCTAATATGTTACTGAGAATTTTAGGGTCCATTTTCATCAGAGATATTGGCCTGTAATATTTCTTCTTTGTTGTGTCTTTGGAATTAGGATAATACTGGCCTCATAAAAAAAAGTTTGGAAGCATTTCCTCTTCTTAAAATTCTTAAAAATATATTTTATTGATTATGCTATTACAGGGATCCCATTTTACCCCCTTCACTCCCCTCCACCCTGCACACCCTCTCCACCCACATTCCCCACCTTTAGTTCATGGCCACGTGTGTGGGGGCAACTCTTCCCACAAGTCCCCCCATCTGCCACAGATGAAGTAAACAAGACATGATCTGCTTGGAGAGATCTGCTTTGAGGTGGCCGATCCCTCAAAAGGAAAGGGCCTCAAGCCCCTTCCTCCAGGGGCTTTTATTGGGTTGTAATACACAGAAATACAGGGTGGCAAGGATCAAACAGTAGATAACATTTCAAAGAAATCTGAGAACTTAGTCTGAATCAGAGTCTGTAAGGAAGGAAGTTTTGCAGAAACTTTTAGGGTTTCCTGCTTGGACCCTTAACATATGAATGAAAGCACTCTTAGCAGAGCATGTTTCACAGGTTTTTCAGGAATTCTTTATGATGCCAGATTTTCCCCCTGGATCTGCTCTGGCAAGGCAAGAAGCTGCACCCCTCCCCATCAGGTAGGTCCTTGCCTTTCATGGCTCGGAATACTTCTTTCCAGCCCCTTCTTGCCTGGAAGGTCTCTTTTGAGAAATCAGCTGACAGTCTGATGGGCACTCCTTTGCAGGTGACTGTCTCTTTATCTCTTGCTGCTTCTAGAATTCTCTCCTTCATTTTAATCTTGGCTACTGTAATTATGATGTGCCTTGGTGTGTTCCTTCTTGGGTCCAACTTCTTTGGGACTCTCTGAACTTCCTGGGTTTCCTGGAAATCTATTTCCTTTGCCAGACTGGGGAAGTTCTCCTTTATTATTTGTTCAAATAAGTTTTCCACTCGTGGCTGTTTCTTTTCCCCTTCTGGTACCCCTATAATTCATATGTTGGAATGTTTAAAGATGTCCTGGAGGTTCCTAAGCCTCTCCTCATTTTTTGAATTCTCGTTTCTTCATTCTTTTCTGTTTGGTTGCTTCTTCCTTCCTTCTAGTCCACTCCATTGATTTGAATCCGAGTTTTCTTTCCATCGCTGTTGGTTCCTTGTGCATTTGCCTTCATTTCACTTCATGTAGCCTTCATTTTTTCATCTAACTTGTGACCAAAATCAACCATTTCTGTTAGAATCCTGATCACCAGTATTTTGAACTGTGCATCTGATATGTTGGCTATCTCTTGGTCGCTTAAAAGTATTGGCTCTGGGGCTTTGATTTGTTCTTCTGTTTGAGCCATAATTTTTTTGCCAGATCACACCTGTTACATAGTGAGGGGCGGAGCCTTAGGCGTTCACCAGGGCAGGGCAACCCTGTCACTGGGTTGTGATGCTGCACGTGGGGGCAAAGTCAAAGAGGGAACAATGGCACTTGCTCCACACTCTCTCGGATTTCAGTCCCTTCTGCAGATTCCCCCAAGCAAATTGAGCCCTTGTAGGCAAGAAGGGGTTGGAAAGAAGTATTCCATGTCATGAAAGGCAAGGACCTATATCCAAGATTGCTCTATCCACCAAAGCCTTCATTTAGAATGGAAAGGCAGATAAAGCGCTTCTCAGACAAGGTCAAGTTAAAGGAGTTCATCATCGCCAAGCCCTCATTTTATGAAATGTTAAAGGGACTTATCTAAGAAAAAGATGATAAAAATATGAACAGTAAAAAGACAGCAAACACAGTTATTAACCACACCTAAAACAAAACAAAACAAACTAAGCAAACAACTAGAACAGGAATAGAACTACAGAAATGGAGATCACATGGAGGGTTAGCAACAGGGGAGTGGGAGGAGAAGACAGGAGGAAAAGGTACACAGAATAAGTAGCATAGATGGTAGGTAGAAAATAGACTAGGGGAGGGCAAAAATAGTATGGGAAGTATAGAAGCTAAAGAACTTATGACACATGGATATCAACTAAAGGGGGAATGTGGGTGGGAGGGGTGTGCATGGTGGAGAGGAATAAATGAAATGGGACAACTGTAATAGCATAATTAATAAAATATATTTTAAAAGTAATAAAAAATAAAAAGTTCAAAAATAAAAGAAAATACTTGATATGGTTTTAATTTTCTTGAATTTCTTTAGGCTTATTTTATGTCCTACTATGTGGTCTTATCTTTGAGAGTGATCCGTGTCCTCTGGGAAGAATATATATTCTACTTCTTTGGTGTGAACTGTTCTGTAATTACCAATTGCATCAATTTGATCTAGTGTGTTGTTTAATGCTGCTATATCTTTGTTGATTTTTTGTCTGATGATTTTTCCATTGTTGACAGAGGGTTATTAAAATCACCTACAATGACTATATTGCTGTTGATCTCTTTATTAAAGTCCTCCAAGATTTTCTTTAAATATGTAGGTGCTTTTGTATTGAGTGCATATATATTTACAAGGGTTAAATACTCTCGTTGGACTCACCCCTTAAGTACTTTGTAGTTACTTTTTTTCTCTTGTTATGGTCTTTGTTTTGAAGTCTCTTTTGTCAAATAGAAGTACTGCTGCTCCAGCTTTCCTTTTTCCTCCATTTTCATGGAATACTTTTTTTCTTCCTTTTCTTTTAACCTGTGTAAATCTTTATTTCTGAGGTGGGTCTCTCATACATAGCATATATGTGGGTCATATTTCTTATCTATTGTTTCTATCCACAGAAACACTATGTCTTTTGATTGGAGCATTTAATACATTTACATTTAATGTTATTATTGATAGGTACTTATTCTGTGCCATTTTTTCCACTTGTATGTTTGTTACCCTCTGTATTTCTTCTTCTATTAAAGTCCTTTTAACATGTCTTGAATTGCTGGTTTAGTAAAACGTTCTCCGTTAGCCGTCTTCTTCTTCTTCTTCTTCCTCCTCTTCTTCTTCTTCCTCCTCTTCTTCTTCTTCCTCTTCTTCTTCTTCCTCTTCTTCTTCTTCCTCCTCCTCTTCTTCTTCTTCTTCTTCTTCTTCTTCTTCTTCTTCTTCTTCTTCTTCTTCCTTCTTCCTTCTTCCTTCTTCCTTCTTCATGAAGCTCTTTATTTCACCTTCTTTTTTAAATGAGAGCCTTACTGGATAGGGTAATCTTGGTTACATGTCCTTGCTTTTCATTACTTGGAATGCTTTTTGCCAGTCCCTACTGATCTGTAGTATTTCTGTTAAGAAATCAGCTGAAAGCCTTATTGGAGCTCTTTTGTAGGTAACTAACTGCTTCTGTCTTGCTGCCTTCTATTTAAGAGTCTCCCTTTGCCTTTAAACTTTGCTATTTTAATTATGATGGTCTTGGTGTACACCTCTTTGGGTTCATCTTGATTGAGCCTCTCTCTGCTTCCGGTACCTTTGTGATTCTTTCCCTCACCAACTGAAAACCAGAAGCTTTCTGGTATGTTTCTTCAAACACACTTTCTAGTCTTTTCTCTTTTTCCTATACCTCTGGTGTCCCTATAATGCAAATATCATTACATTTCATGGTGTCCCAATGCTCTCTTAGACTATCCTTGTTCTTTTTAAGTCCTCTTTTTATTTTGTTGCTCAGACTGGGTGGTTTTTTTCACTTTGTCTTCCAAATCCCTGATTCAATCAATGTGTGGCTGCCTTTTGTGCATTCCCCACCAGGGACTTTGGCTAGCCTGCTTTTAATTCCTTCTAGTGTATTCTTCACTTCAGATATCACATTCTTTATTTCAAACTGGTTCTTATTCATAGTTTGTTTGTCCTTTTAATGCTAATATAGTTCTCATTAAGTTCCTTGAACATCCTTATAACCATTATTTTGAACTCTATGCTTGATAATTTGCTCACTTCAATTTCAGTAAGCCCTTTTCTCTGGAGAGTCCTTTTCTTCTTTAGTTTGGAGGTTCTTTCCCTCCAGTTTTAGCTCTGTCTTTTTGTTTATTTCTATGTGTTAGATACATCTTTGCCTTTTTGTCTTGTGAGTTAGGCTTATGTGGTAGGAGTTCAGGGGGACTCACTGGTGCAGACTCCTTGATCACTTGATCTGGATGCTCAGGGAGTTCCCTTTGTGTGGGTTATGTGGGCTCTCCTGTTGTACTTGGTCCTGAATATTTTTGGTCTATTTTTGGTGAGATCTTCCCTCTCACTGTCTGAGTGAGAGGCTTAACCCCCATCACATCTTGTATGCTATTATACATGTGCTGACAAAAGCAAAACTATACAAAAAGCAAAATTAAATCAAGCAACTCCCCTACAATGAACAACAACAGCAATATCAATGAAAAAATAGTCAAGGAATAATAAAAGTAAATGAGAAATGGAATATTAGGGAAAGGGGGAAAAGAGGAAAAGAATAAAAGAAGACCAAAGACATAAAAGAAAAAGTAGAGAAAGAAAAATAGAAGAAAAATAATAAAAAGATTATAAAAAATAATGAAAAAGAACAAACTGGAATTCATCTGAGCAAAGTTTAGTGCTTGCCTGCTGGGTTGTCCCTTTGGATACATCTGATATGTGAGGCTGGTGTAAGCCAGTCAGGTTTGGCCCATGTGTAGCTCTCAGCAGCTTGTTCAAAGCTACATGTGACCCACAGTTTGTGGCTGATTCCTCCAGCTTGGTTGCATCCAGGTTGGGCCAGGCTTCTCTGCAAAACTGGATTTATCAACCCTTGGTTTAGTGGTATGTCAGCAAATGCCCTGTCACTGCAGGATCTGCCTCTGCATGTCTCTGTCTCCTACCCTGTTGTCAGTCTTAGACTAGTTGCAGACCTGACTGTTTCTGTGAAGGCTTCTAGTAGAATCAGGGGGGCAGGTGATTGGGACACCTGGATCTCCCATGGCAGTTGGCTTTCAGACTTCAGAGAAGATGGTGGATGTGTGTTGCTGCCCCAGTCACTAGTCTGAGTCTGTCTGGGAATATTTCCCTGTACTCAGCAGGGTGGGGCCCCTGGTATGCTAATGGGTGAGTCTCCAGAGCCCACACTTTGGATCTGCCAGAAACCAGGAGTGTGTTTCTATAGCTCTCTTGTGAGGGTGAATTGCCAGTCTATCCCCTGAGAAAGTATATGGAATGGCTTCATCTGACAGCCTGTCTCTGACACTCCTTTAGTCTGCATACGTTGCTATCTCATCAGCAGGAGTTAAGATGCAGGATGGGAGAAAAGAAATAAGAAAATTTTTAAAAATCCCAGATAAAACAGGAAAAAACAAAAACATGAATAAATACAGGGCAGGTTGAGCTAGATTCCAGAAGGTGGGATGAGCAGGATTCCAGAGGATGGTGTCAACAAGATTCCAGAGAGTAGGGCAAGAGTATCCCATGGGGTAAGATAATTTATTTTCCCCTGAGAAACGTTTCCTCTTCACAAGAAAGATGGCTGCTATGAAATCTAGGTATATCTCAGCATAGAAAACCCCATGTCACTTCCCCATATCTCTCCCCAATGTCTCCCACTCCAGAATCTCCTTAAGTGACTTCAGTTTCCACCACCCTCCCTTTGCTGGGACCAAGGCTAGTGGTTGCAAAATCAAAACCTATTCTTTGGCCCCTTTAAGAATTAAGAAAAATAGTGGCTTTTTCTCCACTGGGTCTCGTCTCTTCCCAGCAGTGTAAAACCCAGCAGCCTGTCAATGCCAGATGCTACAAAGTCAGCTGATCCCATCACTGGTGCTCTGTGCTTGGGAGCCCAGTTAGTTGCTCTGGCTTTTCTCCTTTCAAGGGGAAATTTCCACACTGTGTTGCCACTTTGGCCCACCACCTGTGTGAATGAGGCCAGCCCCTTAAACAGCTTCATTCTTCCTACTGGTCTCGTGGTGGTTTTTGCCTGTCCTTGATTAAATCATTTTTTTGGTTAGTCTTTGGTTTATTTCAGGTGACTATTCCCCTCTTTGGTTTTATTTCCAGTTAGGTTCCAGGAGGAGGTGTCATACAGAAACAGCATTTCTGTCTGCCTAGTTGAGATGGCTAGAGATTCTGGGAACCTTTTAAAGGGCCAATGCAAAAATTTCATTAGCAGCCACTTATCCTGGACTCCAGCAGAAGGAAGGCAGAGTAGACTAGACATACTTGTGGAGAGTCTGGGGTTGGTGACTATGGTGAGAGAACTGAAGGAACAGCCGACAAGATCCCTGTGCTGAGTCATTCCCCATTCTGCAGAAGCCATCATTCTTAGGCAGAGTACTCCCCTCCAGGTGGCAGCTGCCTGAGGGGAAACAATGCAGGAATTACTCTGCCTCACCCTGTGGAGATTAAGCTGGGCTGCTAAGTACAGCTTGAGGCTGTATCAAAGGTTAAGTGTAGCAGCTCAAGTGTTTCTTTGGGAAATCTGAGAGTTCAGCTGACCCTTAGCAGGGCCCAGTGCTGGCAAAAGCCAGTATTAGTGCACAACCGGCTTTTGTATAGACATAAACACACCCAGCAGATATATGCCACAGGCTATGTATCGTTGATACCTCCAAACAGGTTACCCAGGGCCAGTCACAAGCAGTGTTTGACAAAGATATGCACCAAGTCTTTGCAGATCTACCTAATACATAGAAACAAATCCAAAGAAGTGGCCAAAGTGGGAAGACAGAGAACCAGTCCTCGAATAAAATATCAAGAGAATCCTCCAAAAGAAGAACTAGAAGAAATGGAGAAAAACAATTTATCAGATAGAGAGTTCAGAGTAATGATTATAAGGATACTTGACAGCATGAAAAAAGAATAGAAATCATAAATAAAGAACAAGTCAGAAACAAAAAATTAATTATATGAAATACATTAGAAAGAATAAACAATAGTTTAGATGAAGTAGAGGACTGAATCAATGATTTGAAAGACAAGGTAGAAAAAAATCCAAGCAGAGTAGCAAAAAGAAAAAAGTTAAAATGAGAAGAGCTTAAGAAATATTTTGGACAATATGAAGCATGACAATGTCCAGATCATGAGAATATTGGAAGGAGAAGAGGGTGAGTAAGGGATTGAGAACGTATTTGAAGAAATAATGACTAAAAACTTCCCTAATTTGGTGAAGGAAAAATACAAACAAAAACAGGAAGCTAAGAGAGTCCCAAACAAGTTGTATCCAAGGGATACAACCGAGAGACATCACGATAAAATGGAAAGGCTTAAAGACAGAAAGAGAATCCTAAAAGTAGGTAGTTACATACAAGGGAGCACTAATTAGGCTCTCATCTGATTTCTCAACAAGAACATTTCAGGCCAGAGGAGAGTGGTGTGAAAAATTTAAGGTGATGAAAAGCAAGACCCTACAACCAAGGCTACTTTACTCACCAAAGAAGGTGGAGTAGGGAGCTTCCCAGACAAGAAAAAGCTAAAGGAGTTTGCTAACACCAAACCAATTCTGCAACATATGATAAAGGGTTCGCTTTAGGAAGAAGAAGAAAAAGAGAAAGAAAATACAAACAAGAAAGTACTCTAACAACAAAATGGCAGTAAATACGCATCTGTCAACAATCACCTTAAATGTAAAGGGCTTAAATGCTCCAACCAAAGATGTGGGGTGACTGAATGGATTAGAAACAGAGATCCATATATATGTAGCCTCCAAGAAACCCATCTCAGATTGAAAGATAAACACAGACTAAAAATAAAGGAATGGAAAAAGATATTTCATGCAAATGAAAAAAAAAACCCTGGGGTAGCAGTACTTATATCTGAAAAAATAAACTTTAAAACCAAGACTATAGTAAGTGATAAATAAGGACACTACATAATGATAAAGGGAATAATCCAATAAGAGGTAATAATCCAAGTGAGCATTTATACCCCAGACATAGAGCCCCTAAATATGTAAAGCAAACCTTGATGGATATAAAGTGAGATAGACAGAAATACCATCATAGTTGGTGATTTTAACAGACCCTTGACTTCAGTAGATAGATCCTCCAGACAGAATATCAATAAGAAGACAATAGCCTTAAATGACTGGCTAGATCAAATGGATTTAATTGATATCTTCAGAGAATTTCACCCCAAAGCAGCAGAATATACATACTTTTCAAGTGCACATGGAATGTTTTCTAGGAAAGACTACATACTGTAACACAAAACAAGTCTCAATAAATTTAAGGAGACTAAAATCATATCAAGCATTTTTTCTGACCACAATGCTATGATACTAGAAATCAGTCACAAGAACACTGAAAAAAAACCACAAAAACATAGAAGCTAAATAACGTTATTAAACAATGAATGGATCAACCACAAGACCAAAAGAAAAATTAAAAGATACCTTGAAACAAATGCAAATTAGGACACACATCCCAAACTTGTTTTATTCAGAAAAGTCAACCCTAATAGGGAAATTTATAGCATTACAGACCTATCTCAAAAATAAAAACAAGGCTTCCGGCCAAGATGGAGGAATAGGTGGAAACACTGTGCCCCCTCCCACAACTAAATTTAAAGACAGCGAAGTTTGAAAAACAAAGACACAGCCAAAACACTGAAAATTGAACTGTACGGAAGTCCAACAACAACAATTCACTCAGCCAGACCGGTAAGAGGGGTGGACTCAGCAGTGGAGCAGGGTCAGGCTGGAAAGATCATTAGGTCCAAACGACCCAGAATCGGAAGCGGAGGTGGTTGGTGGATCCCAGGCATGGGGTGGGAATGGGCGGACCCAGTGAGGGAGCAGGGTGGCTGGCTGACTGCAGCCACACATTCACACGCAGATAAACCAAGCAAAGGAGCGAACAGTGAGACAGACCCTGCAGGCTAGGGCCCCATCAATGGGAATTAGAGCCTGAAAGCTCCAACTGGAAAGACTTTCTTGGGGTCAAGGGGCTGGGAGAGGCTCCCAGGCCCACAGAGAGTTTGTTGGAGAGACCCACAGGGTCCTGGAAAGTACACGGGCCTAGACACCTGGGAACCAGCACCAGTGGGGCCCAATTTTGCTTGTGGGAAGCCGCAGAGGGGACAGAAATCTGAGAAAGAATGCAGCAGAGCAAAATGCCTTTTTTTCCCATCTCTGACCCCGCCCACACATACAGCATTACAACACAGTGACTGGGTGGTCCTGCCCTGGTGAACACCTAAGGCTCTGCCCCTCAAATGTAACAGGTGCAAACAGACCAAACATTATGACTCAACAACAGCTCAAAGCCCCAGAGCCTATAATTGTAAGTGACCAAGAAATGGCCAGCCTTTCAGATGCACAGTTCAAAACATTGGTGATCAGGATGCTCACAGACTTGGTTGATTTTAGCCACAAATTAGAGGAACATATGAAGGCTAAACTGATTGAAATGAAAGGAAATGCACAGGAAACCAATAGTGATGGAAAGGAAACTGGGACTCAAATCAAGGGAGTGGAGCAGAAGGAAGAATGAAACAACCAAACAGAAAAGAAGGAAGAAATGAGAATTCAAAAAAATGAGGAGAGGCTTAGGAACCTCCAGGACATCTTTAAACGTTCCAATATCTGAATTATAAGGGTACCAGAAGGGGAAAAGGAACAGCCGCCAGTGGAAAACTTATTTGAACAAATAATAAAGGAGAACTTCCCCAGTCTGGCAAAGGAAATAGACTTCCAGGAAATCCAGGAAGCTCAGAGAGTCCCAAAGAAGTTGGACCCAAGAAGGAACACACCAAGGCACATCATCATTACATTAGCCAAGATTAAAATGAAGGAGAGAATTCTAGAAGCAGCAAGGGATAAGGGGACAGTCACCTACAAAGGAGTGCCCATCAGACTGTCAGATGATTTCTCAAAAGAGACTTTACAGGCAAGAAGGGGCTGGAAAGAAGTATTTTAAGTCATGAAATCCAAACATCTACATCCAAGATTGCTCAATCCAGCAACGCTTTCATTTAGAATGGAAGGGCAGATAAAGTGCTTCTCAGATGAAGTCAAACTCAAGGAGTTCATCATCACGAAGCCCTCATTATGTGAAATGTTAAAGGGACTTATCTAAGAAAAAGAAGATGAAAAATATGAACAATGAAAGGACAGCAAACTCACAGTTATTAACACCCACACCTAGAACAAAAGCAAACTAAGAGGACAGCTAGATCGGGAACGGAACCATAGAAATGGAGATCACATGGAGGATTAGCAACAGGTGAGTGGGAGGAGGAGAAGTGGGGAGAAGGTACAGAGAATAAGTAGCATAGATGGTAGGTAGAAAATAGACAGGGGGAGGGCAGGAATACTATGGGAAATACAGAATCTAAAGAACTTGTGACACATGGACATGAACGAAAGGGGGGAATGGTGGGGGAGGGGTGTGCAGGGAGGAGGGGAGTGAAGGGGGGGAATGGGACAACTGTATTGGCATAATCAATAAAATATATTTAAAAATAAATAAAAACAAAAACAAGAAAAAGCTCCAATAGACAATTCAACTTCACACTTAAAGGAACTTGAAAAAGGACAATACACAAGCCCAAAGTGAGTAGAAGAGAGGAAATAATAGAGATCAGAGCAGAAATAAGTGAAATATAGTCTTTAAAAAATTTTGCCAAAATCAGTGAAACCAAGAGCTAGTTCTTTGAAAAGATAAACAAGATTGACAAACATATGACCACACTCATCAAGAAAAAAAGAGATCAGGCCCTGGCTGGTGTAGCTCAGTGGATTGAGCGCAGGCCTGTGAACCACACGATCGCGGTTCGATTCCCAGTCAGGGCACATGCCCGGGTTGTGGGCCAGCTCCCAGCAGGGGACTCACAAGAGGCAACCATACATTGACACTTTTCTCCTTCTCTCCTTCCCTTCCCCTCTAAAGATAAATAAACAAAAAATATTTTAAAAAAAGAAAAAGAAAAAAGAGAGCAGACAGAAATAAATAATATCAGAAATGAAAGAGGAATAATAACCACTCACACCAAAGAAATAAAAAGGGTTGTAAGAAAATATTATAAACAACAATAAGGCAACAAACTGAACAGCCTGGACAATGTGGATATAGTCCTAAAAACACATTCTTGAAAAACTAAATAGGAAGAATCTGAGATTCTGAATAGATTCAGAATAGATCCCAACAATAAAAGCCCTGGACCAGATGGCTTTACAGGCAAATTTAAGTAAACATTTTGAGAAAATTTAGTACCTCTCCTTCTCAAACTACTTCAAAAAATTCAAGTGTGGGGAAGGCTACCAAACTCATTTATGATGTCAGCATTATCCTGATTCCGAAGGCAGATAGACATTGCAAAAATCAAGAGAAAAAATATATTCCAATATCTCTCATGGACATAGATGCTAAATCCTCATAAAATATTTTAAAAAATAACAATGCATCAGAAAGATAATATACCATGATCAAGTGGTATTTATTACAGAATGCAAGGTTGGTACAACATTTACAAATTAATAAATGTGATTCACCACATAACAGAAAGAAGGATAAAAACCACATGGTCACATGAATAGATATAGAAAAAGCACTTGATAAAATCCAGCACCCATTTATGATAAAAACTCTCAGAAAAGTGGAAATAGAAGAAACATATCTAAACATAATAAAGGCCACATATGACAAACCCATTGCCAGCAGCATAATGGGCAAGACCTACAAGCATATTCCTTAAGATTAGGAACATAACACAGATGTCCACTTTTGCCTCTCTTATTCAACCTAGTACTGGAAGTCATAGCCGCAGCCATCAGACAAGAAGAAAAAAGAAAAAGCATCCTAGTTAAAAAGGAAGATGTAAAACTGTCTTTATTTGAAGATGACATGATACTATATATAAAGAACCCCAGAGATTTCACTAAGAAACTACTAGAACTGATATTTGAATTCAGCGAAGTGGAAGAATACAAAATTAATATTCAAAACAAGTTGCATTTTATATGCCAATAATGAACTAATAGGAAGGGAAATTAAGAAAACATTCTCATTAACAATGGCTTCAAAAAGAATAAAAATACCTAGGAATAAACCTAACCAAGAATGTAAAAAACCTGTATTTGGAATGTCATGAGACTCTGAAGAAGGAAATTGAAGAAAGGTACACCTTCTTCACCTTATATAAATAAGGTGAAACACACACCATGTCAATGGATAGAAAGAATTAACATCATTAAAATGCCCATACTATCCAAAGCAATCTATAAGTTGAATGCAATTTCTATTGAGATTCCAATGATGTATTTCATAGAACTACAACAAATATGTCAAAAATTTATATGGAACCGCAAAAGACCCTGCAGAAGAGCAGCAATCCTGAATAAGAAAAACAAAGGTGGAAGTAAACCATGCTAACCAATATGAAACTACACTATATACCCCTGGCTGGTGTGGCTCAGTGGATTGAGCACTGGCCTGCACTGGTCTTATTGGTTTCTTATTGAACCAATAAGAAAGGGTCACTGGTTGATTCCCAGTCAGGGCACATTCCTGGGTTGTGGGCCAGGTCCCTGCCACATCCTTTTCCAACCATGTTGTCTGACAAGGTCCGGACGTGGAAAGAAGTAATTCAAGGAATCCATCTTCATGGAAGAGAACGTGGCATACAAAGGGGGGTGGTGATTTTGGGGAGTTGCTCTTAGTAATTTCCTTGCTGATATTATTCATGGTCTTACTTTGCACCCTGATTCTCATAAGAACAGACCATGAGGAGAAAGAGGCTCATAGTGAGTCAATGATTAACTTTGAGAGAAATTCTGAAGAGACAACTAGTTCTCCCCAGACTACTGAATCATGCCTAAAATTGTGTAAACAAGGTGTTTATAAACCTGAGTAAGAAATTATCCCTGACTGTTCCCATAAAAGAACTCATGAATCAGTTACAATGTACAAAATAATTTCTTGACCAGAGAACAAAATCCCCTCTAATGAAAAGCCCCTGAATCTCTAAAAGTTTTTGAAGTAACAGCCCCTCCTTTACCTTGAATGGGAATATATATCAATTAGAATTAGACAGGCAAAGAAACAGGAGAAGCTGGTTAGCTACTGCAAACTAAGCATGTAGAAACGATTACCAAGGAGTTAGAGTCCATAGTACATAAAAAAACATTTTAAACAGAAAGATAGCTAGCTAAGTTAGACATCACAAAGGCCTTATACTCAATCTAGTGTACCTTTTGCCCCATGTCAAATTCTAATACCTTTAATAAACAATAAGACATTCAAACTCTGTACATAGAGCTATTTCAAATTGTCTGATTAATGGTTCTCCTGGTCAAAACAACTTTTGTTTAACATAACTGAAACTATGGAAATTCTTATACTTTTCCTGGTTACCTCTGTATTTGTTTTTTCTACTTGACTAATCATGCCATGCACCTGTTCCTTAATGTTATACAACAGTCTCTATAAAAATAAAGCCTAAATCAAACTCTAGGAGTTTGGTCAGTCCCACAGAGGCTGGCTGTTCTCCAGCATCCAATCGGGTGTCTGTCTTCCATCGCCAACGCCTTACCCACCTTTCAGGAACCCCTGGACCCAGCTGCAGCCAGACTGCAGCAGGTCCCCAGTGGGCAGCCCATGATAGGCAACCACACACTGATATTTCTCTCCCTCTCTTTCTCCCTTCATTTTCCTATCTCTAAAAATAAATAATTGAAATATTTTTAAAAAGAGAGACTATACTATAAAACCATAGAAATGAAAACAGCATGTTACTGGCATAAAAACCAGGCATGTAGATCAATGGAAAACAATAAAAAGCCCAGAAATAACCCACACCCTTATACTCAATCAATATTTGACAGAGAAAGTGAGCATGTACAATAGGATAAAGATAGTTTGTTCAATATACAATGTTGGGAAAATTGTACTGGCAAGTGCAGAAAAGTAAAACTAGACCATCTTCTTACACAGCACACAAGAATAATTCAAAAATGGATTAAGGACTTAAATGTTAGAATGGAAACCATAAATATCCTAAAAGAAAACATAAAGAGCAACTCTTGGACAATGCTTGGAGCAATATTTTATTGGATGTGCTTCCATTGGCATAAAAAAAATAATAAACAAATGGGACTACATCAAACGAAAAATTTCTTCCACAGCAAAGAAATCATCAACAAAGTAAGACAAACCACAGAATGGGAGAACATATTTCTTTTTTAAAAAAGATTTTATTTATTTATCTTTAGAGGGGAAGGGAAGGAGAGAGGGAGAGAAATATCAATGTGTGGTTGCCTCTCGAGTGTCCCCTGCCAGGAACCGGCCCGCAACCCAGGCACATGCCCTGACTGGGAATCGAACCGCAATCGTGTGGTTCTCAGGCCCGAGCTCAATCCACTGAGCCACACCAGCCAGGGCATATTTCTGATACATCTGGTAAGGGTTAATGTAGGGAACTGCTTCAAACGGTTTGGAAATGTAACTCAGCCTCCACGTGGAAAACCAATGGTGAGCAAGTGGCACACAAGACCACACTCATGGAGAGGTTTTCCCATGGAGAATCAGGCCTGCATTGTACCTAGACTGCTATGAGACCTGCTTTTGTTAAAACTCCCTCACCCTCAATTGAGGGAGCAAGGGCTTACTGCAGCTTCCTAGAATCTGAGCTAAACCTCTCAAGTATGGAACAGGACCAGTTCAACCACTTTTCCCCTTAGTTTGCAATATCCTTCTCTTTGAAGTAATTAGTAGCATTCTTTCCTTTGTTATCTGTAAAAGTTAATCACCTGCAGTGAACCTGTTCATAGTAAATGAGGACTACTGTCCATGTAATGTACCCAGAAAGGCAATAAAAGCCTGTCCAGGCAGAGACTGGGGGCCTCTGGCCCTCTCACCCTCTCTCTCTCAGAGAGTGGCCATGTTGTCCCTTTTTCTCCACAGGACTTCTGTTGTCTGTGTATATTTGTTCACTAGCAGCCACAACATACAAGGATCCTGCAGACCAGGATCCACATCAGGTTAATACCCAAAGTTTGTAAAGAACTTACAAAACTCAACACCAAATCTAAAAAAATAAAAATAAAAATTAGCAAAGGACGTGAATAGACACTTCTCTGAAGAGAACATACAAATGACCATTAGACATATGAAAATATGCCCATCATCACTAGAAAACAGAGACATACAAATTAAAAACACCATGAGATACCACTTCACACCACTCAGAATGGCCATCAAAACAAATCAACAAACAAGTGCTAGAGAGGTTGTGGAGAAAATAGATCCCTAATTCATTTTTGGTGGGAGTGTAGACTAGTGCAGCCACTGTGGAAAACAGTATGAAATTTCCTTATAAAAGTAAAAATGGAACTGCCTTTTGACCTGGCAATACCACTGCTGGGATTATACCCTAAGGATCCTGAAACATATCATAAAGAAGGCTAGGCCTCAATTCAGAATAACCTATGCACCCCAATGCTCATAGCAGCACAATTTACAGTAGCCAAGTGCTGGAAGCAACCTAAGTGCCCATTAGTAAATGAGTGGATCAAAAAACTGTTTTACCTTTACACAATGGAATAGTGTGCAACAGAAAGAAAAAAGGAGCTACTACCCTTCACAACAGCATGGATGGGATTGGAGAGCATTATGCTAAGTGAAATAAGCCATGGAGTTAAAGACATATGATCTCACCTTTAACAGGAATCTAATCAACAAAACAAACAAGCAAAATGTAACCAGAGACATTGAAATAAAGAACTGACACTAACCAGAGGGGCGGTGGGAGAGGGATAATGGGGGAAAATAGGGGAAGGTTCATCAAGGAATATGTATAAAGGACCCATGAACAAAGCTAAAGAGGGGTATGATTGAGGGTGGGAGGTGAGGGCTGTGGGGGTGGTAAAGTGGTTGTGGGGAAATGGAGACAACTCTTCTTGAACAATAATAAAAAAGAAAAACTAAAGATATTTATACAACATTTGCATTAAAAAACACAAAGAGATACCATCTCACAACTGTTAGAATGGCTGTCATCAATAAATCGACAGACAACAAGTGCTGGTGAGGATGCAGAGAAAAGGAAACCCTTTTGCACTGTTGGTAAGAATGCATACTTGTGCAGCCACCTTGGAAAGCAGTATGGAGATACCTGAAAAAATTAAAAATTAATCTATCTTTTGACCCAGTGATTCCACTTCTGAGACTATATGTGAAGGAACCTATGGCACTAATTCAAAAGAACATAAGCACTCCTGTGTTCATTGCAGCATTATTTACAATCATCAAGAAAAGGAATCAGACTTCTGGCCAAGATGGAGGCATAGGTAGAAACACTGTACCTCCTCGCAGAACCAAATTTATGTACAACAAAGATTTAGAAATAAAAACACAACCAAAACAGATGGAAAATTAAACTGTACCAAAGTCCAACAACAACAAATTCATCCAGACCAGTAAGAGGGGTGGAGTCTGTGACAGGAAAAAGCTGTGGCTGCCTGACTGACCGAGGTGTGCAGGTGGTGGTTGGCAGACCCCAGGCGCGGGGTGGCAATGGGCAGACCCAGTGAGGGCGCAAGGTGGCTGGCTGACCACAGTCACACATTCATGCAAGGGATAAATCAGGCAACCAAACAGACAATGAGACAAACCACACAAACCAGGGCCCCAGTGTCCAGAAGTAAAGCCTAAAAGCACTGATTGGAAAAACTTTCAGGGGTTGAGGTGCCAGGAGAGGCTCTCACCCTCACAGAAGAGTTTGTTGGAGAGACCCACGGGGTCCTAGAACATACACAAGCCCACCCACCTGGGAACCAGCACCAGAAGGGCCCAATTTGCTTGTGGGAAGAAGCAGAGGGAACTGAAATTCAAGAGGGAGTAGAACAAATGCCATTGCTCCCTCTCTGACCCTGCCCCCACATACAGCATCACAGCCAACAGAAGTGGGTTGCCAGGCCCTGGTGAACACCTAAGGCTCCACCCCTCATACATAACAGGCGCAAACAGACCAAAACATTATGACTCAAGCAGAACAGCTCAAAGCCCCAGAGCCAATACTTCTAAGCAACCAAGAGATAGCCAACCTATTAGATGCATAGTTCAAAACACTGGTGATCAGAATACTCACAGAACTGGTTGATTTTAGTTGCAAATTAGATGAAAAAATGAAGGCTACACTAAGAGAAATGAAGTAAAATGCACAAGGAACCAATAGTGATGGAAAGAAAACTGGGACTCATATCAATGAAGTGGACCAGAAGGAAGAAAAAAAACCAGCAAACAGAAAAGAATGAAAAAATTAAAAAAAAAAAACAGAAAAGAAACCAGCAAACAGAAAAGAATGAAGAATTTAAAAAAATGAGGAGAGGCTTAGGAACCTCTAGAATATCTTTAAACGTTCCAACATCCAAATTATAGGGGTACCAGAAGGGGAAGAGGAAGAGCAACAAGTGGAAAATTTATTTGAACAAATAATCGATCTGGCAATCTGGCAAAGGAAATAGACTTCCAGGAAATCCAGGAAGCTCAGAGAGTCCCAAAGAAGTTGGACCCAAGGAAGACCACACTGAGGCACATCATAATTACATTACCTAAGATTGAAATGAAGGAGACAACTGATTTCTCAAAAGAGACCTTACAGCCAAGAAGGGGCTGGAAAGAAGTATTCCAAGTCATGAAATCCAAACACCTACATCCAAGATTGCTCTATTCAGCAAAGCTTTCAATTAGAATGGAAGGGCAGATAAAGTGCTTCTCAGATGAAGTCAAATTCAAGGAGTTCATCATCACCAAGCCCTTATTATATGAAATGTTAAAGGGACTTATCTAAGAAAAAGAAGATAAAAATATTAACAGTGAAAGGACAGCAAACTCACAGTTATTAACAACCACACCTAAAACAAAAGCAAACAAAGAAGACAGCTAGATCAGGAGCAGAACCATAGAAATGGAGATCACATGGAGGGTTAGCAACAGGGGAGTGGGAGGAGGAGAAGGGGGGAAAAGGTACAAAGAATAAGTATCATAGACAGTAGGTAGAAAATAGACAGGGGAGGGCAAAAATAGTATGGGAATTGTAGAAGCTAAAGTACTTGTGACACATGGACCTGAAGCAAAGGGGGGGAATGGGGGTGATGGTGTGCAGGGTGGAGGGGAATGAAGGGGGGGAAATGGGACAACTCTAATGGCATAATCAACAAAATATAGCTTTTTAAAAGAAAGAAATGGAATCAGCCTATGTGTTCCTTAATAGATGAGTGGGTCAAACAACTATGGGACATTTACACAATGGAATACTGCTCAGCCATACAAAGAAGAAAATTTTAGCCTTCATGCCAATGTTGATGGACATGGAGAACTTTATGGTATGTGAAATAAACCAGTCAGAAAAAAAATGTCATATGATTTTACTCGTATGTGGAATCTAATAAACAAACTGAACTAACAAGCAAGATAAAGACAGACTCATAGACACAGAGCAGGATGACAGCTAAGGTGGGGAAATTATGGGGCAGAAGGATTGATTGAAAATGAAAAAGGACTCATGGACATGGACAGTGGTGTGGTGATGCAGGGCATAGGAGCCTATAAGGGGACTAAATGGTAATCTAGAAAAATACAATAAAAAATTTCTAAGAATAAAGTAGTCAAACTCATAGAGAAAGAAAAAAGAGTAGTTGTCAATGGTAGTAGTTTTGTTTGAGGGCAAGGCAAATGGGAGATATTTTCTAACAGGTATAGATTCAGTTTAGTAGGATAAAAAAACAGTGGAGATTGGTGCCACAACAATGTGAAAATACTTAACACTACTGAACTGTACATTTAAAAATTGTTAAGATAGTAAATTGTGACTTCTGGCCAAGATGGAGGCATAGGTAGATATACTGTGCCTCCTCACACAACCAAAAGAAGGACAACAAGAAATTAAAAAACTGAAAACAACCAAAACTGCCATAAAATTGAACCACATGGAAATCTTACAACCAAGGAGTTAAAAAAGAAACATTCATCCAAAAAACAAACATTCATCCAAAATGGAAGGGGTGGAGATGGGCAGCCTGGGTGGAAAGGACTCTCTACAACGTGGTGGCTGGAAGGCCCAGGCAGGAGAGGTGGCAGTTGGTGGACTGGGAAGTCCCACATTTGAGTGAAGATAAACCAGGAGGAACAACTGGGTAGCAAGACAGACTAAGCAACCCAGGGTTCCAGTGCAGGAAAATATTGGAATTCATGTCCTCCAAACTTTACTGGCAGGGTAGTCATCAGAAAAACTTGGAGACCAAATTTTATATCTGGAGCCTACTAAAAGTGAGGCCTTATTTAACTGGGAATCCTGTATTTTTATTTGCTAAATCTAGCAAATTTATTTATACTTGACTGTAGAATATCAAAAAACAGAATTATACCTTATTTGTCTTTGGACCACATGACCTAGTTCAATAGTTGGCACATAGTAGGTCTTCAAAAAATTACTGATTAAAATTGGCAAAATCTTGATAACTGTTGTGTATGGTTGGGTTGAGGTGTAGGCTGGACTAGCTATACAATTTGCCAAGCTAACAAATTGATAAGTAAAATGTGTTCTACCTTCCTACCTTGACAAATATTCCTTCATAATAATATGAAGGCTGGGCTCTAATCAAAGCATTCTTGGACTCACCAGAATACCCTGAAAACTTGTAAGAATGACTGCTTACCTGAAAATATCTCAGTTTGCTAAGAGTGAATTATTTTTCTCTGGAGAACCTACGAATGAGAATAGATGACAAGTAACAATAGCAACCAGAGAAACCAAGCATATTACTTTGTGGCTTTTCCTTTCATAAAAATAAACATCGCACAATTTTCCCTGAAATAGGGCACAGAAAAAAAATTTCTAGTTCTCAATCAACTGGAGATTCAAAGTCCCTTTTAAAATGGTTTACCTATGATTCTGGGTCAGATTCCCTTTTTAAAAACAATCATTAGATTATGGCGATACACTGAAAATAGTTGTCTTATAACATTTTATTTTGCAACAGTTTTAAAAGAATTCAAATATGTATGTACCTATTTCTTTAATCTACCTAATTTACACAGTTTACATGAATATATGAGTAGGCTTGTCATAGTTAGGGGGTATTTTAATACATTCAATGGTTGGGGAAGAATTTAACAGATATTAGAATAATTGTCTGTGCAGCATATACTTACATAACAAAGTAGAAGGCAGAGAAGCAAGCTACTATTTCCTTTTACTTTGAACTAATACATCAGTCTCAACCTTTAGATGCTATATAAAATCCAATGATTTTAAAATACAGAATAATGAAAGAATGAACTTTCCCTCAAAGATAATATTAGGTAGTTGGAATCTGTCATAGATGTTGATTTAATAATAACTGTACTATGATGAGCTTGATAACCTTTATGACTATTACCTAAATGAACTTAATATTTGGCTTATAGATTTGCAGGAATCATAGCCTGGCTGAAAACTGCTACTGCTTCCAGATTTAATGGTAGACAGCTGCCCTTAAAAAATTTAATTCGTTCAGAGTAGATAACTGAATTAGCACTGTGTAACTTTTTTTTTGTTTTGCCTTTTAGAATGTGTTCTGGAAAGTCTTTTATAAACCAAAAAGAAGAAAGAGAAATCCAATCTGGTGATTATAAACTGCTCTTATTTTTAGAAAAGAAGTACTTTCTTGTAAAGTTTGGACAAGTCCACTTAAATCCTGGTGATACCATATTGAAAGATGAGAGAAATTTCAAGCAACTATTTCCCCATTCAATTTTACATGATTTACAGGAACAATCTATGGTGAGATAATGGAGTGTTTCTAAATGAAAGACAAGGTGAAATAATTGCTATATTTTGAAATATGCTCAGGGAGAAGTGGGAGCCTGCCCCCATAAATTTGACTGTATATTGCATATCATCAGAATCCAGAATCTCAATCGTATACTTGATATTTTGTCTTATATATTGTAAACCACAATCTTGTCATGTTCCATAGTTGGTCAGACAGTGCTAATAAAATTCAGAAGAAACTAATAATATATAAACCAGGATATCAATTTACTAATCTCTGATGATAAATGGACTGACTTACTCACATTGCTTTTCTTATGCTTCTGAGAAGGCTTAGTCATCCTGTCTAGGTACTCATTTCCAGACACTGTTGTTCTTGGAAAGCAGATGAGTAACTGGAAGGTTGCTTGGGAAGCACAGAATTGGATATTTTTGAGGGTGGCTTCATTCACATTATGGTGAGACTCAAAACACAGATGTCTCCTGATCAGGTTGATGCTGTCCTCCAGAATAAAATTTTTGTAGTTTTAGGAGTACAGGTACAACTTATTAATCATTGTCAGGCAGTAAGGATCAAACAGTAGACAGCATACAAAGAACTATTAAGGCTTCTTCTGGAAAATGGCGGCGGAGTAGGACGGAGCGACTGCAGTTCTCCTACACTTGGGGGAAAATCCTGGCAGATTTACAGAAGAACAGTGCAATCAATTACCCAACCAACAATTCCCCAGCATTTATGAAAATAAGAGACCAGAGATAGTGACTAACCAGACCGCTGGAGGTCGTTGGGGTCTCAGGGACGCGAGTAAGGACGGAGGCGGCCAGACCAGCGACAGCCATTAGCTGGCGCGTAAAGACCTCGGAGCCGTGGCTGCCGCAGCGGTTGGAGCCCAGAGGCTTCCTTCCGTCTGTGCCCAGCGACAAGGGCGTCTGCCACGGGGAACTCATCGGGAGCCCTGCAACCCTGAGAAAAGTCAAGGGCAGCGGCAGCGGTGGCGGCGGCGGCAGGAGGGCAGCCATTGGCCTGCGCATAAAGACCTTGGAGCCTTGGCTGCCTCAGCGGTCGGGGCCCAGAGGCTTCCCCCTGCGCCCAGCGACAGGGGCGTCTGACACAGAGGACTCATCGGGACCCCAGCAACTGTGAGTAAAGACAAAAGTGGCAGCGGCAGGGCCGGCTGCCCTCAGAAGCCAGGGACCCCAGAGTAAAGTCAAAAGTAGCAGTGGCGGGACCAGCAGCCATTGGCCGGCAGGTAAAGACCTCAGAGCTGCTGCTTCCGCAGCTTCCAGGGCCCAGAGGCTTCTGTCTACGGCCAGCGTCGGAGCGGCTGCCACAGAGGACTCAGCGGGAGCCCAGCAACTGTGAGTAAAGACGAAAGCGGCAGTGGCAGGACCGGCTGCCCTGGGCCAGCCCAAAACACCTCAGAACCGCCACTGCCACTGTGTTAGGGGTGTAGAGGCTTCTGTCTGTGGCCAGTGCCACGGAGGACTCATAGGGAGACCAGCACCCAGTGGAGCATTGGGCCGGCTGCGGGGTCCCTGGAAGAGCTGGCTCCCTCCCTCACGATCTAGGCGGGGCTGGGTGGCAGAGACCTGTCTGCCTAGGTGTGCAGGGAGGGTGGCAAGGACAGGGGGCCGTGTTCAGTTGCGATCTCTGTGGTCGCCAGCCCACCAGCCTGCCAGCCCAGGAAATTTGAGAGGAACATTGTCCTAACCAGTCAGGTTGGGGATTGGGCTGGGCTGAGAGGCACGCTTTCTGGAGAAGTTTTTACTGGAAAGTGGACTGAAGTGTTCTGTGAAGGCAGCTTGACTTGCTTCTCACCCAGCCACAGGACAGTACCAGATCCCATGGGACCAAGGCAGCCTGTCAGGTGGGCGGGCGCCTGCACCCCAGTCTGGTAGCCTGGCTGGTGGGCGGGTGTGCGCCTGGGCCTACAACCCAGTCCACAGAGGGGTCCCACCGAAACCAGAAAAACCGGATTGGACAGTTTGAAACCAACAAGGAAGGAGTTTTTGTTGTTGGGTTTTTTTTGTTTTTTTGTTTTTGTTTTTTACTTTTATTTTTAAACTTTTTTCAGTAATCGTATATATTTTTTAATTTTATTGTTGCTGTATCTTTCAGTACTCTGTTCCTCTCCTTTCTTTTTTCCTGTTTTAGTCCCTCTTCATTTCACCCCAAACTTATTGCTTTTTCCTCACTTCTCTTGCCCTTTTTTTGTGTGTTTGTTTGTTTGTTTGTTGCTTTCTATAGCACTGTAAATACTTCACAACACATCTCTCCAGTCTTAGCCCACTTTACAGGTTCCTGAATTCTATTACTGTAGTGATTAACTCTACTTGCTCACACGCTACGTCTATTTACTATTCTTTACTCTCACCTTACCTCAAAATCTGACCACCCGCAACCTCACTGCTTTCTAGATACAACTCACAAGCCTTCCCTCCCCAACAAGAGACTTATCTTTGGTCTATCCTTTCCTAGAGGTGGCAAATTGGGTTGAAGATTACAGTTAACACTATATAGAGCCTAAAGATCTTCTATCTCTTCTCTGCCAGCTGTGACTGTAAATATCATAAAGTACTCTCCTGCTGTCATAAACCATTTTGCCTCCCCCTCCAGCTGATCACACACACACAAAGAAAGGAGTAGGTGGAAGCAGAGAACATCAAGATACCTGCAGGAGACTGTACCACTGAATTTCACAGGAATTCTACCACAGAAGTTCACACCATAAACCTAGGGAGTCAGAACAGATCAATTTAAGAAGCTGAAGCTAACAAGAAGAGTCTCATAAGCAATGGGAAGACAAAGAAACAATGCCCAAATGAAAGAAAAGGTGGAAGTCTCAGAAATAATGTTAGATGAAAGAGAGGCAAGTCAGCTATCAGATATTGAATTCAAAGCACTAGTTATCAGGAAATTCAAAGAGCTCACAATGAGCTACCAGAAACTAGAGGGGAGCTACCATGAGCTCTCCGCAAACTATATCAACATGAAAAAGGAAATAGAAACTATCACCAAAGGACAAGAGGAAATGAAGAATACAATTTCGGAACTGAAGAACACAGTAGAAGGAATGAAAAGCAGGATCGATGAGGCAGAAGATCGGATCAGTGAGTTGGAGGACACAGTAGAAAGAATCTCCCAGAAAGAGCAAGAAAGGGAAAAGAGGCTCAAAAAGAATGAAGATGGACTAAGAGAAATGCAAGATAATATGAAACGTAATAATATCCGAATAATAGGAATACCAGAAGGAGAAGAAGAAGAACAAGGGATAGAAAACCTATTTGAAAGAGTAATGATGGAAAATTTTCCTAATTTGATGAGAGAAAAAGTTACACGAATCCAGGAATCACAGAGAGTCCCATTCAAGAGGAACCCAAAGAGGCCCACTTCAAGACACATCATCATTAAAATGGCAAAATTTCAAGACAAAGAGAGAATCCTAAAGGCAGCAAGGGAGAAAAAGGAAGTAACATACAAGGGAGCCCCAATAAGGTTAGCTACTGACTTCTCAATGGAAACACTCCAAGCAAGAAGAGAATGGCAAGAAATATTTCAAGTAATGAGAACCAGAGGCCTACAACCAAGGCTACTTTACCCAGCAAGGCTCTCAATCAAGATAGAAGGCCAAATAAAGAGCTTCCAAGACAAAAGAAGTCTAAAAGAATATGCCTCCACCAAACCAGCTCTACAAGAAATACTAAAAGGGCTGCTTTAAGGAAAGGAAGGAAAAGAGAGAGACAGAGAGGAACTGTGGTACAAAAATGGCAATGAATAAGTCCCTATCAATAATAACCTTGAATGTAAATGGATTAAATGCTCCAATCAAAAGACATAGAATAGCTGAATGGATAAGAAAGCATGACCCACACATATGCTGCCTACAGGAGACCCACCTCAGGACAAAAGACCATCACAGACTAAAAGTGAAAGGCTGGAAACAAATTTTCCAAGCAAATGGACAAGAAAAAAAAGCCGGGGTAGCAATTCTAATATCAGACAAAATAGACTTCAAAAAAAGGGCCATAAAGAGAGACCCAGAAGGTCACTTCATATTGCTCAAGGGAAGAATCCAGCACGAAGACATTAACATCATAAATATATATGCACCCAACATAGGAGCACCCAAATATATAAGAAAAATCCTAGAAGACTTCAAGAAAGATATTGACAGCAACACAATTATAGTAGGGGATTTTAACACCCCACTGTCAAAAATGGACAGATCTTCCAAACAAAATATCAACAAAGATATAGCAGCATTAAATGAAACTCTAGAAGAAATGGACTTGACTGATATATATAGAGCGCTTCATCCCAAAGAAGCTAAATACACATTCTTTTCAAATGCACATGGAACATTTTCAAAGATAGACCACATGGTAGGACACAAAATGAACCTCAACAAATTCAAGAAAATTGAAATCATACCAAGCATTTTCTCTGACCACAAGGGACTGAAATTAGAAACCAACCCCACAGGAAAAAACCCCAAACATCCAAAATCATGGAGACTGAATGGTATGCTATTAAACAACGAATGGGTCAAGATTGAAATTAGGGAAGAAATCAAAAAGTTTCTGGAAACAAATGAAAATGAACTCACAACAACCCAAAACTTATGGGACACGGCCAAGGCAGTCCTGAGAGGGAAGTTCATAGCAATACAGGCTTACCTAAAGAAAATAGAAACATTTCAAACAAACAACCTAACCCGACGCCTGCAAGAACTCGAAGAACAACAACAAAGACAGCCCAGAGCAAGTACAAGGAAGGAAATAACCAAGATCAGAGCAGAATTAAATGACATAGAGACCAAAAGCACAATTATAAGGATCAATGAATCCAAGAGTTGGTTTTTTGAAAAGATAAACAAAATAGACAAGCCTTTAAGTAGGCTCATTAAGAAAAGAAGAGAGAGGACACAAATAAACACAATCAGAAATGAAAGAGGAGAGATTACAACTGATACCACAGAAATAGAAGGGATTGTAAGGAATTACTATGAAGAACTGTATGCCAAGAAATTTGAAAACCTAGGTGAAATGGACAAATTTCTAGAAAAATATAATCTTCCAAAACTCAATGAAGAAGAAGTAGAAAGCCTGAACAGACCAATAACAGCAAATGAAATTGAAGCAGTAATCAAAAAACTCCCATCACACAAAAGCCCCGGACCAGATGGTTTCACAGGAGAATTCTACAAAGCGTTTAAGGAAGAGCTAACCCCTATTCTTCACAGACTATTCCAAAAAATCCAAAATGATGGGAAACTCCCAAACTCTTTTTATGAAGCGAGCATTATCCTAATTCCAAAACCAGATAGAGACACAACAAAGAAAGAAAACTTTAGGCCAATATCACTGATGAACATAGATGCTAAAATCCTCAACAAAATATTGGCAAATCGCATCCAACAATACATCAAAAAGATCATACACCATGACCAAGTGGGATTCATCCCAGGGATGCAAGGATGGTTCAATATCCGCAAATCAGTAAATGTAATACACCACATAAACAAAAGCAAGGACAAAAACCACATGGTCATATCAATAGACGCGGAAAAAGCTTTTGATAAGGTACAACACCCATTTATGATAAAGGTACTCAGCAAAGTGGGAATAGAGGGAGCATTCCTCAATATAATAAAGGCCATATATGAAAGACCTACAGCCAACATCATACTGAATGGGCAAAAACTGAAAGCTTTTCCACTAAGATCAGGAACAAGACAAGGTTGTCCACTTTCACCACTTCTATTTAATATAGTATTGGAAGTTCTAGCCACAGCAATCAGACAAGAAAAGGAAATAAAAGGCATCCAAATCGGAAAGGAGGAAACAAAACTGTCACTGTTTGCAGATGACATGATAGTGTACATGGAAAATCCTATAGACTCTACCAAAAAACTGCTGGAACTAATAAATGAATTTGGCAAAACAGCGGGATACAAAGTCAATATCCAGAAATCAAAGGCATTTCTGTATACTAACAATGAATCAGCAGAAGCAGAAATCAAGAAAAAAATCCCATTCGATATAGCAAAAAGAAAAATAAAATATCTGGGAATAAATCTAACCAAGGAGGTTAAAGACCTGTATGCAGAAAATTACACAACACTGAAGACAGAAATCAAGGAAGACACAAACAAATGGAGACGTATACCGTGTTCATGGATTGGAAGAATTAACATCATCAAAATGTCCATACTACCCAAAGCAATTTACAGATTCAATGCAATACCTATTAAAGTACCAATGGCATATTTCACAGACATAGAACAAACACTTCAAAAATTTATATGGAACCATAAAAGACCCCGAATAGCAGCTGCAATGTTAAGAAAGAAGAACAAAGTAGGAGGGATCACAATACCTGATATCAAACTGTATTACAAGGCCACTGTAATCAAAACAGCCTGGTACTGGCATAAAAACAGGCACATAGACCAATGGAACAGAATAGAGAACCCAGAAATAAACCCAAATCTCTACAGTCAATTAATATTCGACAAAGGGGGCAGTATCATAAAATGGGGTAAAGATAGCCTCTTCAACAAATGGTGTTGGGAGAACTGGACAGCTACATGCAAAAAAATGAAACTCGAGCACCAACTTACATCATACACCAAAATAAATTCAAGGTGGATAAAAGACTTAAATATAAGCCATGACACCATTAAAGTCCTAGAGGAGAACATTGGCAGGAAAATCTCAGATATTTCACGCAGCAACATTTTTACTGATATGTCCCCTAGAGCAAGGACTATAAAGGAAAGAATAAACAAATGGGATCTCATCAAAATAAAAAGCTTCTGCGCAGCTAAAGAAAACAGCATTAAAATAAAAAGACAACCAACTGTATGGGAAAACATATTTGCCAATGATACCTCAGACAAAGGTTTAATCTCCAAAATATACAAAGAACTCACACGACTTCACTCTAAGAAGACAACTAACCCAATTAAAAAATGGGGAAAGGACTTGAACAGACACTTCTGCAAGGAGGACATACAGAGGATCCAGAGACACATGAAAAGATGCTCAATATCACTAGCTATCAGAGAGATGCAAATTAAAACTACAATGAGATACCACTTTACACCGGTGAGAATGGCTATCATAAACAAAGCAATAAACAACAAATGTTGGAGAGGGTGTGGAGGAAAGGGGACTCTGGTCCACTGTTGGTGGGATTGTAGACTGGTACAACCATTATGGAAAACAGTATGGAATTTTCTCAGAAAACTAAAATTGGACTTGCCTTTTGACCCAGCAATTCCACTGCTGGGATTGTATCCTAAGAACCCTAAAACACCAATCCCAAAGAACCTATGCACCCCAATGTTCATAGCAGCACAATTTACAATAGCCAAGAGTTGGAAGCAACCTAGGTGCCCGTCAGTAAATGAATGGATCAAAAAACTATGGTACATATACACAATGGAATTTTATGCTGCAGAAAGAAAGAAGGAGCTCCTACCTTTTGCAACAACATGGATGGAACTGGAAAGCATTATGCTGAGTGAAATAAGCCAGGTGTTGAAGGACAAATACCATATGATCTCACCTCTAACAGGAAGCTAAACAACAAAGCAAACAAGCAAGCAAAATATAACCAAAGACACTGAAATAGAGAACAGGCTGACAGTGACCAGAGGGGAGAGGGGAGGGAATTTCAGGGGAAATAAGGGAGGGATTTAGAGGAACCTATATAAAGGATACATGGACAACAACTGAGAAGGTTGGAAATGGGAGGGAGGGGGGAGGATGGAGGGTGGGACGGGATGGGAGTAATAGACAGAAAACTGTACTTGAAAAATAATTAAATAAAAAAAGTGGAAAAAAAAGGCTTCTTCTGAGTCAAGGTCTATCAGCTAAAATGCTGCAAAACTTTTGGAAACAAACTCATTTCCTACTCAGGCCTTTATCATTTAACTAAGAGCATTCTTATCAAAGCAGGCTTCACAGGATTTTACATATCCCTTTTCAGGCCTGATCAGCCCACCCTTTCCAGCATAGGGCTGCACCACCCTCTGTCATTGTTTCATGCTTAAGTCAGGCAGAGGAGGCAAGATAGCCAAGGAATTTAGGAGACTTCTTGCGGACAGAATGAGGACTCAGGCTTTGTCAAAGCCAAGGGGTGAGGGTCCATAACCCCCTTTCTCCATAGCTCCCCCAAGTCCTTCCCTGGGGCCTCCATGGGAAGGACTGTCTTAGGTGATCATGCCTGTCTTAGGTCATTCCCCTCTTGGGAATCTTACCCATCATTGCCTAACTGATCAAGCATTGGGGTCAGTTATGAAAAAAGAAGCAGAAGCGGTGCTCCTGCCAGGAAGATAAGCTTTGTCTGCTAAGTGGCTTAAGATCCGAAGGTCTCACTCAGCTTTAGCCATGGGGGGCGGGGGTTACAGCTCCTGAAACTAGGTAGGGTGTCTCCCAACACCATAGGTATAATTATATGTAACTTCTGAATTTGTCCTGGTTAATTGCAGACAACTCTAACAAGACATCAAACAAATGAAACTCTAAAGTGCTGAAGACCCAGCTCTTCCATTCGTGAATAGGGGAGAGCTGTTATATTATATTATCAAATATAATATATTGCATTATATTATATTACATTACAAATGTAATATATTACATTATATTATCAAATATAATTCATCAGTTTATCCCAAAGAAGCAAAGAATTCTTCTGACTGACTATTTTATATAAAAGGCCAACTGTTTGCAAGAAGATGAAAATTATTGGGGTAGGATGAAATAATCAAAATTCTGAGAAGATAAGATCAAAGAAAAGTTTATAGAACAGAAGAAGAGAGGCAGATATTCATATTAGAAGCTCCAGTGGTGGGCACAGAAGCAATGATAATTAAGATACATCACAGAAGGGAGATAGCAGCAATAAAGAGACTATGAGAAAAGAACCCAAACATATGGAGATGATGAGGAACTCACCACATACCCCACCAAGTCTTAAAGCACAGGGTACCTCTAGTACACACTGGAGAAGAAAACTTAGGTTGTTTTATTAGTCCCCCTTTTAGATGTGCTTTTTTGTATTAAAACATAATACAAATACTTAATAACTTTTTGCTATTGTTTTGAATTTTATTTCTATCTATAAAAGTTATTTCATTGATTATGCTATTACAGCTGTCCTATTTTTTCTCCCCTTTATCCCCCAACACCTGTTATCCCCATTTCCTCCAGGATGCCACCACCCTTTCGCTTATGTCCATGGGTAATATGTGTAAGTTCTTTGGCTTCTCCATTTCCCATACGATTCTTTTTTTTTAAGATTTTATTTATTTATCTTTACAGAGGAAGGGAAGGAGAGAAAGAGAGAAATATCAATGTATGGTTGCCTCTCGTGAGTCCCCAGCTGGGAACTGGCCCGCAACCCAGGCATGTGCCCTGACTGGGAATCCGACCATGATCGTGTGGTTCTCAGGCCCACGCTCAATCCACTGAGCTACACCAGCCAGGGTTTCCCATACTATTCTTAACCTCCCTCTATTTATTTTGTACCAACCAATTATTCCTTTCTCTTGTACCTTTTCCCCATTCTCCTCCCTCACCCTCCCCATTAATAACCCTCCATGTGATCTCCACTTCTGCAATTCTGTTCCTGTTCTAGTTGTTTGTTTAGTTTGTTTTTGTTTTGTTTTGTTTTTAGGTTCAATTTTATTGTTGATAGTTGTAAGTTTGTTGTCATTTTACTGTTCATAGTTTTCATCTCTCATTTTTCTAAATAGTCCCTTTACCATTTAATATAGCAAGGGCTTGGTGATGATGAACTCGAACTTGGCCTTATCTGGGAAGCACTTTATCTGCCCTCCCATCCTAAATGATAGCTTTGCTGCATAGAGTAATCTTGGATGTAGGTCCTTGTCTTTCATGACTTTGAATACTTCTTTCCAGTCCATTCTTGCCTATAAGGTTTCTTTTGAGAAATCAGCTGATAGTCTTATGGGAACCCATTTTGTAGGTAACTGTCTCCTTTTCCTGCTTTTAAGATTCTCCCCTTATCTTTCATCTTGGGTGATTTAATTATGATATGTCTTGGGGTGTTTCGTTTTCAGTCCAACTTCTTTGGGACTCTGAGCTTCCTGGACTTGTATGTCATTTTTCTTCATCAGAATAGGGAAGATTTCCTTCATTACTTTTGTTTGCTTTTTTTGTTTTTCAAATATTTTGTTTATTTATTTTTAGAAAGAGGGGAAGGAAGGGAGAAAGAGAGGGAGAAAAACATCGATGTGTGAAACATACATCAATCACTTGCCTCTCACATGCCTCCCACTGGGGACCTGGTCCCATGTGCCCTGACTGGGAATCAAACTGGTAACCTTTCAATTTGCAAGCTGGCATTAAATCCACTGAGTTATACCAGCCAGGGCCCTTCATTATTATCTCAAATAAGTTTTCGATTTCTTGCTCATTCTCTTCTCTTTCTGGCATCTCTATGATTTGGTTGCTTGAACAGTTAAAGCTGCCCCAGGTGTTCCTAAGCCTCTCCTCATTTTTTAAAATTCTTATCTCTTCATTCTGTTCTAATTGAGTGTTTATTCTTCCTCATTGATTTGAGTTCCACTTTCCTTCCTGTCACTATTGTTCCCCTGCATATTTTTCTTTATTTTACTTTGTATAGCCTTCTTCTTTTATTTTGTGTCTGTACTCAATCATTTCCGTGAGCATCCTGATTACCAATGTTTTGAACCAGATCTGCATCTGATAGGTTTTCTATCTCCTTGTTGCTTAGTTCTTTTTCTGGAGTTTTTATCTGTTCTTTCATTTGGGCCATATTTCTTTGTCTTAGAGCTACTGTTACATGATAAGGGTCAGATCCTTAGGTATTTTCCAGGGTGGGATAACCCATTTTGATGCATTGGCGCTGTAGGTGGAGGAGGGGTCAGAGATGGAATAATGCTACTTTCCCACCTCTTGTCCTGCGTTCAGTCACCTCCCCTGCTTTCCACAAGTGAATTGGCCTTTATGGTGCTGATTTCCAGGTCGGTGGGTTTGTGTACCTTCTAGGACACCATGGATCCTTCCAAAGGACTCTCGTATGAGACTAAGAGTTTCTCCCACCACTGAAACACCCACAGACTTTTGCAGCCATAGGTTTTAGGCTTTATTTCCCCATGTTGCAACCCTAAGTTGCATGGTCTGTCTTGGTTCCCAGTTCCTCCAGATTTATCAGCACATGAAAGTAAGATTACCCTATCCACCAGCTGCCCCCTAGCCATGCATCCTTTCCATCCCATCTTCCCATCTCTGCCCCTCCTACCAGATTGGATGAATGTTTTTTCTTTAACTCCTTGGTTGTTGGACTTCCATACAGTTCAATTTTCTTGCAGTTTTGGTTGTTTTTTTTGTTTGTTTGTTTTTAAATTGGTTACTATTCTTATTTTGGTTGTATGAGGAAGTGAAGCATATATACCTATACCTCCATCATGGCTCAAAGTTCTAGACATGCTTAATAATTTTTAATAGTCTTTAAAAATAGGGATTAAGTACAGTGATTCAGACACTTCATAAAGATATAGACTCTGATTTCTGATTGTTAGCACCTGCAACTCTTTACTGTGAGGCTCTTTCTGACTTGGGCAACTTGCTTGTCCTGGTTCCACAGAGCAGGATGGAACCACCAGTGAGTGAATGTTCCCAGAAAGCAGCCCTCACTGTAGAGCCAGTGGACAAATCCTCCAGTTCTTTAACCCCTAGGGTGAGATAACTGAGGTGCAGCTCCACATCATCTCCAGCAGGCTTGAACTTTCTTTAAAAGAGTACCTCTTATTGGTTTCCTCTTTTCTGCATCATTTTTCTGCTCCCTGCCTGACCAGTGTTTCTTGGAATCACCGCCCAAAGAAACTACTTGCACTTGAATTCTTGCCTAAGGGTTGGTTTCTAGGGGAACTCGTGAAACACATGCACATTAATCAAAATTGGGTCTGACATGTAGAGGGGCTAGTGGCACATTAGGGGTCCAAGCACAGTCATGCAGGGAACATAGTCTACAATTTTTGGACAGCCATATCAGGACTCATACTGAAAGTTTCCATTGAGGGGCCTAGTTAGGCTGAATTGTTTTTCTTGCACAAAATGTATATGTTGAGGCCTTAATAACTTGTACCTCAAAATATAACTGTATTGGAGATAAGATAATTAAAGAGGTAATTAAGTGAGGTCATGAAGATGGGTGGGCCCTAACACAATATGACACAACTGGTGTCCTGATAAGAACAAAATCTTTGGACACAGACATACATGCACATAGAAGAAAGACTATGTGAAGTCATATAGCAAGAAGGTGGCCATCTGCAAGCCAAGGAGAGAGGCTACAGAAGAAACCAAGTGTGTTGACATCCTGATCTTAGACTTATAGCTTCTATAATTGTGAGAAAATAAACTTCTGTTATTTAAGCCACTCAGTGTGTCATACTTTCTTGTGGCAGCCCTCACAAACTAACACAGGAGCCTACAGCTTTTAGTGGCAGTGCCTTTCAGTTCCAGGCTCTTCTGGTTGTTAAAATGTTTTTCTCTATATGGAGTAAAATCCTCCTCCCAATAACTGCTTTTATTCTACATGTTAGAGCAACACAGGAGAAAACAGCTCCCTCCACTTTATGTGACAATGCTCAATTATTCATAGAACCAAATAACTTTAAATCTAGAAAGTATCCAAAAAGATTATGCAGGGAGAATCACCAAAGGTTTACTACACCCCACTGCTGTTACACAAAGACCCATGTTTTTCTTTTAATCCTTACCCAAGGATATGTTTATTTATGTTAGAGAGAAGGAGAAATTCACACACACACACACACACACACACACACACACACACACACAGATGTGGGAGAGACACATTGATTGGTTGCCTCCTGTATGTGCCCTGATGGAATCAAACATGCAACCTAGATTTATGCCTGAGCATGGATTGCACATGCAACCTTTTGGTATACAGGATGACATTCCAACCAGCTGAGCTGGCCAGGGCAAGACTCATGGTTTTTATATCAAAGATTAACAAGAAGGCTGCCAAAATTAACTCATCCTTCTTTTTTTTAAATTAATTTATTTATTTATCTTTAGAGGGGAAGGAGAGAGGGAGAGAAACATCAATGTATGGTTGCCTTTTGCGCATCCCCTGCTGGGAGTTGGCCTGCAGGGAACTGGCCTGCAACCCAGGAATGTGCCCTGACTGGGAATCGAACCGCGATCCTCTGGTTCGCAGGCCTGTGCTCAATTCACTGAGCTACGCCAGCCAGGGCCTCATCCTTCTTAAAAAATAGAATTTTGGTTTCTTCATGTTGTAACCTAATTCTTTGATAGTAATTGGAAGGAAAATATTTTTGATTAATTAAAGGACTATTGATCATGTCCTTCATTTTGGGTTTCTCAGGAAACAGAAGCTGAGATACAGTTAGGAGTGCAAACTATTTTTTGGCAGGTGGGATGGGGGTAATGCCTGTAAGAAGAAAATGGAGACAAATATTAATTGTACAGAAAATGACTTCAGATTATGATGCTAATCTAACATCTGGAGAATGAAAGGAAGAAGGAAGCAGGATTGGACAGAGCCTCAGCCAGGTTTGCAGGTCTCAGAGTCCTCCAGAACCCAGCTAGGAGCTCAAAGATTGACCATAAAAGGAGTCTTGCTGGAAAGAAATGGCCAAGCCTCATACTCCGAGTGAGCCCAATCATGGGCTGGTGTGTACCTGGGCAGGGTGTGGCTCAGTCTGAAATCTGAGGTAGAGACTAAAAGTGCTGCAGATGGAGGCTCCATGTTCTCTGTATCTTCCACTGCTGGACCAAAGGTTCTTGCAGCAAGAACCCAGATGTATAACCCCATGGCTGCTACATGTAGTCACACTCTGTATTCTTACAATCCCTTGCAAAATAGGGCCTCAATATACAATCCAGTTATGATCAAATTAAAGTAATCAACACACTACAAATGTTGGAAAGGCTATGGAGAAAAGAAATCTTAGTGCACTGTTGGTGGGATTGCAGATTGGTGCAGCAACTATGGAAAACTCTATGAAATTTCCTCAGAAAACTATAAATGGATCTGCATTTTGACCCAGCAATATCACTGGTGAGATTATATCCTAAAGATCCTGAAACACCAATTCAAAGGAACCTATGAACACCAGTGTTCATAGCAGCACAATTTACAATAGCCAAGTGTTGGAAGCAGCCCTAGATGC
The DNA here is from genome assembly GCF_014824575.4 of Sturnira hondurensis. NCBI lineage: Eukaryota > Metazoa > Chordata > Mammalia > Chiroptera > Phyllostomidae > Sturnira > Sturnira hondurensis. The sequence goes on from NW_028074551.1 coordinate 288,984, forward strand.
CCATCAGTAAGTGAATGGATAAAAAACTATGGTACATTTACGCAATGGAATTCTATGCAGCAGAAAGAAAGAAAGAGCTCCTACCCTTTGCAACAGCATGAATGGAACTGGAGAGCATTGTGCTAAGTGAAATAAGCCAGGAAGTGAAAGACAAATACCATAAGATTTCACCTATAAGTGGAACCCAATCAACAACATAAACAAACAAGCAAAATATAGCCAGACATTGAAATTAAAACAAACTGACAGTAACCAGGGGGGAGGTAGGATGGATAATAAAGGCAAAAATGGGAACAGTTTTTAGTAACAGCTATAAAGGACACATGGACATAACCAAAGCAGGGGTAGGATCAAGGCTTGAAAGTGGGGATGGCTGTGGTGGTGAGGTTGTGGTGGGGTGAAAATGGAGACAACTGTACTTGTCTCCAAGTACAGTTGTCTATAAAAACTATAGAAATGGTTTTAATGTGTCTCTAGTTTTATCAAAACTATAAAATAGTTTGATAAAAACTATTTTTATAGTTTTTATCAAAACTATAAAAATATTTTTTTAATTTATTTATTTTAATTGTTGTTCAAGTACAGTTTTTTGTCTTTTACTCCAATCTCAGCCCACCCCCACAGTACTCCAGACCTCCGTCCCATTTCCACTTCACTTAGTTTTTGTCCATGAGTCCTTTATACTTGTTTCTGTAAACCCTTCCCCTTTCCCCCCGAAATTCCCTCCCCATCATTCTCTGGTCACTGTCAGTGTGTTCTCTATTTCAGTGTCTTCCTTTGTATTTTGCTTGCTTGTTGGTTTGACTGTTTAGGTTCCTGTTAAAGGTGAGATCAAATGGTATTTGTCGTTCACTGCCTGGGTTATTTCGATTAGCATAATGCTTTCCAGTTCCGTCCATGCTATTGCAAAGGGTAGGAGCTCCTTCTTTCTTTCTGTGGCATAGAATTCCATTGTGTAAATTCACCACAGTTTTTTTATCCATTCATTTACTGGTGGGCACCTAGGGTTGCTTCCAACTCTTGGCTATTGTAAATTGTGCTGCAAAGAACATTGGGGTGCATAAGTTCTTTTGGATTGGTGTTTCAGGGTTCTTAGGATATTATCCTAGCAGTGGAATTGCTGGGTCAAAAGGCAGATCCATTTTTAGTTTTCTGAGAAAATTCCATACTGTTTTCCATAGTGGCTTTACTAGTCTGCAATCCCACCAACAGTGAACTAGGGTTCCCTTTTCTCCACAACTTCTTCAACACTTGTTTGTTGCTTTGTTTATGATGACCATTCTGACCAGTGTAAAGTGGTATCTCATTGTGGTTTTAATTTGCATCTGTCTGATAGCTAGCCATACTGAGCATCTTTTCATGTATCTCTTAATACTCTGTATGCCCTCCTTGCAGAAGTGTCCAAGTTTTTTGCCCACTTTTTCATTGGGTTGCTGTGTTCTTAGACTGGAGTTATGTAAATTCTTTGTATATTTTGGAGATTAAACTGTCATCTGAGGTATCATTGGCAACTATGTTTTCCCATATAGTTGGTTATCTTTTTATTTTAATACTGTTTTCTTTAGCTGTGCAGAAGCTTTTTATTTTGATGAGATCCCATTTTTTTTATTCTTTCCTTCATGTCCCTTGTTCTAGGGGACATATCAGTAAAAATGTTGCTGTGTGAAATATTTAAGATTTTCTTGCCAATGTTCTCTTCTAGGACTTTAATGGCATCGTGGCATATATTGAAGTCTTTTATCCACCTTGAATATATTTTGGTGTATGGTGTAAGCTGGTGATCGAGTTTCATTGTTTTGCACATGGCTGTCCAGTGCTCCCAAGAGCATTTATTGAAGAGGCTACTTTTACTCCACTTTATGTTGCTGCCCCCTTTGTTGAATATAATTGCCCATAGAGACTTGGGTTTATTTCTGGGCTCTCTATTCTGTTCCATTGGTCTATGTGCCTGTTTTTATGTCAGTATCATGCTGTTTTGATTACAGTGACCTTGTAATACAGTTTGGTATCAGGCATTGTGACCCCTCCTACTTTCCTCTTCTTTTTCAAAATTGAAGCTGCTATTCAGGGTCATTTCTGGTTTTATATGAACTTTTGAAGTGCTTGTTCTATGTCTGTGAAATATGCCACTGGTTCTTTAATAGTTACTGCACTGAATCTGTAAATTGCTTTGGGTAGTATGGACATTTTGATGATGTGAATTCTTCCAATCCATGAACATGGTATATGTTTTCATTTGTTTTTTTCTTTCTTGACTTCTTCCTTCAGTGTCGTGTAGTTTTCTGCATACATAGCTTTTACCTCCTTAGTTAGGCTTATTCCTAGGTATTTTATTTTTCTTTTTGCTATATCAAATGGGATTTTTTTCTTGATTTCTGCTTCTTTTGTTTCATTGTTGGTATACAAAAATTCCTTTGATTTCTGGATATTGACTTTGTAACCCGCTGTTTTGCCAAATTCATTATTAGTTCGAGCAGATTTTGAGTGAAGTCTATAGAATTTTTTATGTACACTGTCATGTCATCTGCAAACAGTGACAGTTTTGTTTCCTCCTTTATGATTTGGGTGCCTTTTATTTCCTTTTCTTGTCTGATTGCTGTGGCTAAAACTTCCAATACTATATTGAATAGAAGTGGTGAAAGTGGACAACCTTGTCTTGTTCCTAATCTTAGTGAAAAAACTTTTAGTTTTGCCCAATGAGTATAATGTTGGCTGAAGGACTGTCATATATGCCCTTTATTATGCTGAGGAATGCTCCCTCTGTTTTCACTTTGCTGAGTGTTTTTATTATAAATGGGTGCTGTAACTTATCAAATGATTTTTCCACATCTATTGATATAATCATGTGATTTTTGTCTTTGCTTTTCCTTATATAATGTATTACATTTACTGATTTGTGAATATCAAACCATCCTTGCATCCCTGGGATGAATCCCACTTGGTCATGTTGTTTGATCTTTTTAATGTGCTGTTGGATGCAGTTTGCCATTATTTTGTAGAGGATTTTAGCGTCTATGTTCATCAGTGACATTGACCTGACATTTTTTTCTTTGTTGTGTCTTTATCTTGTTTTGGGATTAGGATGATGCTGGCTTCATAAAAGGAGCTTGGGAGTCTTCCATTATTTTGGATTTTTTGGAATAGTTTGTGAAAGATAGGGGTTAGCTCTTCCTTAAATGTTTTGTAGAATTCTCTTGTGGAACCGTCTGGTTCAGGGCATATGTGTGTAGGGAGTTTTTTTTATTACTGCTTCAATTTCATCTGTTGTCATTGGTCTGCTCAGGCTGTCTGCTTCTTCTTCACTGATTTTTGGCAGATTATATTTTTTTAGAAATTTGTCCATTTCACCTAGGTTTTCAAATTTCTTGGCATATAGTTCGGTGTAGTAATATTTTACAATCGTCTGTATTTATGTTGTATCAGTTGTAATCTCTCCTGTTTCATTTTTTGTTCTGTCATTTGGGTCCTCTCTTTTTTTGTTCTTTTTAAAATTTATTGAATTATTTGTCAAGTACAGTTTTCTGTCTATTACTCCCATCCCATCCCACCCCCTGCCCCCCCCTCCTATTTCCACCCTTCTTAGTTGTTGCCCATGTATCCTTTATGATGAGTCTGCTTAAAAGATTGTTGCTTTGGGTCTTTTCAAAGAACCAGATTCTGGATTTATTGGTCTTTGGAATTGTGCTTTTAGTCTCTATATCATTTATTTCTCCTCTAATGTTGGTTATTTCCTTCCTTGTACTTGCTCTTGGCTGTCTTTGTTATTGTTCCTTGAGTTCTTGTAGGCTGTTAGGTTAAGGTTAGGTTGTTTGTTTGAAATGTTTCTATCTTTTTTTAGATAGGCCTGTATTTCTATGAATTTCCCTCTCAGGACAGTCTTCGCTGTGTCCCAAAAATTTTGGTTTGTTGTGAGTTCATTTTCATTTGTTCCCAGAAGCATTTTGATTTTTTCTCTAATTTCATTCTTGACCCATTCATTGCTTAATAGCATGTTATTCAATCTCCATGATTTTGAGTGTTTTGGGTTTGTTTTTTGAGGGGTTGTTTTCTAGTTTCAGGCCCTTGTGGTCAAAGAAAATGCTTGGTATGATTTCAGTTTTCTTGAATTTGTTGAGGCTTGTTTTGTGTCCTATCATGTGGTCTATCTTTGACAATGTTCCATGTGCATTTGAAAAGAACCTGTATTTAGCTTCTTTGGGATGAAGGGCTCTCTCTATATATATCAGTTAAGTCCATTTCATGTAGGGCCTTGTTCAATGCCACCATATCTCTGTTGATATTTTGTTTAGAAGATCTGTCCATTTTTGACAGTGGGGTGTTGAAATCCCCTACTATAATTGTGTTGCTGTCAATATCTTCTTTGAAGTCCTCTAAGATTTTCTGTATGTATTTGGGTGCTCCTAAGTTGAGTGCATAAGTACTTGCAATGTTTATGTCTTCTTGGTGGATTATTCTCTTGAGTATTATGAAGTGACTTTCTGGGTCTCTGCTTATGGCTTTTTTCTTTGAAGTGTATTCTGTCTGATATGAGTATTGCTACCTTTGCTTTTTTTTTTTCTGTTCACTTGCTTGGAAAATTTTTTTCAGCCCTTCACTTTTAGTTTGTGTATGACTTTTTTCCTGAGGTGTGTCTCTTGTAGGCAGTATATGTATGAGTCATGCTTTCTTATCCATTTAGCCGTTCTATGTCTTTTGATTGGAACATTTAATCCATTTATGTTTAAGGTTATTATCTATAAGTACTTATACATTGCCTTTTTCGGACATGTGTTCCTCTCCCCCCACCCTCTCTTTCTCTCTGTCTCTTTTCCTTTCTTTCCTTAGAGCAGTCCCTTTAGCACCTCTTGCAGAGCTGGTTTGGTGGAGGTGTATTCTTCTAGAATTCTCTTGTCTTGGAAGCTCTTTATTTGGCCTTCTATCTTGATTGAGAGCCTTGCTGGATAAAGCAGTCTCGGTTGTAGGCCTCTGTTTCTCATTACTTGGAATATTTCTTGCCATTCTCTTCTTGCTTGGAGAATTTCCATTAAGAAGTCAGCAGCTAACCTTATTGGGACCCCCTTGTATGTTACTTCCTTTCTCTCCCTTGCTGCCTTTAAGATTCTCTCTTTGTCTTGGGATTTTGCTATTTTTATGATGATGTGTCTTGAAGGGGATCTCTTTGGGTTCCTCTTGATTGGGACTCTGTGTTTCCTGGAGTTGTGTGACTTTTTCTCTCATCAAAGTAGGGAAGTTTTCCACATTACTTTTTCAAATAGGTTCTCTATCCTTTGTTTTTCTTCTTCTCCTTCGTGTATCTTTATTACTCGGATATTATTACATTCTATATTGTCTTACATTTCTCTCAATCCTTCTTCATTCTTTCTGAGGCTCTTTTTTTCCCTTGCTCTTCCTGGGTGTTTTTTTATACTTTGTCCTCCAACTCACTGATCTGATCTTCTGCTTCATCAATCCTGCTTTTGATTTCTTTCACTGTGTTCTTCAGTTCAGAAATTGTATTCTTCATGTTCTCTTGGCCATTGTTGATAGTTTGTTTTCTTTTTCATGTTGATATAGTTTGCAGTGAGTTCATTGTAGTTCCCCTGTAGTTTCTGGTAGCTCATTGTGAGCTCATTGAACTTTCTGGTGACAGTGCTTTAAATTCAATATCTGATAGCTGATGTGCCTCTATTTCATCTAGCATTTTTTCTGAGGCTTTCTCCTTTCCTTTGATTTGGGGATTGTTTGTGTATCTTCCCATTGTTTTTGAGACTTTTCTTGTTAGCTTCAGCTAAATTGATTTGATTTGCTCTGCCTCCCTGGGCTTATGATGTGGACTTCTATGGTATAACACCTGTGAGTCAGTGGTGTAGTCTTATTGATCTCCCAAGATCACATGTCTCGGGCTGTCCTTTAGGTGGACTCTGTGTTTGTTTTGGGGTTTTTATTGTTTTGGGGTCTTTCTTTGGTGGGTCCTTCACACCAGCTAGCTAACTGCTGGTCCCTCTGTCCACCACGTCTTGTAATTTGTTGTGCTGGTGAGGGACAGTTGTATTGAAGCTAGTTCTTCAGTGTGTACAAGGTTTTGAGGATTCTCTTTTGCTCTTGTTCAGTTGTTTGTATTGGGTAGTTTCTCCACTACTTATTTGTATTCCCAGATAGGTCCTGGATTAAGGTTTGTGTGGTTTCCATGCCCTCTTTCACGTTCATGTGTTGTTATCTGTTGGTGGTTCCTTTGTTGTTGGGTTTCCTCTTTTCTTGGGTATCCTCATGTTCACCACTTCCACCTACTCTTTGTGTGTGTGTGTGTGTGTGTGTGTGTGTGTGTGTAAAATCAGTTGGAGGGGAAGGCAAAATGGTTTAAGACAGCAGGAGAGTATTCTGATATTTACAGTAGCAGCTGGTAGAGAAGTGATAGGAGATCCTTTGGCTATGTATAGTGTTAACTGTGATCTCCCACCCAACTAGCCAATTTTAAGAAAGGATGGAAAGGAGATAGGACTCTTGTTGGGGAGGGAAGGATTGAGAGTTGGATCTAGAAAGCAGTGAAGTTTTAGGAGGTCAGATTCTGAGCTAAGGTGAGAGTAACTGATAGTAAATAGATGTAGTGTTTTAGAGAATAAAGTTAACCACTATAGTAATAGAGTTCAGGAAACTGTGAAGTGGGATAAGATCTTGGAGGGATGTTGTGAAGTATTTACAATTGTATGGAACAGCTATTATTTATAATAATATTAGAACAACAATCAGATGACAGAATCTATGTGATCTGGATAACATGAATAGGGGGTGTAGAACTTTTAGTAGTGTGCTAAAGGAACACAAGTGACATGAGGGTAGTAAATTAGCAATACATTTTGGAAGAGAGAACAGAGGAAACCTGTCAAATGATATAATATAACCAGCCAAGCAAAGAAGACTAAACAGAAAGAAGAGGAATACAAAAATACTATTAAAATAAAAAATGAAAAAAATAATGATACAAATATGCAGTAACTCGTAGTTTCTCTGCAATAGCGAAGTGAAATTTGTCTCTCTGTCTCTACTGTTGGGATGCCCTCTCTTTCAATCCAACTGTGCTCCTTTCACATTTCTAAGTTTTTTGTCTCACTTGTGGGTATAAAAAATAGGCAGGAGAAGGGAGGAAGAAGAGATAAAATTGGAAAGAGGGGAAGAAGGAATAAAACAAGAAAGAAGGAAAGAGAGAAAAGGGGTATTGAAAGATGAAATAGTAATAAAACTTTAAAGAATAAAAGATTACATAAAAAAACAAAAAAAACAAAAAACACCTCTGGTTGGTATCAAACTGGCCAACCCGGTTTTTCTGGTCTTGCTGGCTGCAGCAGGCTGAGAGTCAATGGGTGTGGCCTTTCTCCCTTCCCAGTGTGTACTCAGCCAGTCTTGTGAGCACTCTTTCAAGAACTAGTCTGGCGCCTCTCCCTGGCACCTTAGGTGGGGGGTGCAGGTCTTCTTCAGAGTGCTCTTTCCCCAGGGTTGTCGCTGTAGGATGGAGTGTGGGCATGTGCACTAGGCCAGGTTGCCTTTGTCCTGTGGGTTTGGGCACAAACTCTTCCCAGTGCTATGAGGGAATACAGGGCCTTCTGTGCAATCTTGGGATCACTGCCCACCTGGGTAAGGAGTAGGCCGAGTTGCTGTCGCAGGGGAATCCCCCAAAGAGATTTACTTTTTGAGAAATTCCTCCTACTCGAGTCTGCTGCTCAGTATAGCCCAATTCTCCAGCCAGACTAGTGACTATCAGGGTCAGTGTGCTTCACTGTGGGACTCTCAACTCTCCCACCCAGCGACCACAGACTCTGCGGATGATCACGGCCCTTGTGTGTTTGCCTCTTCATTTTTATTCTCCTCTCAACAATTTCAAGCAACCAGGTCTCTCCTTGTGCTGCTCAAACCCTGCTTGGCCAGGGAAGGAGGGAGCAGTTGACCCGGCTCTCTCACAAGGACACTGGCAGGCCCGTCTCTCTCTTGGAGTCTGTGGTAGACCCAGCACCAGTGCCTGGTGCTGGGCACCAGGCCAGGTGCTACAGCCACCCTGGTCCCTGCGCTGGTCCCTGGGACCTTATTGTCATGCAGCAGTCTCCTTACCGTCTGGTTTTTCAGTGTCTGCTACAATTTTTGATCTCTTATGTTCATATATGCTGGGGTACTGTTGGCTATTTGCTCTGTTCCTCCATAGATTGGCTAGGTTTTTCTCCCATGTGTAGGGGGAAGTGGAATCTGCTCCCTCCTACTCCGTTGCCATCTTTCAGGATCTAAAAATAAATAAATAAAGTTAAAAAGATAAAGTTTAAGAATCTTAAAAAAATAAAGCAAGCCCTGTTTCCTGTTTTCATTCCCTGCTCTTTACTTATCCAGTGATCTAGCTTGAGTCTGCATTGGGTATTCCAGTAGCCTGTCACCTTTTGGTTTATAATTAACTCACAATCAGCCATATTCCACTGACCTAAGTGTCTCTCCTCCTTGTTTGTATTGTTTGATTTTAGTACCCAAATATAGGCAGTTCATAATTTGGCCAAGATTTACAAGTCATGTCTACTAGCCACAAATGTACCTGCCAAGATTTTAGTCAATTAGAAATATTTTATTTTTATTTATAAAAACACAGAATTGTAATACCATTTTGAACCATCAGTAAAAAAAATAAAACCCTCAGAATTTTACAAATAGTAAGTGCTTTAGTCTGATTTGTGATTTAAGAGAATTAACACAGATAATTAGTTAAGTAGGGTAGATTTAGTTAAGTAGGGTAGATTAGTGAGGACAGTAAATTATTACAAACATGGTAGGTAAAATCAAGCCATGTTTCAATTATAGTTACAAACTTGACATAAGCTGTAAACTTGGCATAAATTATAAACTTTAAGAGGTTTATATGACAAATAATTTAATTCAAAATTACCAGTGAATATTCCCTAGAAGTACTGAAAATTACTTCTTAACTTATAAGAAAGTTCTTTTTCATTCTTAAAGAATTTAAAAACATACTGTTAAGATAACAAGTTATAGAATAGGGGGACATCTGCCAAGATGGAGGCAAAGGTGGAAACACTGTGCATTCTCTCACAACCAAGTTTGAATACAACAAAGGTTTGAAGAACAAAGATGCAGCCAAAGAACAGAAAATTGAACTATACGGAAGTCCAACAACAAGGAACCTATCAATGGGACCGGTAAGAGGGGCGGAGCCAGCAGCGGAGTTGGGACAAGCAAGAAAGATCCCCCGACCCCAGGTGCCCAGGCAGCTCTGCATTGGGCTGACCCAGTGAGGGCTCGGGGTGGTGGGCTGGCTGTGGTCACACATCCGCATGTAGATAAACCAGCAAAGGAGTGAGCAGTGAGACGGACAGTGTAGGGCCCAGCGGACAAACCCAGCAGCAGGCTGACTGGGGTTGCACATTCATGCGCAGTGGGACAGATCGCGCAGCATGTGCACAGTGGAACAGGTAGCGCAGCCCAAGGTGGTGGTGGGAGGCAGCAGAGGGGGCTTGCCATTGCTTTCCTTTGGCCCCGCCCCCACATACAGTGTCACAACCCAGTGACTGAGTGGCCCAGCCCTGGTGAACACCTAGGGCTCTGCTCCTCATATGTAACAGGCACAAACAGTCCAAAACATTATGGCTCAAGAAGAACTCAAAGCCCCAGAGCCGATAGCTCTAAGCCACCAGGAAATAGCGAACCTCTCAAATGCACAATTCAAGACACTGGTGATCAGGATGCTAACAGAACTGGTTAATTTTAGCCACAAATTAGAGGGACATATGAAGGCTAAACTAATTGAAATGAAGGGAAATGCCCAGGAAACCAATAGTAATAGAAAGGAAACTGGGACTCAAATCAATGGAGTGGACCAGAAGGAAGAACAAAACATCCAACCAGAAAAGAATGAAGAAACAAGAATTCAAAAAAATGAGGAGAGGCTTAGGAACCTCCAGGACATCTTTAAACATTCCAACATCCGAATTATAGGGGTACCAGAAGGGGGAAAGAAACAGCCACTAGTGGAAAACTTATTTGAACAAATAATAAAGGAGAACTTCCCCAGTCTGGCAAAGGAAATAGACTTCCAGGAAATCCAGGAAGCTCAGAGAGTCCCAAAGAAGTTGGACCCAAGAAGGAACACACCAAGGCACATCATCATTACATTAGCCAAGATGAAAATGAAGGAGAGAATTCTAGAAGCAGCAAGAGATAAGGGGACAGTCACCTACAAAGGAGTGCCCATCAGACTGTCAGCGGATTTCTCAAAAGAGACTTTACAGGCAAGAAGGGGCTGGAAAGAAGTATTCCAAGTCATGAAATACAAAGACCTATATCCAAGATTGCTCTATCCAGCAAAGCTTTAATTTAGAATGGAAGAGCAGATAAAGTGCTTCTCAGATGAAGTCAAATTCAAGGAGTTCATCATCACCAAGCCCTTATTATATGAAATGTTAAAGGGACTTATCCAAAAAAAAAGGAAGATAAAAAATATGAACAGTGAAAGGACAGCAAACTCACAGATATTAACAACCACACCTAAAACAAAAGCAAACCAAGAGGACAGCTAGATCAGGAGCAGAACCATAGAAATGAAGAACACTTGGAGGGTTAGCAACAGGGGAGTGAGAGGAGGAGAAGGGGGGAGAAGATATAGAAAATAAGTAACATAGATGGTAGGTAAAACAGATGGGGGAGGGCAAGAATAGTAGGGGAAATATAGAATCTAAAGAACTTGAGACACGTGGTCATAAACTAAAGGGGGGGAAGGGTTGAGGATGGAGTGTATGGGGTGGAGGGGAATAAAGGGGGTGAATAGAACAACTGTAATGGTATAATCAATAAAATATATTAAAAAACAAGTTATAGAATAAATATAGATTCAACTTAAATTATGGTAACAGGCTTGTAAATATTTGGTAAATTTTTCCCTCTCTATTTAAAAAGAATATCTGGCTGAAAGCTTGCTCATCTCAAAGAACCTGTTTCATCTTTCTTTTAATTAAAAAAAATTAAACTGTAGGGCCTTGTAGTTTCTGGCTTCAGTTATAATCTGTATTCAAGTTTGAATGAAAGAATATGGGGCTTATAATTTTTGTTCCCACATGAAGCTATTTTTATAAGAATACTAGTTGGATCACTATTCAATTTTACCCCAGTGTTGAGATGATTGTTTTGAGTGAGCCATATGTTACAATAATATATTAATAAAAGTCTATGAATAGTCTTCAAGTCAACTGGATGATAGCTTGGAGGAAGTAACTGTAGGATGGAACTTTTTCTCTTGTCTTCTCTTTGATATTACCCACATTTATGGAAGATTTGGCAAAATTATACCCGATTTTTTAATATTTGTTGTAATGTCACTTGCTAATTCCACTTCATACCTATACTTATCCTTAAATATGTCATTTACTTATTGTTGTTTAAAGCTTATCATACTTGTTGTCAATGGATGTTTTTAAAGTGGGTTATCTCTCCTGTTTTGTATTTTTCTATGTTTTCATATATTACCAAGAGTCCTCTCTCAGAATTAAACACTTGTCCCAAATCCTCTTGGTGAGAATCAGAGTTATAGACAACTCTAGAACATTAAATAAATATTTTAAAACTAGAAACCATAAAATCTGGAGTCAAAGGATCTGGTTTCGTTCAGCAAGATGAAGGCATATGTAAAGGTGGCTTACCTTTTTGTATAACAACAGCAAAATTACAACTAAAATATAGAACAGCCACCATTCAGAACTGTCAGAAGTTTGAGCTGTATGGAAGGCCAACAACTAAGAAATTAAGACAAAAACACATTCATCCAGACAGGTAAGAGGAATGGAGAGGTGGAGACTTGTAAACACGGAGCCAGCTTGTCCCAAACCCATGTGTGGTGGATATAAAATGGAGGGATATTTTGGGAGTGAGGGATTGCAGCCCCAGACCAGACAGCTCAGCCCAGGTTTCCAGTGTCATACTATCAGATAAGTCCCCATAGCTTCTGACCATAAAAACCAGTAGGAGTTGTGTCAGTGGAAGAAATTGTAGGATTCTCACATGGACTTACTCAGACTCACTCATTCTGGACTCCAGCACTAGGGCAGATGCTTGAAGGGAACCAGTGGCATGCTGGGAGGAACTCAAGTGTCTGGCATCAGGGCAAGAGCTGGGGGACAACTTTCTCCCAGACAGATCTGCACAGTGGCCATTGTACCTTTGCTGAGCCCTCCTTCACACAAAGCCACAGGGCGGTGGCACCATATCTGAAAATCCATCAGCTTGGCTCACAATGTAAATCCCACCCTGATGATTACCTAAGGTTATGCCCTATCCAACTTGCAGGCCTACCCAAGCAATGCTCCCACCCTAGTAAAAGTTGCTTTCCCATATGAAGGGTTGGGTTAGGATTCAAACCTTCCTAAATCTGCTCAAAAATACAACAGCTGATCCCAGCCACCACACCTCTTGCTGAATGGCCCCAGGTCTGGCACTAGCAACAGCTATCTGCAAATTGCTTTACAGCTTATGCCAAGGGGACCCAGACAGAGCACAGGGGGAGCCTGACCTTAGCCTGCACCACCTAAGAAACCTCAGAATCTGTGCATCCAGCAAACAGTCACAGGCCATCTCAGAGCACCACCCAACCACCTCCACAAGTCATGGAAGGAGGTGGTTTATGGCCAGGAGTCACAGCCAATCATACCAGCTGTGTTGATGGGGTAAATCCCTAACATTGACCTGCTGACCCCTGAGCAATCAAGACTAATCTACAAGAGGAGGGAGTACTCAGTCTACACTAGGGGAGCACTTCAAATACCCAGCTTGGGTATAGGGGAGGCTGTGCCACAGGACCCTACAGGACACCTATTACATTAAGCCACACTACATTAGGCTACTAAGACATGGAGTCAAAGCAGCTCTACCTAATACATAGAAACAAACACAAGGAGGCTGTCAAAATGAGGAGACAAAGAAATATGGCCTAAAATAAAAGAATAGAACAAAACTCTAGAAAAAGACTGAATAAAATGGAGATAAGCAATCTATCAGGTGCAGAGTTCAAAACACATAAGGATGTTCAAGGAACTCAGTGGGCATTTCAATAGCATAAAAATTTCTGCCATCCGGGCAGAAACGAATGATATACTAACTGAAATAAAGAACAATTTACATGGAATCAACAGAGGAGTGGATGAAGCCAAGAACCAAATCAATGATTTTGAATATAAGGAAGAAAAAGATATCCAATCAGTACAGCAAGAAGAAAAAGAATCCAAGAAATTAAGGATGCTGTAAGGAGCCTCTGGGACAACTAACTTCACACTATAGGGGTGCCAACATTCACATCATAAGGGTGTTAAAAAGGAGAAGAGAAAAAGCAAGAAATCTGAAATCTATTTGAAAAAAAATAATGAAAGAAAACTTCCCTATTTTGGAAAAGGAAAGAGACATACAAGTCCAGGAAGCAGAGAGTACCAAACAAGGAGTGATGGGCCTCATCACTCCAAGAAACATCATAATTAAAATGCCAAAGGTTAAGGATAAAGAGAATTTTAAAAGCAGCAAGAGAAAAGTAGTTAGTCATCTACAGGGGGGTTTCCATGAGATGGTCAGCTGATTTCTCAAAAGAAACTTTGCAGGCTAGAAGGGATTGTCAAGAAGTATTGAAAGTGATGAAAAGCACAAAGCTAGAACCTAGATTATTCTACCCAGCAAAGCTATAATTTAGAATTGAAGAGCAGATAAAGTGCTTCTCAGAGAAGGTAAAGCTAAAGGAGTTCACCATCACCAAACCATTATTACATAAAATGTTAGTTAAAAGGACTTAATTAAGAAAAAGATCAAAACTATGAACACTAAAATGGCAATAAACACATAACTATCAAAAATTTAATCTAAAAGCCAAACTAAGCAAACAAGCAGAACAGAAACAGAATTATGGATATGGAGAACATTGGGATGGTGGCGAGTGAGGAGGGATGTCTTGGGGAATGGGGCAAAAGGTGAAGGGACTAAGAAGTATAAATTCAGCCTTGGCAGGTGTAGCTCAGTGGACTGAGCGCGGGCCTGTGAACCACACGATCGCGGTTCGATTCCCAGTCAGGGCACATGCCTGGGTTGCAGGTCAGTTCCCAGCAGGGGACTCATGAGAGGCAACCATACATTGGTATTTCTCTTCTTCTCTCCTTCCCTTCCCCTCTAAAGATAAATAAGTAAAATCTTTTTTAAAAGTGGTTCCATCTGTTTTTTAAAAAGAAGTATAAATTCACAATTAAAGAATAAGCAAGGGGATATCATGAGCAAGTATAGGAAATGGAGCTGCCAAAGAACTCCATGACCCATGGACATGAAGAAAGGAGCAGGGATCTCCAGAGGAAGTGGGGGTTGCTCGGTGTAGGGGGGCAAAGGAGAAAAATTGGGACAACTGTAATAGCATAATCAATAAAAATGTTTTAGAATGAGAAAAAAAAACAAGATCTGGTTTTGAGTTTTCACTATTTTTCATCTGACCTGGGGCAAGTAATTAAACTCTTCAAACATTCAAACTCTTCAAACATATGCATAGTCAATTTACATAGTCATAACATTTTGATCATAATACCTTGTGACAATCACAGAAAACAATAGTTAACGTCTGCCAACTAATTACTATATTCCAGATTCAGATGTAAGGACTTAAAAGTATTAACTTATTCGAACTTTGTAAACCCATGATAGTACTATTACCATAATATTATAGGTAACAAATTGATGAACAGAGAAAATTTTAAAAAGAAAATGAGTGCAAGCTCACATAAATAGGAAAATGTAGAACTGAGGTTTAAAGTTTTATAAAGGAAAACTTTTTTTTACCCTCTTATGTTCATACACTGAGGGTCTGGAAATTAAACTAACAAAAGATACTAACAAGAAGAAGTATATGACTAGTAATATTTATGTGCATGAGAGCTCACAATAAAAAATGAAATTCAAAGGAATAGTTTGACTCAGGGGCTATTATACCATTTTAACAAAGGAAAGAGGATTTTGGCTTTGATAGATGATAGATCATGGGGAAGTGACTAGGTAATATATGGAAGGACTAATGAAAGCTAAGGACTATTTTTAGTAAGGTCTGTTTATGCAAATATATCTTAGTGTCAACTTCCCTGTCTCCAGTGATAGGGGTTGATCTTCTTTTTCTGGCATGGGGGAATGCATCTTCACCAAAGGAAATTTATGCCCTGCTTTTAGGCAGATAAGAGGGGACAGAGAACTTTCTAAGCAAGTGTTGACTCTCAGTCGCCTTCAGCTCAACATAATCCTTTTGCCAAAGTGGCATATCTTGGGGTGGCAAGTTCTGAGTGCCTTTACAAGCTAAAAGGCCTGAGCTAAAAACCTATTCTTTGATCACTACACTATATTGCTTCTACTACAATATCTGCAAATGCTTTTTTAACTATAAAGTGCTAAATTTGTATGTTTTATAATACATATTTTCTTTGTATTATAATTGATATAGTCCATATAAATGGGGCATACTTTATCTTAAAACACATTATAGAGCATTTATTTTTTAATGTTTTTTATTCTTGTTCAAGTAAGTACATTTCATTATTCATTGACTTACCAGTTACTTCACTAAAGCACAATTAGATGAGTCAAAACTACATTGCTAAATAGAGTGCGATAAGCCAAACCAGTGATTCCAAACTTGGCTGAGCATCAGAAATTAATTATGAAGAATTGCACATTTTTGGGTCCCACCCAAGAGCTACTGAATTATTAGGGAGGACTCAGCAATTTGTAGAAACAGTAACAACAACAAAAACTCCCCAGATGATTCTGGTGGCCAGTTAGATTTAGGAATGACTACACTAACAGATGTCCTGAGATCCTTTATTACAATCTGATTCTGTGAATCCCCAAGAAACTTTTTGGCTCAGTGGTCAATTTGAAACAGTTTTCTACTGCCTAAATCACTACATATTTAGTTAACTCTCTTCATGAATAGCTAAATATTCTCTAGGGAACATATAAGCTACATAAGGACTGATTCATCTGTAATTTGTCACAACCACAATCCTGTGTGTAAGATGGGGGGTTGGTCACATTTTGGGTTTTCCACTGGGTCACATCACAGACAAAAAAGCAATTTGTATACTTACTATGTGCAATACTTTTTGTGAAATGATATATACAAGTAAGTAATAAAACTCTTTCTTTACAATGATTAGCTGGGTTTAGTAATTGGTTTACATGAGTATAATTGGTATTAGAGGAAATTATTTTATTTGTCATAAAATTGTTACAAAAACTACTCCAAAGCTGTAGTTTTAAAAATGTATCATTAACTACCCCTAAATATGAGAAGCTATTTTTACAAGAATTCTTAGGTTTTTTGCTTGGTACTTAAGGTCAATTGCAGGCTGACAAGGAGTTTGGGATAAACAATGAGGGACAAGAAAATAAAGACATAGATGTGATACTTTACTGCTTTTGTTTTGTTCTTCATACCACGTGAATTTTTAAAAATGTACTAACATTTTTGTTCTTTGAGAAGAACAATATGATAAATATCAATAGCACAAATGGTATTCAATAATAGATATTTTGATTGCATCTGAGACACCTATTCTTTAAAATCTTCCTTCCCCAAAGGCAACAACTAATAATATACCACTGATATATGAGTGTGTAAGTATGTGTGTATGCACATGCACTCACCCCTCCTTGGTGAATGCAGGGTTCTGAATTTGAACCCTGGCTCAGCCACTAACTGTGCAACATTGACCAGGTTCAGTTTTCTCAGTTGTAAAAAGGAGGATAATAATAGAATTTACCTCATAGTGTGGTAAGAGGATTAAATGAGCTGATTCATACAGTATAAATTATATATTAATACTTAGAACTGAGCCTGGAATATTTTACATAATTATAAATGCTACTGATTTTTATTATTATGCATGAGTCACTGTGTTTACATAAATGAGAACATATTTTAATTTGCCTCACTGTGAGTGCTTACACACCTACCTCCCATCTTCACAGTGGCACATTACCTATGGCATGGATGGGCTCCATGTTGTTTACCATTCCTTATAATAGACATCTATTTTGTAACTGATGTTTTGCTTTTACAAACAACCCTGAACCAAATCTTCCTGCATGTGAGTTTTCCACCATATCTATCAGTATATTTAGAGGATAAATTCTTGAAGAGTTACTGGGTATGACATCTACCACTCAAATAAACAATAAATGGGGCTATAGACTGGGTAAGATGGGAGGAAGTACTCCCTGGAGTACTTTTCTAGTGTTCCCTGGAGTAGAAGAAACTGACTATAACATTGGTGACCAAAACATTTTTTCTATGAAAGAGTAATCACTGAATACTATGGCTTCATAGTATAGTTTGATATTAAGTAGCATGATTCCTCCAAATTTGTTCTTTGTTGAGATCACTGTTGCTATGTTGGGCCTTTTGTGGTTTCATATAAATTTTTGAAATATTCTTTCTAGTGCTGTGAAATATATGATTGGAATCTTGATAGGAATTGCTTGGAACCTATAGATTGGTTTGGGAAGTATGGACATTCTGATAATGTTAATTTTTTTCTGTCCATGAACACAGTATACGCTTCCACTTATTTGCATCTTCTTCTCTTTTTCAGTGACTTATCATTTTCTGAGCACAGGTGTTTTACATTCTTCATTTGGTTTATTCCTAGGTACTGTTTTTGAAGCAATTGTAAATGAAATTATTTTCTTAATTTCCCTTTCTGTTTGTTATTGGTATATAAAATGGAACTATCTTTGGATACTAATTTTGTATTCTGCTATTTTGCTTAATTCATTTATCTATTATAGTGCTATCTTGGTGGAATCTTTGGGGTTCTTTATGTACAGTATGATGCCTTCTGAAAATGACAGTTTTACTTCTTCCTTGCCAGTTTGGATGCTTTTTATTTTTTTTTTCTTCTTGTCTGATTGCTGTGGCTAGGACTTCCAGTACTATGTTGAATAAGAGAGGTAAAAGCAGACATCCCTGTCTTGTTCCTGATTTTAAGGGGAATGCTTATAGTTTTTGCCCATTGAATATGATGCTGGCAGTGGGTTTGTCATATATGGCCTTTATTATATTGAGGTATGTTCCCTGTAATCCCACTTTGCTGAGAGTTTTGATTATAAATGCGTACTGGGTTTTATCAGATTTTTTCTGCATCTATTAATATGATCATGTGGTACAGGCATAAAAGCAGACACATAAATCAATGGAGAAGTATAGAGAGCCCAGACATAAACCCATACATTTATAGTCAATTAATATGTGATGGAAGAAGCAAGCACATGCAATGGGCTAAAGATAGTTTATTCAGTAAATGGCATTGGGAAAATTGGACAGATATGTGCAGAAGAATGAAATCACACCACTTTCTTACCACTGAAAGAATATATTCAAAATGGATCAAAGACTTAAATGTTAGACCTAAAATCATAAACATCCTAGAAGAAAACAGAGGCAGCAAAATCTTGTGCCTTTGCAACAATATAGATGGATCAGAAGAGCATTATGCTAAGTGAAATAAACCAGTAAAAAAAGCCAGATATCATGTGATTTCTTTTTAAAATATTTTATTGATTATACCATCACAGTTGTCCCATTTCCCCCCTTTATTCTCCTGCACCCTGCACACCCACTTCCCCCATTCACCCCCTCTAGTTCATGTCCAAGTGTCACAAGTTCTTTAGATTCTGTATTTTCCATACTATTCTTGTCCTCCCCCCTGTCTATTTTGTACCTACCATCTATGCTACTTATTCTTTGTACCTTCCCCTGCTTCTCCTCCTCCCACTCCCCTGTTGCTAATGCTCCATGTGATCTTCATTTCTATGGTCCCACTCCTGATCTAGCTGTCCTCTTCGTTTGCTTTTGTTTTAGGTGTGGTTGTTAATAACTGTGAGTTTGCTGTCCTTTCACTGTTCATATTTTTTATCTTCTTTTTCTTAGATAAGTCCCTTTAACATTTCATATAATAAGGGCTTGGTGATGATGAACTCCTTGAACTTGACCTTATCTGAGAAGCACTTTATCTTCCCTTCTATTCTAAATGAAAGCTTTGCTGGATAGAGCAATCTTGAATATAGGTCTTTGTATTTCATGACTTGGAATACTTCTTTCCAGCCCCTTCTTGCCTGGAAGGTCTCTTTTGAGAAATCCGCTGACAGTCTGATGGGAACTCTTGTAGGTGACTGTCCCCTTATCTCTTGCTGCTTCTAGAATTCTCTTCTTCATTTTCATCTTGGCTAATGTAATGATGATGTGCCTTGGTGTGTTCCTTCTTGGGTCCAACTTCTTTGGCACTCTCTGAGCTTCCTAGACTTCCTGGAAGTCTATTTCCTTTGCCAGATCAGGGAAGTTCTCCTTTATTATTTGTTCAAATAAGCTTTCCACTTGTTGCTCTTCCTCTTTCTCTTCTGGTACCCCTATAATTCAGACGTTGGAACGTTTAAAGATGTCCTGGAGGTTCTTAAGCCTCTCCTAATTTTTTTTTGAATACTTGTTTCTTCATTGTTTTCTGTTTGGTTGTTTTTTTCTTCCTTCTGGTCCACTCCCTTGATTTGAGTCCCAGTTTCCTTTCCATCATTATTGGTTTCCTGTGCATTTCTCTTCATTTCAATCAGTTTAGCGTTCATTTGTTCCTCTAATTTGTGACTAAAATCAATCAGTTCTGTGAGCATCCTGATCATCAGTATTTTGAACTGTGCATCTGATAGGTTAGCTGTCTCTTGGTCACTTAGAAGTATTGGCTCTGGGGCTTTAAGCTGTTCTTCTTCTTGAGCCATATTTTGGTCTGTTTGCGCTTGTTACGTATGAGGTGCAGAGCCTTAGGGAGTGACAACCTAGGTCACTGGGTTGTGATGCTGTATGTGGGGGCGGGGTCAGAGAGGGGCAATGGCATTTTTTTTCTGGTGTCTCTGGGATTTTGGTCCCCTCTGCTTCTTCCCACAAGCAAATTGGGCCCTTCTGGTGCTAGTTCCCAGAGGTGTGGGCTTGTGCACCGTCCAGATCCCCCTGGGTCTCTCCAGTGAACTGTCTGTGAGCCTTGGAGCCTATCCTGGCACCTCGGCCCCCAAAAGTTTTTCCAATTGGTGTTTTTAGGCTTTATTTCCCAGCACTGGGGCCCTGGGTTGCGCGGTCTATCTCACTGCTCACTCCTTTGCCTGGTTTATCTGCAAGCAAATGTGTGACCACAGTCAGCCAGCCACCTTGTGCTTTCACTGGGTCCACCAATCGCTACCCCATGTCTGGGATCTGCCAATCGATGCCTGCGCACCTGGGTTGGTTGGCCACTTTTTCCTGTGCGACCCCTTTCTGCCAGCCACTGACTTCACCCCTCTTACTGGTCTGGATGAATGGTTTGTTGTTGTCAGACTTTGGTACAGTTTAATTTTCTCCCTTTTTTGGTTGCATTCTGGTTTTTAAATATTTGTTGTTCATAAACTTGGTTGTGGGAGGAGGTACAGTGTTTCCACCTACGCCTCCATCTTGGCTGGAAGTGACCATACGATTTCATTTACACGTGGAATCTAATGAACAAACTGAACAAGCAAGGAAAATCGGGACAAATTCACTGATGGAGAGCAGGATGACAGCTAGCATGGGGTGAGAGTTGAGGGAGTAGAGGGATTGAGCAAAAAAGAGCAATGATTCATGGACATAGACAACAGCATGGTAACTACTGGGAGGAGGGGACTAAATGGTAAAGAAAAAAATATTATAAAGATTTAAGCCCTGGCTGGTGTAGCTCAGTGGACTGAACACAGGCCTGTGAACCAAAAGATCATGGTTCGATTTCCAGTCAGGGCACATGCCTGGGTTGCAGGCCAGTTCCCAGCAGAGGACGCATGAGAGGCAACCATACATTGATATTTCTCTCCGTCTCTCTTTCCCTTTCCCTCTAAAGATAAATAAATAAATAAATAAATAAATAAATAAATAAATAAATACAATCCTTGAAAAAATACTATAAAGATTTAAATTAAGACTTCTGGCCAAGATGGAGGCATAGGTAGATACACTTCAATTCCTTGCATAAGCAGAGAAGGATAACAACCAATTTAAAAACAAACAAAAAAACCCAACCAGAACTGCCAAAAATTGAAGTGTTTGGAAGTCCTAAAACCAAGGAATTAAAGAAACATTCATGCAGACAGGTAGGAGGGGTGGAGATTGACAGCTGGGGAGGAGAGAACATTCAGCAAGGTGATGGCCCAGGTGGGTAAGGTGGTAGCTGGTGGTTTGGACACTGCCATATTTGATTGCTGATAAACTGGGAGGAACAGCTGGGGAGCGAGACAGACTTTGTAACATAGGGTTCCAGTGTGGAAGAAAGAGAAAAACCTTAAAATATTTAGCTGTAAAACTCTGTGGGGGTTATGGCAGCAGGAGAAACTCCAGTCAAAGAGGAGAGTCCACTGGAAGGGCCCATGGGATCCTATACCTAAACCACCCACATGGGATTCAGCACCAGAAAAGCACAATTTGCTTGTGGGTAATGGGGAAGTGATCAAAATAAGGGCCAGAGCCAAGCAAGAAGCATTGTTCCCTCTCTGACCCCTCCCTCACATACAGCACCACAATGCAGTGAAGCTGTTTGCCCTGCTTTGGCAAATACCTAAGGCTCCACTCCTTAAACATAACAGTTACACTGAGACAAAGAAATATGGTCCAAATGAAAGAACATATCAAAACTCCAGAAAAAGAACTAAGAAATGATGAGATAGCCCACCAATAAGATGCAGAGTTCAAAACACTGGTAATCAGGATTCTCACAGAAATGACTGAGAATGGATGCAAAATAAAGGAAGAAGAGAAGGCTATACAAAGTGAAATAAAGGAAAATATACAGGAAACCAACAGTGAAGGGAAGAAAACCGGGACGCAAATAAATAGTTTCTACCAGAAGGAAGAAATAAATATTCAACGGGAACAGAATGAAGAAACAAGAATTTAAAAAAAAACAAGAGGCTTAGGAACTATGAGAACAACTTTAAATGTTCCATCATTTAAACCATAGGGGTGCCAGAAGGAGAAGAGGAAGTGCAAGAAATTGAAAACTTATTTGAACAAATAATGAAGGGAAACTTCCCCAATCTGGTGAATAGACTTCAAGTAATTCCAGAAGCCCAGAGAGTCCCAAAGAAGTTGGACCCAAGGAGGAATACACCAGGATACATCATAATTACATTACCCAAGATTAAAGATAAGGAGAGAATCTTAAAAGCAGCCAGAGAAAATGAGACTGTTATGAGACTGTTACCTACAAAGTTCTCATAAAGCTTCCAGCTGATTTCTCAGAAGAAACTTTGCAGGAAAGAACGGATTGGCAAGAGGTATTCAAAGTGATGAAAAGCCATAACCTACAACCTAGATTACTGTATTCAGCAAAGCTATAAGTCACAATGGAAGGGCAGATAATGTGATTCCCAGATAAAGTAAAGCTAAAGGAGTTCATCATCAGCAAGTCATTATTACATGAAGTGTTAAAGGGAATTATTTAAGAAAAAGAAGTTCAAAACTACTAATATTAAAATGGCAACTAATTCAC
Source organism: Sturnira hondurensis (assembly GCF_014824575.4). Taxonomy (NCBI): domain Eukaryota; kingdom Metazoa; phylum Chordata; class Mammalia; order Chiroptera; family Phyllostomidae; genus Sturnira; species Sturnira hondurensis. The sequence goes on from NW_028074551.1 coordinate 311,534, forward strand.
AACTATCAACAACTGAATCTAAAAAAAATAAACTAAGCAAACAACCACAACAGGAACAGAATCATAGATATGGAGATCATTTGGAAGGTTATCAGTTGGGAGCAGGAAGAGGGACAATAGGAGAAAAGTTGCAAGGATTAAGAAGCATAATTGACAGGTACAAAATAGTCAGAGGATGTTAAAAACAGTATGGGAAATGAAGGCACCAAAGAACTTATATGCATAACCCATGGAAATGAACTAAGGTGGGATTGTTGGAACAAATGAGGATACCAGGTTAGGACAGGGGGCAAAAATTAAGACAACTGAAATAGTATAATCAATAAATATATTTAAAAATAAGACTTCTGCCAAGATGGAGACATAGGTGGAAACACTGTGCCTTCTCCCACAACCAAGTTTGAATAAAACAAAGGTTTGGAGAAACAAAGACACAACCAAAGGACAGAAAATTGAATTATACGGAAGTCCGACTACATCTAACCGTTCAACGGGGACGGTAAGAGGGGCAGAGCCAGCAGCAAGCAGGGTCAGGCAGGACAGGGCCCCCGACCCAGGCGCGCAGGCAGACGGGAACCAGTTGGGGTGTGGGGCAGACCGCAGGCGCGTATTCGCACACAGTGAGACAGACCGCGCAGGCCCCAGGGGGAGAGGGCTGACGGAGGTGGCACGCTCGCGAGCAGTGGGACGAAACTCATGGGCCCGGTGATGGCAGCAACTGCGGCACCGGTGAGGGCCGTGGCGGCAGGCGGCGGACAGGATGCCATAGTCCCTCTTTGACCCCGCCTCCACATACAGCATCACAACCCAGGGACTTGGTTGCCCTTCGGCACCAGTGAGGGCCAGGGCGGCAGGCGGCAGACGGGACGCCAGAGTCCCTCTTTGACCCCACCCCCACATACAGCGTCACAACCCAGCGACTTAGTTGCCCTGCAATACCGGTGAGAGCCATTGTCGCTCTTTGACCCTGCCCTCACATACAACGTCACAACCCAGCGACTTAGTTGCCCTGTTCTAGTGAACATTTTAGGGCTCTGATCCTGCTATGGAACAGGCACGAACAACCCGAAAGATGGCACAAGAAGAACTCAAAGTCCAAGAGCCAATAACTCTCAGTGACCAAGAAATTGCCAGCCTCTCAGAAGCACAATTCAGGACACTATTTATCAGGATGCTCACAGAACTGGTAGATTATAGTCACAAATTAGAGGAACAAAGTCACAAATTAGAGGAATATATGAAGGCTAAACTAATTGAAATGAAGGGAGATGTACAGGAAACCAATAGTGATGGAAAGGAAACGGGGACTCAAATCAATGGAATGGACCAGAAGGAAGAACAAAACATCCGACCAGAAAGGAATGAAGAAATGAGAATTCAAAAAAATGAGGAGAGGCTTAGGAACCTCCAGGACATCTTTAAACGTTCCAACACCCGAATTATAGGGGTACCAGAAGGGGGAAAGAAACAGCCACGAGTGGAAAACATATTTGAACAAATAATAAAGGAGAACTTCCCCAGTCTGGCAAAGGAAATAGAATTCCAGGAAATCCAGGAAGCTCAGAGAGTGCCAAAGAAGTTGGACCCAAGAAGGAACACACCAAGGCACATCATAATTACATTAGCCAAGACCAAAATGAAGGAGAGAATCCTAGAAGCAGCAAGGGATAAGGGGACAGTCACCTACAAAGGAGTACCCATCAGACTGTCAGCTGATTTATCAAAAGAGTCTTTACAGGCAAGAAGGGGCTGGAAAGAAGTATTCCAAGTCATGAAATCTAAAGACCTATAGCCAAGATTGCTTTATCCAGCAAAGCTTTCATTTAGAATAATAGGACAGATAAAGTGCTTCTCAGATAAGGTCAAGTTCAAGGAGTTCATCATTACCAAGCCCTTATTATATGAAATGCTAAAGGGACTTATATAAGAAAAAGAAGATGAAAAATATTAACAGTGAAAGGACAGCAAACACACAGCTATTAAAAACCACACCTAAAACAAAAGCAAACCAAGAGGACAGCTAGATCAGGAGTGGAACCATAGAAATGAAGAACACATGGAGGGTTAGAAACAGGGGGGTGGGAGGGGGAGAAGGGGGGAGAAGGCACAGAAAATAGCATAGATGGTAGGTAGAAAATAGATAGGGGGGAGGGCGAGAATAGTGGGGGAAATATAGAATCTAAAGAACTTGAGACACGTGGTTATAAACTAAGGGGGGCAGAATGGTGGGAGAGGGAGGGTGCGGGCGGAAGGAATTGAAGGGGGGGAATAGAACAACTGTAATGGTATAATCAATAAAATATATTTTAAAAAAAGAAAAAAAGGGAAAAAATAAAATAAAAAGTAAAAAATGAGGAATATTTATGTGAGTGACTTTGTGAAGTGCAAAAGCAAAGAACAGGAGCTTATGTATAGTATGTTAAGCTTCATGTAAGAAAGAAGGGATTGTAAGGAAATATACCTGTATCTGTTTATGTGTCCAAAAAAAGGAAGATGGATAAATCAGGAACACAGACACCAATTATCAATAAGGGAGAGAGATAGAAGAGGAGTAAGAAAAAGAGGCTAATGAAGTCAAATTATGGATATAGAGGGAGTGACATTTCTCTGAGTATATCGTTTGTATAGCTCTAACTCTTAGAACTATAGTAATGTTTCATAAACCCTTCAAATACCCAAAATAAAATATAAATGCCAACAAATCACCCTTAACTGTATTACAATTGAATTATTAACAACATTGAAAGGGATGAGAAAGAAAAGACCTAATGTAAGTAGATTTCATAAACAGTATCTTTACCAGACACCAATAGAACAGTACATGAATGCTATAATATTGTTTGTAAATGTGTTTCTCATTGGGGTATTGGTAGTTATTCCAAAATTACTATGAGTGTACTAGAATTTAGCAAATAAGTGAATATACTATAGATAATAAAAGCCAGGATTTTTATCATTGGTAAAAGTTGTTCCAAGTAAAGGCTAAAATGATTCCTGTGGTATCAGATTAGAATCAGAGATATCAGTATAAATTCATGAGTTTAAAAACATATACAGACATATAGATACAGAAATATACATGTAGATGTATGTGTTTGTGTGTGTATGTGAGTGTGTATGTTAGTTTACATGTATACATCTTTTTTCTAGAGTTGTCTGTTAAGAAAGCCTAGAAGCAATGACACTTCCATAACATTGAGAATGCCTAGCATCCCAATATTGATTCTAAATACTAATATCCAATGAAAGAAACCAGGGTTTCTTGGATAATTTGTTAGTTAGTTCCAGAGCTGGGTACAGAAAACACAAGATGATCTTGGAACATTTTTTGGACCCAGAAGTAAGGAAATGTTAAAAAAAATGGCATGGAGCTTGTTGAAAGAATGCAGGATTCAATCTGAAGGGATTTCTTATGGCCAAAGCTGAAACAATCTGAAAAAGTAATTAATTCAGTATTGGATTTTAGTCTATAGAATAAAATAATATCCATGATTCCATACTGATAGACACAATTAAACAAATATATGGTAGAAGGTGCATCTCTTCATTATAGGAGATTCACAATTAATAAAGAAGAGAGAGAAGACTTCCACCAAGATGGAGGCATAGGTGGAAACACTGTGCCTTCTCCCACAACCAAGTTTGAATACAACAAAGGTTTGGAGAACAAAGACACAGCCAAAGGTCAGAAACTTGAATTATACGGAAGGCCGACTACAACTAACCGTGCTACCAGGATGGTAAGAGGAGAGGAGCCAGCAGCAGAACAGGGTCAGGCAGGACAGATCAACCAACCTAGGTGTGCAAGTGGCCCGGACCCAGTCAGGGTGTGGGGCAGACTGACCGTGGTCGCACATTCGCGCACAGTGAGATGGACCACGCAGGCCCCAGGGGGCGAGGGCTGACGGCGGTGCACACTTGCGTGCAGTGGGACAAAACGCGTGGGCCCAGTGACGGTGGCAGCTGCAGCACCTGTGGCTGCAGCGGCGGGAGGTGGCAGATGGGATGCCATTGTTCCTCTTTGACCCTGTCCCCACATACAACGTTACAACCCAGCGACTGAGTTGCCCTGCTCTGGTGAACGCCTAGGGTTCCGATCCTGCTACGTAACAGGCACAAACAGCCCAAAAGATGGTGCAAGAAGAACTCAAAGTCCCAGAGCCAATAACTCTTAGTGACCAAGAAATTGCCAGCATCTCAGAAGCACAATTCAAGACACTGTTTATCAGGATGCTAACAGAACTGGTTGATTATAGTCACAAATTAGAGAAACATATGAAGGCTAAACTAATTGAAATGAAGGGAGATGTACAGGAAACCAACAGCGATGGAAAGGAAACTGGGACTCAAATCAATGGAATGGACCAGAAGGAAGAACAAAACATCCAACCAGAAAGTAATGAAGAAATGAGAATTCAAAAAAATGAGGAGAGGCTTAGGAACCTCCAGGACATCTGTAAACATTTCAACATCCAGATTATAGGGGTACCAGAAGGGGGAAAGAAACAGCCACGAGTGGAAAACTTATTTGAACAAATAATAAAGGAGAACTTCCCTGATCTGGCAAAGAAAATAGACTTCCAGGAAATCCAGGAAGCTCAGAGAGTCCCAAAGAAGTTGGACCCAAGAATGAACACACCAAGGCACATCATAATTACATTAGCCAAGACTAAAATGAAGGAGAGAATCCTAGAAGCAGCAAGAGATAAGGAAACAGTCACCTACAAAGGAGTACCCATCAGACTGTCAGCGGATTTCTCAAAAGAGACCTTCCAGGCAAGAAGGGGCTGGAAAGAAGTATTCCAAGTCATGAAACCCAAAGACCTACAGCCAAGATTGCTCTCTCCAGCAAAGCTTTCATTTAGAATGGAAGGACAGATAAAGTGCTTCTCAGATAAGGTCAAGTTCAAGGAGTTCATCATCACCAAGCCCTTATTATATGAAATGCTACAGGGCCTTATATAAGAAAAAGAAGATGAAGAGGAGGAGGGTTAAGATGGCGACAGAGTAGCACCTAGGGAACCCAGCTCTTGTGCATCTGGTGGAAAATCCAGGCAGATCTACTGAAGAATAGCATAATCAACCAACAGTTCCCCAACATTTATCAAACTAGGAGACCAGAGAGTGTAACGGAGGAAACAAACAGTGGTAGGTCGGCAAGGAATCCAGAAGGCCAGTGAAGACAAAAGCGGCTGCGCGCCCAGGCCAGGGTGCTCCCAGGGCAGGCGAACTCTGGTGGAGCGTGAGTAACAACGAGAATTGGCGCGCAAAGGGGGCTGGCACCATCAGGGGGAAACAGGAGCCCCGTCTGAATCCAGGGCAGGGGCTCTGGTGACGGGGTGAACGCTGGAGGGCTGGCATCCGGTGGACCGACAGCGCACTCCTCAGGAGAGAACTGACTCTCCCCTCCCTGTCTAGGCAGGCGGATTAGTGCCGGGCAGAGACCCGTCGGCTTGGGTTGGCATAAAGGGTGGCAGCTGCGGACACTGCGGTCGCCAGCCTGCCAGCCTGCCAGCCCAAGGACTTTAAGAAGGACACTATCATTGCTGGTCTTTTGGGATTGGGCTGGGCTGAGAGACAAGCTTTGTGGAGAAGTCTCTATTGGGAAAGCCTGGGTCCCGCGGAGAAGGACGGTGCCGGATACCGCGGGACACAGGCAAACTCACGAGGCTGTGCTTGACCACAGACCAATCAGCAGCCTGCTAGCGCGCGCCTGCAAACCTGCCCTCAGAGACATAGCAGAAAAAACTGGTTTGGACAGATGAAACCAAAAAAGGAAGGGTGCTTCCTTTCTTTTTTTTTCTTTTTGCCTCCTTCTCTAGTGTGTGTGTGTGTGTGTGTGTGTGTGTGTTTTCCATTCCCCCCTTTTTCTTTCTTTCTTTTTTTATTTTTAATTTTTATTTTATTTTATTTATTTTATTTTTTCTTTTTCTCTCGCAACCTCTTTCATAATTAATCTTATATATTGTAAACTGTATTGTTGCTCTATCTTTCAATAATCTGTCCCTCATTTCTTTTCCTTTTGTCTGGTTTTAGTCCTTCTGTTCTTCCCAAATTTTCCGCTTATTCCCCTTTTCTCCTGACTTTTGCGTGTGTGTGTGTGTGTGTGTGTCAGATTGTTTGTTTGTGCGTTGAGTAGTTGTCTTTTGAGGTGCAATATTATTATTTTTGTATTATTCTTATTCCATTTTTCATTTCAAGAATATCTTTGTATCCCACCTCTTTCTGTATAGGTTTTTTAATTCTGGCTGGGTATACTGTACTACCTGACAGGTTCCCACTGCTCCTTCCTCCACAGTGTTTTGCTGATTTTCTATACTTCAGGTGCTTTCCTTTGCTATACTACCCAAGCTCTATAACCCCCATTTAGACAGATCACATAAAATTTATCCCTTGAGTGTTCCTTTAATATTAGGGTAAATAAGGGCTGTTCTGTACAACAGTAATACTTCATAACACATCTCTCGGACCTTAGACCACCTGACAGGTGCCTCACTTCTATTACTCTATTTACTGAAGCACTACACCCAGTTACTAACCTGTACAGTCACCTTACATCAAATCTGACCACCTGCAACCACACTGCTTTCTAGATACAACTCACAAGCCCCCCCTTCTTAACAAGACACTTAACTTATGCCTGCCCTTTCCTAAAAGTGGTAAGCTGTGTTGAAGAGCACGGTTAACTCTATACATAGCCAAGAGATTGTCTATTTCTTCTCTGCCCACTGTGTCTGTAAATAACATAAAATAACCCTCTGCTATCATAAACCATTTTGCCTCCCCCACAACTGATCACACACGCACAATAAAGAAAGGAGTTGGTAGAAGCGGAGAACAACAAGATACGTGCAGAAGACTGCACCGGTGACTTTCACAGGTATCCTACCACAGAAGTTCACACCATAAACCCAGCGAACCAGAACAGATCAATTTAAGAAGCGGGGGACAACAAGAAGAGTATCACAAACAATGGGAAGACAAAGAAACAATCCCCAAATGAAAGAAAAGGAGGAAACCTCAGAAAGAATATTAGATGAAATAGAGGCAAGTCAACTATCAGATATTGAATTCAAAGCACTGGTTATCAGGAAATTCAAAGAGCTAACAATGAGCTACCAGAAACTACAGGGGAGCTACATTGAATTCTCTGCAAACTATACCATCGTGAAAAAGGAAATGGAAACCATCAGTAAAGGCCAAGAGGAAATGGAGAATACAATTTCTGAATTGAAGAACACAGTACAAGGTATGAAGAATAGAATCGATATGGCGGAAGATCGATAAGTGAGATCGAAGACAGGTTAGAAAAAATCTCCCAGACGGAACAAGTAAGGGAAAAGAGAATCAGAAAAAATGAAGAGAATTTAAGAGAAATGCAAGACAACATGAAACGTAATAATATCCGAATAATAGGAATTCCAGAAGGAGAGGAAGAGGAACAAGGGATAGAAAACCTACTTGAAAGAGTAATAGCGGAAAATATTCCTAAATTGAGGAGAGATAAAGTCGCACGGATCCAGGAATCACAGAGTTCCAATCGGGTGGAACCCAAAGAGGCCTACTGCAAGACACATCATCATTAAAATGGCAAACCTCCGAGACAAAGAGAAAATCCTAAAGGCAGCAAGGGAGAAAAAAGAAGTGACATACAGGGGGGTCCCAATAAGGCTGGCTACTGACTTCTCAATGGAAACATTCCAAGCAAGAAGAGAATGGCAAGAAATATTCGAAGTAATGAGAAACAGAGGCCTACAACCAAGGCTACTTTACCCAGCAAGGCTCTCAATCAAGATAGAAGGCCAAATAAAGAGCTTCCAAGACAAAAGAAGTCTAAAAGAATAAGCTTCCACCAAACCAGCTCTACAAGAATTACTAAAAGAGCTGCTTTAAGGAAAGGAAGGAAGAAAGAGAGACAGAGAGGAACACAGGTACATAAATGGCAGTGAATAAGTACATTTCAAAAATAAACTTAAATGTAAATCGATTAAATGCACCAATTAAAAGACACAGAATAGCTGAATGGATAAGAAAGCATGACCCACACATATGCTGCCTACAAGACACCCACCTCAGGTCAAAAGACCATCACAGACTAAAGGTGAAAGGATGGAACCAAATTTTCCAAGCAAATGGACAAGAAAAAAAAGCCGGGGTAGCAATTCTCATATCAGACAAAACAGACTTCATAAACAGGGCCATAAAGAGAGACCCAGAAGGTCACTTCATATTGCTCAAGGGAAGAATCCTGCAAGAAGATATTAACATCGTAAATATATATGCACCCAACATAGGAGCACCCAAATATATAAAGAAAATCCTAGAGGACCTCAAAAATGATATTGACAGCAACACAATTATAGTGCGGGATTTTAACACCCCACTGTCAAAAATGGACAGATCTTCCAAACAAAATATCAACAAAGATATTACATCACTAAACAACACTCTACAGGAAATGGACCTAATTCATATATATAGAGCCCTCCATACCAAAGAAGCAAAATAACACATTCTTTTCAAATGCACATGGAACATTTTCCAAGATAGATCACATGAGAGGACACAAAATGAGACTCAACAAATTTAGGAAAATAGAAATCATACCAAGCATTTTCTCTGATCACAAGGGACTGAAATTGGAAACTAACCCCACAGGAAAAAAACAAAAACACTGAAAATCATGGAGACTGAATGGTATGCTATTAAACAATGAAAGGGTCAAGATAGAAATCAGGGAAGAAATAAAAAAGTTTCTTGAAACAAATGAAAATGAACCCACCACAACCCAAAACTTATGGGACATGGTCAAGGCAGTCCTGAGAGGGAAGTTCATAGCAATACAGGCTTATCCAAAGAAAATAGAAACATTTCAAAAAAAAACCTCACCCGACGCCTCCAAGAACTTGAGGAACAACAACAGAGACAGCCCAGAGCAAGTAGAAGGAAGGAAATAACAAAGATCAGAGCAGAATTAAATGACATAGAGACTAAAAGCACAATTCTAAAGATCAATGAATCCAGGAGTTGGTTTTCTGAAAAGATAAACAAAATGGATAAATCTTTAAGTAGGCTCATCAAGAAAAAAAGAGAGAGGACCCAAATAAACACAATCAGAAATGAAAGAGGAGAGATTAAAACTGATACCACAGAAATAGAAGAGAGTTTAAGGAATTACTATGCAGAGCTATATGCCAAGAAATTTGAAAACCTAGATGAAATGGACAAATTTCTGGAAATATATAATATTCCAAAACTAACTGAAAAAGAAGCAGAACATGAACAGGTCAATAACAGCAGCGGAAATTGAAGAAGTAATCAAAAAACTCCCATCGCACAAAAGCCCTGGACCAGATGGTTTCACAGGAGAATTCTACAAAGCTTTTAAGGAAGAACTAACCCCGATTCTTCACAGACTATTTCAAAAAATCCAAAAGGAAGGAAAACTCCCCAACTCTTTTTATGAAGCCAGCATCATCCTAATTCCAAAACAGGACAGAGACACAACAAAGAAAGAAAACTTCAGGCCAATATCTCTGATGAACATAGACGCTAAAATCCTCAATAAAATATTGGCAAATCACATCCAACAATACGTCAAAAGGATCATAAACCATGACCAATTGGGATTCGTCCCAGGAATGCAAGGATGGTTCAATATTCGTAAATCAGTAAATGTAGTACATCACATAAACAAAAGCAAGCACAAAAACCACATGCTCATATCAATAGATGCGGAAAAAGCTTTTGATAAGGTACAACACCCATTTATGATAAAGGTACTCAGCAAAGTGGGAATAGAGGGAGCATTCCTCAATATAATAAAGGCCATATATGAGAGACCTACAGCCAACATCATACTCAATGGGCAAAAACTAAAAGCTTTGGCACTAAGATCAGGAACAAGACAAAGTTGTCCACTTTCACCACTTCTATTCAATAAAGTATTGGAAGTTCTAGCCACAGCAATCAGACAAGAAAAGGAAATAAAAGGCATCCAAATTGGAAAGGAGGAAACAAAACTGTCATTGTTTGCAGACGACATGATAGTGTACATGGAAAATCCTATGGCCTCTACCAAAAAACTGCTCGAACTAATAAATGAATTTGGCAAAACAGCGAGTTACAAAGTCAATATCCAGAAATCAAAGGCATTTTTGTATACTAACAATGAAACAGTAGAAGAAGAAATCAAGAAAAAAATCCCATTCGATATAGCAAAAAGAAAAATAAAATATCTGGGAATAAACCTAACCATGGAGGTTAAAGACTTGTATGCAGAAAATTACACAACACTGAAGACAGAAATAAAGGAAGACACAAACAAATGGAAACATATACCGTGTTCATGGATTGGAAGAATTAACATCATCAAAATGTCTATACTACCCAAAGCAATTTACAGACTTAATGCAATACCTATTAAAGTGCCGATGGCATATTTCACAGACATAGAACAAACACTTCAAAAATTTATATGGATCCAGAAAATACCCCGAATAGCTGCTGCAATTTTGAAAAAGAAGAAAAAAGTAGGAGGGATCACAATACCGGATATCAAATTGTACTACAAGCCCACTGTAATCAAAACAGCCTGGTACTGGCATAAAAACAAGCACATAGACCAATGGAATAGAACAGAGAGCCCAGAAATAAACCCAAACCTCTACAGTCAATTAATATTTGACCAAGGGGGCAGTAACATAAAATGGAGTAAAGATAGCCTTTTCAACAAATGGTGTTGGGAAAACTGGACAGCCACATGCAAAAAAATGAAACCTGAGCACCAACTTACACCATACAACAAAATAAATTCAAGGTGGATAAAAGACTTAAATATAAGCCGTGAAACCATTAAAGCCCTAGAGGAGAGCATTGGCAAGAAAATCTCAGACATCCCACGCAGCAATATTTTTACTGATACGTCCCCTAGAGCAAGGGATATAAAGGAAAGAATACACAAATGGGATCTCATCAAAATTAAAAGCTTCTGCATGGCTAAGGAAAACAGTATCAAGATACAAAGAGAAGCAACAGCTTGGGAAAACATATTTGCCAATGATACCTCAGACAAAGGTTTAATCTCCAAAATATACAAAGAACTCACTCGACTCCACTCAAAGAAGACAAGCAACCCGATTAAAAAATCGGCAGAGGACTTGAACAGACATTTCTCCAAGGAGGACATACAGAGGATCCAGAGACACATGAAAAGATGCTCGATATCACTAGCTATCAGAGAGATGCAAATTACAACCACAATGAGATACCACTTAACACCGGTCAGGATGGCAATCATAAAGAAAGAAACAAACAACAAGTGCTGGAGAGGTTGTGGGGAAAAGGGGACTCTAGTTTACTGTTGGTGGGATTGCAGACTGGTACAACCACTATGGAAAGCAGTATGGAATTTTCTAAGAAAACTAAAAATGGATGTGCCTTTTGACCCAGCAATTCCACTCTTAGGAGTATATCCTAAGAACCCTGAAACACCAATCCAAAAGAACCTATGCACCCCGATGTTCATAGCAGCACAATTTACGATAGCCAAGAGTTGGAAGCAACCTAGATGCCCATCGGTCGATGACTGGATCAAAAAAGTATGGTACCTTTACACAATGGAATTCTATGCTGCAGAAAGGAAGAAGGAGCTCCTACCCTTTGCAACATCATGGATGGAGGTGGAAAGCATCATGCTGAGTGAAATAAGCCAGGCAGTGAAAGACAAATACCATATGATATCACCTTTAACAGGAATGTAAACAACAAAACAAACAAGCAAGGAAAATGTAACCAAAGACACTGAAATACGGAACGTGCTGACAGGGTCCAGAGGGTAGAGTGGAGAGAAGCACAGAGTAAAAGGGGATGGACTCACATGAATAAGTATGAAGGACACATGGACAATAACTAAGACGGTGGGCGGAGATGGGAGGGGGGTGGGAAGCACTGGGGTGGTGCAGGGCTGGGAATACAAGAAAGAAAACTGTACTTGAACAAAAGTTAAATAAATAAAAAATAAATTATAAAAAAAGAAAAAGAAGATGAAAAATATGAACAGTGAAAGGACAGCAAACTCACAGTTATTAACAACCACACCTAAAACAAAAGCAAACCAAGAGGACAGCTAGATCAGGAGTGGAACCATAGAAATGAAGAACACATGGAGGGTTAGCAGCAGGGGAGTGGGAGGAGGAGAAGGGGGGAGAAGGCACAGAAAATAGCATAGACGGTAGGTAGAAAATAGATAGGGGGGAGGGCAAGAATAGTGGAGGAAATACAGAATCTAAAGAACTTGAGACACGTGGTTATAAACTAAGGGGGGGGAGAATGGTGGGGGAGGGAGTGTGCAGGTGGAGGGGACTGAAGGGGTGATAATAGAACAACTGTAATGGTATAATCAATAAAATATATTTAAAACAAACAAACAAAGAAATGTGAAAAGAATAAATAAACTAGCTTTGGTATTTCAAAAAAAATAAGAAGAGAGAGAAATAGAAAATTGCCACTAGGATAACATGTAATTGTAACAGACAAGACCCTTTGAACTAATAGACGCTAAAATTAGTGGTGAAACTTTGAGAGATGGAAAGATATTGTCATAACTTGAAAAATATATCCCTAGGAGAAAGAGAGTAACTTTACAGTGAAGAAAGCCAAAAGACACCACCACAACCAAGCAATGAAGGTTCATTAATATTACCAATGGTAAGGTATTTTGACATCATGCACCATTGTGTCTATCATACTAAAAAGCACACAATGCCTTTTCTATGGTATTCTTGATAAAAAAAAAAAAACAACCATAACGTCATTCTAATCAAGAGAAAACATCAGGTTGGAGAACATGGTGACAACGTAGGCGGGAGCAAAGCCCAGTTCTCCCTGTGCCCAGCTGGAACACCTAGCTGATCTTCTGAGAAACAGAGTGAACAGCCAGTGGAATCCCAGCTTATATGGTTTGGAGGCAAAAAAAATTGCAGAGGACATTGAAAAATAGAAGGTGAGTAGATTGCACTGGGATGGTAAGGTCCCTGGGATCTGTGCTGGGACAAAAGCTGTTGTGGCCCCTAGTCCGGAGCCTGCGCAGGGATACAGGGAAGAAAGTTAGAGCACCAGTTCCTTCCCTACCAGAGCAGGGAAGGCAGTCCAGCACCAGTAGGGACCTGGATGTTGGAAGTCGCTGGAGAGATAGAGCTAAACTGAAAGACACATAGAGGGGGTACACATTTGCTGGGACTGTGGACACTGGCACCAGAAGTATTGGGGTACCAGGCAACACCTTGAGAAGAGAGGAGTTGGACCATGTTGGACCCTGATTTGGATAGTCTCTGGACTGGTTGGAAAGTTGGGCTGTGTGAAAACCCATGCACTTGTGGGAACTGTGGGCAACTGCTTTGTAAGGAACTCTCCAGCAATGGCTGGCTCACACCAAGGGTGATTTTAGCTGTGCGCACACCAGAATGAATAGCTGTGCGCACCCCAGAATGAATGGCTGAGCAAAGCCATATGCCCTGCTTCTCTTGCACTGCACACCCAGAGACTGTAAGTGGCCAGAATTATGCACCCAGCTTGTCTTGCACTGTTCATTAAGAGCCAGAGGCTGGCCAGACCCCTGTGCCCCACTTGTCTTGGGCTCCACGCTTGAGATTGACCCACACTGTGAGTGGCTGATTTTAGCCTAGCAGCTCATGAAAGACCTGGGCTGGAGGCTGGGAAATTGTGAATATTGCAACCCAGAGCTGGTCCCCATTCTCTTAGAAGCAAAGGAAGGGAGAAAAGCAAAGCCCAGTCCCCCTACTACTGTGGCATTTAGGAGATCAGCAGAACTCACTGAACAGGCTTAAAGCCAGCAGAAGGCTTATTATTATCTCTTTTTTCTTTTTAAAAATATTTTATTTATTTATTTATTTATTTTAGAGAGGAAGGGAAGGAGAGAAGGAGAGAAATATCAATGTGTGGTTGCCTCTCGTGAGTCCCCTGCCAGAAACTGGCCTTCAACCCAGGCATGTGCCCTGACTGGGAATCGAACCGCAATCGTGTGGTTCATAGGCCCGCACTCCATCCACTGAGCTACACCAGCCAGGGCTGTCTCTTTTTTCTTTATGGATCCTTTCTCTTATTTTCTTTCTTCCCCCAAGTGAGACAATAAGATGTGTAGGCAATAAGATGTAGATCGAAAGTCGGAGCACAAAGCTAAGCCCCCAAAACTGAGAAAATGAGACAAATGTCATTTTGCTATCCCATAAAGCTGGCATTTTATTGTGCATGTGTATTATTATTACTTTTTCATTATTTTTACTACTTTTATTTTATTAGTATATTTTTTATTTCTCTTCCTTAAGTTTTCCTCATTTTATTTCCCTATTTAATTACATTGTTTGACTGGTTTTCCTTATTCTCTTTTTATTGTATTTAATTTTCCTTCTTTCACTTCAGCCATGTTCCAATAACACACAACTCTTGATCAGGTACTTTCTATTATGGTTACTCAAATCATATCCTTCTTCTCCTACTATTGTTGTTTCAGTACTATTGTAAATAATTGTAGTTCCATACAATTGCACATACTACATAGCAACACTCCATGATCTTAGCCCACTTCACTTTAACCCTAAGCATTATTATTGTTGTGGTTAACTCTATTCTCTCTCATTCTATGCCTACTTTCTATCCTTTAATCTCACTATATCTTATCATCTGACCTTGCACAAGTGCTCTGTTTTCTGGATTTAGCTCACAATCCTCCTCCCCTCTAACAAGAGTCTTATCTCCCTTTCACCTTTTATAAAAAGTGGCTAGCTGGGTGAAATATCTCAGTTAATGTTATACTTATCCAAAGAATCTCCTATCACTTTTCTACTTGCTGGTACTTTAAATCCCATAAAATACTCTCCTGTTGTCTTAATCCATTTTGCCTACCCTCCTGCCACTGATCATATACAAGAATAGATTGCAGTAGAAGAGACTTTGGTTTTTTTTAATATAATTTTTATTTCATTCTTGTTCAAGTACAGGTTTCTGTCTTATATTCCCAACCCTGCCCGCCCCGCACCCCATGCTCCCCGCCTCCCTCCCCTTTCCACGCCCCACCCTTAGTTATTGTCCATGTGTCTTTTATACTTGTTCATGTGAGTCCATTACCTTTTCCCCTATGATTCTCTCCCCTCTCCCCTCTGGGCCCTGACAGCCTCTTCCATATTTGAGTGTCATTGGTCGTATTTTGCTTGCTTGTTTGGTTTGTTTAGATTCCTGTTAATGGTGAGATCATATGATATTTGTCTTTCACCGCCTGGCTTATTTCGCTCAGCATAATGCTTTCCAGTTCCATCCATGATGTTGCAAAGGGTAGTAGTTCCTTCTTCCTTTCTGCAGCATAGAATTCCATTGTGTAAATGTACCATAGTTTTTTGATCCAGTCATTTACCGATGGGCATCTAGGCTGCTTCCAACTCTTGGCTATCGTAAATTGTGCTGCTATGAACATCGGGGTGCATAGGTTCTTTTGGATTGGTGTTTCAGGGTTCTTAGGATATACTCCCAAGAGTGGAATTGCTGGGTCAAAAGGTACGTTCATTTTTAGTTTTCTTAGAAAATTCCATACTGTTTTCCATAGTGGTTGTACCAGTCTGCAATCCCACCAACAGTGAACTAGAGTCCCCTTTTCCCCACAACCTCTCCAGCACTTGTTGTTTGTTTCTTTGTTTATGATAGCCAATCTGACTGGTGTTAAGTGGTATCTCATTGCGGTTTTAATTTGCATCTCTCTGATAGCTAGTGATATCGAGCATCTTTTCATGTGTCTCTGGATTCTCTGTATGTCCTCCTTGGAGAAATGTCTGTTCAAGTCCTCTGCCCATTTTTTGATTGGGTTGCTTGTCTTCTTTGAGTGGAGCCGAATGAGTTCTTTGTATATTTTGGAGATTAAACCCTTATCTGAGGTATCATTGGCAAATATGTTTTCCCAAGCTGTTGCTTCTCTTTGTATCTTGATACTGTTTTCCTTAGCCATGCAGAAGCTTTTAATTTTGATGAGATCCCATTTGTTTATTCTTTCCTTTATGTTCCTTGCTCTAGGGGACGTATCAGTAAAAATATTGCTGCGTGGAATATCTGAGATTTTCTTGCCAAGGCTCTCCTCTAGGGTTTTAATGGTTTCACGGCTTATATTTAAGTCTTTTATCCACCTTGAATTTATTTTGGTGTATGGTGTAAGTTGGTGCTCAAGTTTCATTTTTTTGCATGTAGCTGTCCAGTTCTCCCAACACCATTTGTTGAAAAGGCTGTCTTTACTCCATTTTATGTTATTGCCCCCTTTGTCGAATATTAATTGACTGTAGAGAGTTGGGTTTATTTCTGGGCTCTCTGTTCTATTCCATTGGTCTATGTGCCTGTTTTTGTGCCAGTACCAGGCTGTTTTGATTACAGTGGGCTTGTAGTACACTTTGATATCCGGTATTGTGATCCCTCCTACTTTGTTTTTCTTTTTCAAAATTGCAGCAGCTATTCGGGGTATTTTCTGGTTCCATATAAATTTTTGAAGTGTTTGTTCTATGTCTCTGAAATATGCCGTTGGTACTTTAATAGGTATTGCATTGAATCTGTAAATTGCTTTCGGTAGTATGGACATTTTGATGATGTTAATTCTTCCAATCCATGAACACGGTATATGTTTCCATTTGTTTGTGTTTTCCTTGATTTCTTTCTTAAGAGTGAGTGGTTTTCTGCATATAGGTCTTTTACCTCCTTGGTTAGGTTTATTCCCAGGTATTTTATTTTTCTTTTTGCTATATCGAATGGGATTTTTTTCTTAATTTCTGCTTCTTCTGTTTCATTGTTGGTATACAAAAATGCCTTTGATTTCAGGATATTGACTTTGTATCCCACTGTTTTTCCAAATTCATTTATTAGTTCGAGCAGTTTTTTGGTAGAGGCTATAGGATTTTCGATGTACACTATCATGTCGTCTGCAAACAATGCCAGTTTTGTTTCCTCCTTTCCGATTTGGATGCCTTTTATTTTCTTTTCTTGTCTGATCACTGTGGCTAGAACTTCTAATACTATATTGAATAGAAGTAGGGATAGTGGACAACCTTGTCTTGTTCCTGATCTTAGTGCCAAAGCTTTTAGTTTTTGCCCATTGAGTATGATGTTGGCTGTAGGTCTCTCATATATGGCCTTTATTATATTGAGGAATGCTCCCTCTATTCCCACTTTGCTGAGTACCTTTATCATAAATGGGTGTGGTACCATATCAAAAGCTTTTTCTGCATCTATTGTAATTATCATGTGGTTGTTGTCTTTAGTTTTGTTTATGTGATGTACTACATTTACTGATTTACGAATATTGAACCATACTTGCATCCCTGGGATGAATCCCACTTGGTCATGGTGTATGATCTTTTTGATGTATTGTTGGATGCGATTTGCCAATATTTTATTGAGGATTTTAGCGTCTATGTTCATCAGCGATATTGGCCTGAAGTTTTCTTTCTTTGTTGTGTCTCTATCTGGCTTTGGAATCAGGATGATGCTGGCTTCATAAAAAGAGTTGGGGAGTTTTCCTTCCTTTTGGATTTTTTGGAAAAGTCTGTGAAGAATAGGGGTTAGCTATTCCTTAAAAGTTTTGTAGAATTCTCCTGTGAAACCATCTGGTCCAGGGCTTTTGTGTGATGGAAGTTTTTTTAAATACTTCTTCAATTTCATCTGCTGTTATTGGCCTGTTCAGGTTTTCTGCTTCTTTCTCATTGAGTTTAGGAAGATTAAATTTTTCTAGAAATTTGTCCATTTCACTTACGTTTTCAAGTTTCTTGGCATACAGTTCTTCATATTAATTTCTTACAATCCCTTCTATTTCTGTGGCATCACTTGTAATCTCTCCTCTTTCATTTCTGATTGTGTTTATTTGGGTTATCTCCTTTTCTTGATGAGCCTACTTAAAGGTTTGTCTATTTTGTTTATCTTTTAAAAAATCCAACTCCTGGATTCATTGATCCTTAGAATTGTGCTTTTAGTCTCTGTCTCATTTAGTTCTGCTCTGATCTTGGTTATTTCCTTCCTTCTAGTTGCTCTGGGCTGTCTTTGTTGTTGTTCCTCAAGTTCTTGGAGGCATTGGGTTAGGTTGTTTGTTTGAAATGTTTCTATCTTCTTTAGGTAAGCCTGTATTGCTATGAACTTCCCTCTCAGGACTGCCTTCACTGTGTCCCATAAGTTTTGGGTTGTTGTGAGTTCATTTTCATTAGTTTCAAGAAGTTTTTTGATTTCCTCCCTAATTTCAATCTTGACCCATTCATTGTTTAATAGCATACCATTCAATCTCCATGCTTTTGGGTGTTTTGGGTTTTTCCTGTGGGGTTGGTTTCCATTTTGGCCCCTGTGATCAGAGAAAATGCTTGGTATGATTTCTGTTTTCCTGAATATGTTGAGACTTGTTTTGTGTCCTATCATGTGATCTATCTTTGAAAATGTTCCATGTGGACTTGAAAAGAATGTGTTATTTAGCTTCTTTGGGATGGAGGTCTCTATATTTATCAATTAGCTCCATTTCTTTTAAAGTGTCATTTAATGCTGCTATATCTTTGTTGAGATTTTGTTTGGAAGATCTGTCCATTTTTGACAGTGGGGTGTTAAAATCCCCTACTAAAATTGTGTTGCTGTCAATATCTTTGTTGAGGTCCTCTAGGATTTTCTTTATATATTTGAGTGCTCCTATGTTGGGTGCATATATATTTATGATGTTAATGTCTTCTTGGTGGATTCTTCCCTTGAGTATTATGAAGTGACCTTCTGGGTCTCTTTTTATAGTCCTTTTCTTTGAAGTCTGTTTTGTCTGATATGAGGATTGCTACCCTGGCTTTTTTTTCTTGCCCATTTTCTTGGAAAACTTGTTTCCATCCTTTCACTTTTAGTATGTGGTGGTCTTTTGACCTGAGGTGGGTCTCTTGTAGGCAGCATATGTGTGGATCATGCTTTCTTAACCATTCAGCTATTGTATGTCTTTTAATTGCTGCATTTAATGCATTAACATTTAAGGTTATTATTTAAAGGTATTATTCATTGCCATTTGTGTACCAGTGTTCCTCTCTGTCTCTCTCTTTTCCTTCCTTTTCTTAAAGCAGCCCTTTTAGTACTTCTTGTAGAGCTGGTTTTGTGGAGGCATATTCTTTTAGACTTCTTTTGTCGTGGAAGCTCTTTATTTGGCCTTCTGTGTTGATGAGAGCCTTGCTGGATAAAGTAGCCTTGGTTGTAGGCCTCTGCTTCTCATTACTTGGAATATTTCCTGCCATTCTCTTCTTGCTTGGAATGTTTCCATTGAGAAGTCAGTAGCCAACCTTATTGGGTCCCCCTTGTATGTTACTTCCTTTTTCTCCCTTGCTGCCTTTAGGATTCTCTCCTTGTCTTGGAGTTTTGCCATTTTAATGACGATGTGTCTTGCAGTAGGCCTCTTTGGGTGCCACCTGCCTGGGACTCTCTGTGATTCCTGGATTCATGTGACTTTCTCTCCCCTTAACTTAGGTAAATTTCCCATTATTACTCTTCCAAGTAGGTTTTCTATCCGTTGTTCTTCTTCTTCTCCTTCTGGTATTCCTATTATTCCGATATTATTACGTTTCATATTGTCTTGCATTTCTATTAAACTCTCCTCATTTTTTCTGATTCGTTTTTCCCTTACCTGGTCTATCTGGGAGTTTCTTTCCACCCTGTCTTCGAGCTCACTTATGCAGTCTTCCGCCTCATGAGTCCTACTCTTCATACCTTCTACTGTGTTCTTTAGTTCTGAAATTGTATTCTTCATTTACTCTTGGCCTTTGCTGATGGTTTCTATTTCCTTCTTCATGTTGGTATAGTTTGCGGAGAGTTCATTGTAGCTCCCCTGTAGTTTCTGGTAGCTCGTTGAAAGCTCTTTGACTTTCATGATAACCAGTGCTTCGAATTCAATATCTGATAGTTGACTTGCCTCTATTTCATCTCACATTCTTTCTGAGACTTCCTCCTTTTCTTTCATTTGGGGATTGTTTCTTTGTCTTTGCATTGTTTGTGATGCTCTTCTTGTTGTCCTCAGCTTCTTAAATTGATCTCTTCTGGTACCCTGAGTTTATGGTGTGAACTTCTGTGGTAGGATACCTGTGAAATTCAGTGGTGCAGTCTCCTGTAGGTATCTTGGTGTTCTCTGCTTCCACTACTCCTCTGGTTGGCTTTCGGCTAGTCAAACTTTTTCTTCTGGTCTCACTAGCTTCAGCAGCCTGAGGAGCTGTTAGTGTGGCCTTTCTCATGCCTCAGTGAGGTCAACTGGTCTCCCCAGTGCCCCCTCCAGATCCAGACTGGCGTAGCTCTCCTGTGCCCTACTGAGAGCGGATTTTCTCCCAGGCTTTCCAGCCCTAGTCTGGCATGAGGTCGCACGCTCCCAGCCAGGGTTTCCTGTTCTTGTAGTCTTGGGTATGAACCTTTCCCTGTGCTGTGGCTGAACACACACGGCAGGGCAACTCACAATTCTCCCAAACCAACAGCCACAGCCTGACTCCCTGTGTTTCCCTGTCTGCGTCACCTGAGTAGGGTTGGAGCTGGTGACTGGCTCTCTTCTAGGGGCCAGGCTAGGAGCTTGAGACTCCCCAAGACTGTTCAAGAGCCGGCACAGGCCCCGCGAAGCAGGAAATGCTCGGGAAGGGAATGCTCAGGCAACTCTCAGTTCTCCCAAGCTGACAACCTGACTCCACGGATTATCAGAGCTTTCTGGTTTGCTTCCTAATGCTCATTCCTCTCTCTGCCATTACTGGCAGACCGATTTCTTATGGTGTTTTCCAAGCTGCACCCTGCCAGATGGGGGGTGCCAGTGACCAGTTATCTCCCAGAGTCAGTGTTGCCCACCCTCGGCTCTCAGAGACCGGGGCGGCCAGCCAGGGCCCTGGCGCAGCCTGGTGGAGGGCCTGCTGCCACCTCTGCGCTGCTCCCTGGTACCTTGTTGATCCACGGTTGTCTCCTCTCCTCAACCTCTGGTCATTCAGTGTCCGCTACACTCTCTGGAGTCCTGCCTTCTTATATGCTGGGTTCCCATTGGGCATCTGCTGTGCTCCTCCGAAGATCAGCCAGGTCCTTTTCTGGTGTGTGGAGGGAAGCGGAATCCTTTGTCCTACTCTGCTGCCACCTTCCTCCTCTCCCCCCTATTTTTAAAAATATATTTTATTGATTATACCATTACAGTTCTATTCACACCTTTATTCCCCTCCATCCTGCACACTCCCTCCCCCACCTTTCCCCCTTTAGTTTATGACCACGTGTCTTTAGTTCTTTAGATTCTATATTTCCCCTACTATTCTTGCCCTCCCCCTATCTATTTTCTACCTACCATCTATGCTGCTTATTCTCTGTACCTTCTCCTTCCTTCTCCTCCTCCCAGTCACCTGTTGGCAACCCTCCATGTATTCTTCTTTTTTATGGTTCCGCTCCTGATCTAGCTGGCCTGTTGTTTTACTTTTGTTTTAGGTGTGGTTGTTAATAACTGTGAGTTTGCTGTCCTTTCACTGTTCATATTTTTTATCTTCTTTTTCTTAGATAAGTCCCTTTAACATTTCACATAATAGGAGCTTGGTGATAATGAACTCCTTGAATTTAATCTTAGCTGAGAAGCACTTTATCTTCCCTTCTATTCTAAATGAAAGCTTTGCTGGATAGAGCATTTTTGGATGTAGGTCTTTGGATTTCATGACTTGGAACACTTCTTTCCAGTTCCTTCTTGCTTGTAAGGTCTCTTTTGAGAAATCCGCTGAGGGTCTGATGGGAACTCCTTTGTAGATTACTGTCCCCTTATCTCTGCTGCTTCTAGAATTCTCTCCTTCATTTTAATCATGGCTAGTGTAATTATGTGCCTTGGTGTGTTCCTCCTTGGGTCCAACTTCTTTGGGACTCTCTGAGCTTCCTTTATTTCCTGGAAGTCTATTTCCTTTGCCAGACTGGGGAAGTTCTGCTTTTTATTTGTTCAAATAAGTCTTCCACTCATGGCTGTTTCTTTTCCCCTTCTGGTAACCCTATAATTCAGATATTGGAACGTTTAAAGATGTCCTGGAGGTTCCTAAGCCTGTCCTCATTTTTTTTAATTCTTGTAACTTAACTTTTTTCTGTTTGGTCATTTCTTCCTTCCTTCTGGTCCACTCCCTTGATTTGAGTCCCGATTTTCTTTCCATCATATTGGCTTCCTGTGCATTTCTCTTCACTTCAATTAGTTTAGTCTTTATATGTTCCTCTAATTTGTGACTAAAATCAACCAGTTCTGTGAGCATCCTGATCACCAGTATTTTGAACTGTGCATCTGAGAGGTTCGCTATTTCTTTGTCACTTAGAGTTATAGGCTCTGGAGCTTTGAGTTCTTCTTGAGCCATATTTTGGACTGTTTGTGCCTGTTACATATGAGGAGCGGAGCCCTACGTGTTCACCAGGGCGGGGCAACTCAGTCGCTGGGTTGTGACCCTGTATGTGGGGGCACGGTCAAAGAGGAGCATTGGCAGTCCCCTCTGTTGGTGGTTCCTGTCGTTGGGGCCAGTGTGGTCTGTCTCACTGCTCACTCTTTTGCTGGTTTATCTGTGCGTGAATGTGTGACCGTTGTCAGCCTGCCACCTTACACCCTCACTGGGTCTGCCTGATGCTACGCCACACCTGGGACCCATCCATGTCTCCCTAGGCACCTGGGGTCAGGGGATCCTTCCTGCCTGACCCTGCTCTGCTGCTGGCTCTGCCCCTCTTACTGGTCCCGTTGATTGGTTCCTTGTTGTTGGACTTCCATATAGTTCAATTTTTCTCTTCTTTGGCTGCATCTTTGTTTACTAAACCTTTGTTGTATTCAAACTTGGTTGTGGGAGAAGGCACAATGTTTCCACCTGTGCCTCCATCTTGGTGGAAGTCCTTCATTCTTTTTTATGGCTGAATAATATTGCTTTATGTATATATACCACCTCTTCTTTTTCAATTTTATTTATTTTTATTTATTGTTGTTCAGTTATAGCTTTCCCATCTTTCCCCCCATTGCTCACCCTTTCCCATTCTCCCACTTGCACAGTCATTATCCCCCATTGTCCATGTGCCTGAGTCCTCTATTCACATTCCTTTCAGTATCCCTTCCCCTTCTTTCCCTCATTATTCCCCCAACCCACTTCCCTCTGGTTCTATTTTGTTCATTTGTTTGTTTTGATTAGATTTCACTTATAGGTGAGGTTGAATGGTATTTGCCTTTCACTTGATGGCTTATTTCACTTAGAATAGTGCTCTTCAGTTCCATCTATGCTATCAAGAAGCTTAGGAATTGCTTCTTTATTTCCGCTACATAGTATTCCATCATGTAAATGTACCAGAGTGTTTTGTTTTATTTTGTTTTTTGGATCCACTCATTTACAGATGGGCACTTAGGCTGTTTCCTGTACTTGGCAATTGTAAATAACACTTCTATAAAAGTTAGGGTGCATAGGTGCCATGGTCTGGCCGCAGCAGGGTCCAGGGATTCCTGAAAGGTGGATAAGGCTTGGGTGATGGGTAACAGATGATAACATGCCTCAAAGGGCGGTGAAGCTCTGTTCTGTTTATTGCAAGTACAAACAGGTCTTTATATTTTCATTTTTGATAGTGATTAACATTTACAGATGCATAGCATGATCAGTTAAGCAGAAAAAATCAATACAAAGCTAACCAGGAAAAGTACGAAAGTTCCCATAGATTCAGTTATGTTAAACAAAGATCATTTTGACCAGGATAGCCATAAATCAGACAATTAGAAATAGCTCTATGTACAGAGTTTGAGTGTCTTATTGTTTATTAAAGTTCTCAGAGTTTGTCATGGGGCAAAGGGATACACTAGATTGAGTAGAGGTAATAGGAAATTTATTATAAGGCCTTTGTGATGTCTAACTTAGCTTTCTATCCTTTTCTGTCTAAAATGTTTCTCTGTGTACTATAAACTCTGACTCCCTAGTAAATGTTTCTACATGCTTCATAGCTAACCAGCTTCTCCTGTTTCTTTGCCTGTCTAATTCTAATTGATATATATTCTTAATCAAGGTAAAGGAGGGGCTGTTATTCCAACAACTTTAGACATTCAGGGACTATTTCATTAGAGGGGATTTTTCCATCCTTTCAGGCAGTTCCATGGGGAATACTAATGTTTTCCCCTGAACTGTCCCTTCCTCTTGGGTGATTTTTACAGGAGTAAGTAAGTAAAGTACAATGCCTATATTAAGTAGCAAGAGTAAAATAATTAAAATAAAACAGCCAATTGTTAATCCATTTTGGATGCCACGTTCTCTTACATGGAGATGAGTTCCTTGAACTTGAGTCCTCCATGCCTGGATCTTGTCAGACGACATGGTTGGAAGAGATTCTCTCTTTGTCTTGGAATTTTGTCATTTTAATTATGATGTGTCTTGAAGTGGGCCTTTTTGGGTCCCTCTTGATTGGAACTATATTTTTTTGTGGATTTGTGTGACTTTTTCTCTCATCAAATTAGGGAGGTTTCCATCATTACTTTTTCAAACAAGTTTTCTATCCCTTGGTCTTCTTCTCTTTCTCGTATCCCTATTATAGTGGTATTATTATGTTTCATGTTGTCCTGCATTTCCCTTAACCCCTCTTCAATCTTTCTGGGTCTCTTTTCCTTTTCTTGCTCTATGTGGGGTTTTTTTCCTCCTTGTCTTCCAGCTCACTGATCCGATCATCTGCTTCATGTAGCCTGCCTTTGATTCCTTCTACTGTGTTCTTTAGTTCAGAAATGGTATTCTTCATTTCCTGTTGGCTCTTGTTGATAGTTTCTATTTCCTTTTTCACACTGATATAATTTGCAGAGAGTTCATTGTAGTTTCCCTGTAGTTTTTGATAATTCTCTGTGAGCTCATTGAGCTTCCTGATAACCATTGCTTTAAACTCAATATCTGATAATTGACTTGCTTCTATTTCATTTAGCTTTCTTTGTTAGGTTTCTTCCTTTCCTTTCATTTGGGGAGTTTTTCTTTGTTTTCCCATTGTTTTTGAGAGTCTTTTTGTTAGCCTCTGCTTCTTAAATTGATCTCTTCTGACTTCCTGGGTTTATGGTGTGAATTTCTATGGTAGGAGACATGTGAGATTCAGTGGTGCAGTCTCCTTGATCTCCTGAGCTTGCTGGTCTTGGACTGTCATTTGTTGGCTCTCTGTACGTCTTTGGATTTTGATTGTTGTTGGGTCTTTCTTAGTGGGTCCTTCCCTCCAGCTGGTTAACTGAGGATCCCTCCGTCTTGTATTCTGTTGTGCAGGAGTGGACAAGTTGTGTTGAAATTGTTCCTTCTGTCTGTACATGGTTTTGAGGCTTCTCTCTCACTCTTGTTCAGTGGTATTTGTTCTGAGTAATTTCTCCACCATTTAGTTTTACTTGCTGATTGGTCCTGGGTTAAGGTTAGTGTGGCTTCCACTCCCTCTTTCATGTTCATGTGTTGTTATCTGCTGGTGGTTCCTTTGTTGGTTGGTTTCCTCTTTCAGCAGGTATACTGGTGTTCACAGCTCCCACCTACTTTTTTTTCTGAGCGGTTGGAGGGGCAAAATGGTTTAAGACAGTTGGAGTGTATTCTATGGTGTTTAGATTACCGACCCATAGAGAAGTGATGGGAGATCCTTTGGATATGTGTAGTGTTAACCATGATTTTCCACCCATCCATCCTCTTTTAGAAAGGGTGGAAAAAAGATAAGAAGACTCTTGTTAGTGGCCGGAAGTATTGTGATTTGGCTCTAGAGAGCAGTGTGGTTGTGGGTGGTCACATTATGAGGTAAAGTGAGAATAAAGGATAGAAAATAGGTACAGTGTGTGAAAGAATAGAATTAACCACAACTGTAATAAATTTCTGGAAGACAGCAAAATGGGCTAAGATCCGGGTGCTGTTTAGTACTTAAAATTGCATGGAAAAAACAATTATTTACTATAATAATGGAACAAAAATCATATGATGAAATATATGTTATCTGAGTAACAAGAATAGAAAGTACACAACCTAGAGTAGTGTGATATTGGAATAAAAGTGAAGTGAAAGATGGTAAATTAAAAATACACTATGAAAGAGAGAACAAGGGAAACCAGTCAAACAATGCAATTTAACAAACCAAGTCAAGAAGGCTAAACAGAAAGAAGAGAAACAAATACTAATAAAATAAAAGATGTAAGAATAATAAAAAATAATGCAAATATACAATAACTTATTTGTCTCACTGTTTCAGTTTTGGGATGATCCCTCTTTTAGTCTAACTCTTTCACAGCTTAAGATTTTATTGTCTCACTTGGGGGTGGGGAAGGAAGAAAGGAAGGAAGGAGGAATAAAAAAAGAGGCCTCCAATTGGCTTTAAACTAGTCTAGCCAGTTCTGCTGGTCCTCCCAGCTGTGGCAGGCTGAGGGGGAGTTTATTTTGCTTTTCTCCCTTCCTGTGATTTTGTGCATATGGAGCCAGGTCTGAGCAGTACTCTTCACAGTTGCCCAGCCTCCAGTCCAGTTTCTCCATTTGCTGCTGGGCCCCCAGTGCCTTTCTGTGCCCAGCCTATGCCTTGAGTCCACCAGTTGTGGTGTCCTTGAGGTGCACCAATTGGGGACAACCACAAACCACCTTTTTGCTCTTTGCTGTCCTAGATGCTAGGGACTCTTAAAGTTTCTTCAGGGTAGTTCAGGCCCCTCCCTTCACCGCCCAACTCTTCCCAGCTGGTGTCCACAGTTTCAGTGGGTGCACACCACCCCTATGTGTTTGCTACTTCGTCCTTATTCTCCCCGTAACTTCAAGCATCCAGGTCCCTCCAGGTGCTGCTCAAATCTTGTTTGGCAGGGGAGGGAGCCATTGACCTGCCTCTCTTTCTCAAGAATCCTGTGGCAGACATGGTGGGCGTTGGGCCTCTGGCTGCAGCCTCCCTGGTCTCTGCACTGGTCCCAGGGACTTTATTGCCCTGAAGCACTGTCCCTACCATCTGATTTTTTAATGTCCTCTACAGTTTTGGCCTCCAATCTTCATATATGCTGGGATACCATTGGCTGTCCACTCTTCTTCAGATCATCTAGGTGTTTCACCCATGCACAGGGAGAAGTGGACTCCACTCCCACCTACCTTGCTGCCATCTTCCCTCCCTATTTACTGTATCTTCAGAATCACTTGAGTGACAAGCACACAAACACAAATTCTACTTTCATTTTTTTTATTTTTACAAAAATAGTACTGTACTCTATGCATTACTTTGAAATCTTATTGAAAAAATATTCCACGTTGATTAAAAGAATGAAAATCACTTTCTTCCACTTAAAATTTTTACCAAACACTAAGAATAAAACTCATTTATTCTCACTTAAATAAAAGTAAAAAAAAAAACCTGTATGGTTCTCATTTTTGTCTCATTCATGCCTTTCAGTGTCTTGTTGGGTGAATCATATTCTTGCTGAATTTTGTTCATCTAATATGACAGAATAAGTATTGCATTGTATTTCTCATCACTAGGTAAAACAAAACCTCTTGAACCTATATGATAGCATTGTAAACCATGGCCAAGAAAATGTATTTCCTAAACTTCAATCATAAGTACCATCTGCATGATTTCTGTCCCATCCCCAAAGGAATTGTTTACATTATACTATTTTTAAGAATCAATTTACTGGCTTTTTTCAAAAAGTGCTTTAAAGGAAAATTTAGATTATTACTGCAAATGAAAAAACAGTAGGCAACCACAAAAATATACTAAAACCAGAACATTATTTTGAAAAAATAACATAACATTGCTGGTAAATATAATCATTTTATGAACACACATAATTAAAATGTTAATAAGAATGAAACCCTTTGTGCTGATTTAATAGTGAAGGAATACTCAGCCTGATGCCACTTAGTTTAAGATGAAACAAGGTTCTAAGTCAGTGTGATGACCTAGTTTTAACATTTTCATGGTAACCAGTGCTAAGCATATCATTTAAATGTTGTCAATTAAAGAGCAAAGGATGTTCAACCTCTATCTTTTTTAGAAAAGATTTTATTTATTTATTTTTAGAGAGAGGGGAAGGGAGAGAGAAAAAGAGGGAGAGAAACATTGATGTGTGGGACAACACCCAGCCCATGAGCCACACCAGTCAGGGCTCAATCTCTATCTTCACAGAGAATTTAGTCCCAGCCAAAATGAAGTAATTTTTATTCCAAAAAGCCACTTGAATATGCATAATCCTGGAAGGATACATAAGGATAATCTTTTCTATTATGAAGGATGTTTAAAAAAATTCTTTTAAACAATTTAGTTATGTTGGAATCTTACTATAAATTTACTGCAAAGACATAGGCCTCAAGCAGGCTAATTTCTAAGAAGCACCTAGAGGCAAAAAAATTACAATAGATGATCATTGGTTTATTAAAAACAACCCAAATATCTGGTTAAACAATTCAGGCTCTGTTAATGAGGTGGATGGGTAGTTTCTCTGCAGCTTTTAACCTGACTTCTATCTACTAAAAAGACACTCAGGGATTTCATCAGGAGTGGTAACTCCTTTCCAGAAAGAGGTTATGAATTACAGGTAGCAAAAAGCTTCTGTTGGGACCAAGTTCTGTGAATTTTTCTTTCACAAAGGAACTAGTGGGGGTAGCTGAGGGACAGAGTAGAAAGTTTGGTAAATTTTAAATTCTGAATGAGGTACAGGTGGTCCTTTGTGTAAAAAGTAAGTTAAATAAGCCCTGACCTGTGTGGCTCAGTTGGTTGGGTGTCATCCTATAAAGTGAAAGGTCTCTAGTTGGATCCTAGTCAGGACAAATGCCTGGGTTTGCTGGTTCAGTCCCTGTTTGGGTGTGTACCAGAGGTAGCTGATGGCTGCCTTTCACAGATATTTCTCTTCTTCTTTTTCTCCTTCCCTTCCCCTTGCTCTAAAAATAAATACAATCTTTAAAGAAGTTAAATAAAAAATGAAGACTCTCTAGAATTCAGGAATCTCCTCAAAATACCTTATTTTGTAACGCATGGAAATTAAAGGAAGAGAGCATCCCTTCCTTATTTATCCACTTACCCATGCCATCTGGTTTGATAAAATGTTATGGGTCTTTTCATAAATAAAATATTTCCAGCAAAATGTTCATATGAATTCAGAAATAGGAAGTTTAGGTTAACAATAGGTTCTCAATCTTTTTTTAAAAAAAGATTTTATTTACTTATCTTTAGAGGTGAAGGGAAGAAGAGAAGGAGAGAAATATCAATGTATGGTTGCTTCTCGTGTGTCCCTTGCCGGGAACTGGCCTGCAACCCAGGCATGTGCCCTGACTGGGAATCGAACCATGATCTTTTGGTTCGCAGGCCCGAGATCAATCCACTGAGCTACACCAGCCAGGGCTTAGCTACTCAATCTTGATGGGTTTTGGAATGTTTGAATGATTGGGGCTTGTCCCCACAGCTTGGATGTAGCTGTCACAGTAACGCCTACTGCCCTTCTCCCCCACCGCCCCCCCCCCCTGCCCCGGCCCCGAGCACTTTGGTTACATTATTTCATTGAACTCTCACCAGTACTCACTTCCACACACGAATCAGAGGAAGTCTTTGGAACATCCAAAAGAAATTGCTTAGAAATAATTTGTTCTAGATAACTCAAGAGCCAAGATGGGATGTTTGCTACGAAAACAGGTTGAGGCAAGAAACAAATGCTTTCCTAGTACAATAAAGCAGAAATGGATACTAAGAAAAATAGTCCCTTATCTGCAAGTTGAGGCAGTTTTTAAACAGCAGAAAGCCTGTGGGTCCAGGATTCCCTTAACAAGTGGGAAGGAAGTTGTGGCTCTAAGGGAGGATATGGTGACTGGAATCAAATGCTAGGATGGAATCTGGGGTTGCTGGCTATTCCTCCAACTTTGCATTCTATTTGAATAACTGCATTCAGGAGATGACCACTGCATTCACATTGAGTAGTTTGGGGAAGCACTTCACTTCAGGGTGAGTAGAATCTCTGAAGGCCTTCCCAGAGCCCCTGACTCATCATCTCCAGAGGGAAGAAATGATCCCTATTATGCATCAGAAATTAAGTGTTCTCAAATGCAAACCTTGTTCCTCAGAATCCTTCACTACTGCTATTTAAGTTAATATGGCTCTCTAGAGAAAGTTATTTCGAACGATTAGATTTCTACATTTATGTTGCTATTTTATACTTTTACTTTCTTCTTAAAACACCAACATGAGCTTATTGATCATTTACAGTGACTTCTTCCATAAGACCCAACTTAAGAGCACTAAAAGTATTGACAGGCTATATATATTTTTGGAAGTAGATCTTTTTTGAACCTTTAATACATTTCAAATCTTTTTATAATCAGAAAATGAAACATCTAACTATTCTTTCACTATCTTCTGCCCAAAGGGGGCTTTATTTCAATGACTAAATGTTTAAATCTACATGAAAAATGAGAGCTGGGGCTAAGAAGAGATGGGTTTGAGACAATCTGGGAGTGTGAAATTTAAGTGGTAAACAGCAGCCACATGCAACTGGGATGAACAGAGACAACAAAGTCTACCTACCCCACTGGGACGTTTCTAGATATGGTGAAATAAGAGGGTAACTGCAATTAGAGGCTGGGGCCAAGTCTAAATGGGGTAAAGATGACTTGGTATGATCTCTCCTCACTGTGAACATAATCATGGCAATATTTCCTCCTGTTATGCACTGGTCCCAAGTGCCCCACTCTGGGCCATTTCTGTCACACAGGCCCTGGAAAATCACAATGGTGGCAAGGCTGGATAGAAAGCCTCACACCAGGGAGGGTTTTTCAATGACCAGGAATGGGCATATTTTGTCTCTGGTGCAGTTTGCTAGAGTGCCTATACTGGAGCTGTTACCAGACAGGAGCCTGGCCCTAAGCAGGTCTCCCTTGGTGCCAGCTGTAGTATATGGGTTCTTGACTTCTTATAGGAAAGATTTCACAAGTTCAGTTGACTACAAAAATACATTTATTAAACCTGGGGACAGTGAAACCAGGGCTTGGCATAGGAGCAGCCAACAGGAGAGCCTAGGCTGGGCTGCCTTAGCTCACTGGGAAGTAAGAGGAAAGGGGGCTTTGGGGACAGGTTCAGGGGGTTAGCCTGGGACAAGCTGCCAGATGTGCATTTACTTTAGAGTTAAGGACACCAGTGCCTGTGAGGAAAGTGAGGGGCAGGAGAAAGAGAATGAATGGTCCAGGCTTCTCCCCAGGGGAGAGCATGTACACTTGTTAAGGTCCTTTGTCTTAGACTTTTTCTTCCTTACAGGTGGGAATCTTAGAGGATGTTCTCAGGGGGGAGTTTCAGTAGAATATTTATCAGTTCTCCAGGATCATGGTCTGTACTGAATGTTCAGTGCCAGGGTAGGGGGTCTTTAGTCATTGTAGATTGTAGTTGGTTCTGGTGTTGCTCACTTGGTTTTGCCACTTTTCTGGGCCTGGAGCTGAAATTCAACTGAGGCCTAGATGTTATCTCCAGGAAGGAAAAGTTAGGGCAGAAGAGGTTATTCTGAGCACTGCCTGGCACTGGGGGCCTTCTACTCTGGTGACACTCTGCACCTGGTTGTAAATTTTCAGCTGTTTCCCAATGTCACTTGCTAGGGAATTTCCCTAGCTTACTATCCTATCTGAAAGCAAGTGTATGCACATCCTACTTGCATTATTTAATGACACATTTCCCTGATTTCTTCCTATTACACTCAGCACTCTATACTTTTCCTTGCTATGTAAGTATGTGTCCTCTACCTAAAGCCAGACCATGTGCTTTCCTCAGCACTTACACTTGAGCCATTGTATTGAGTTGGCTAAAACATCCATTTAAAAGACAGTTTTTTTCATTTTCACTAATAACTGTATTGATTTGGATATTTTGAGTATTCTGTGTGGTATAATGATTGTTCTCAATTAATGCCTCAATTTGATTGCTATCAACATCAACTGGTCTACCTGACTGTGGAGCATCGTCCAGTGAGAAATCTGCATGCAACTTTGCCAACCACTTTTGTTTGATCAGTCACAGCACCTTCTCCACACACCGCACAAATTGTCATTTCAGTTGCATTACCCTTCTTGAAATAATAAAGCATAATACACTGAAAAGGTTGTACATTTTCTTCCATCTTCAATAATAAATGGCTACACAAAAATTTACCGATTTTGATATGTTTAAAAAATGCCTGCTGATATGACAGCTGTCACAATACAATCTAACCAAATTGTTTCGAATGAAATTAAAGACAACTAAGCGCTACTAGAGCCATCTTATGAAAAAAAAAAACCAAATGAACTTTTTGGCCAACCCAATGGTTTTTGTTACATAATAAAAATGACTGGATTCTTTTTGATTCATGAGTACTGCATTTTCCATGGAATATAATAATCAACTTGTTGTAAAAACACATACAATGCAATTTAACTCTCTCTCTTCAAACGTACTTTTAATGGACCTTCGCTGCCAGACACTGTCCTAGGTGTTTCTATGTATTATGTATACCTACTACCTCAAGCCTCACAACCAACCTGTGGGTAGATACAGTTGAACTTTCACGAATACTGATACAGAAAGAAGTTGAGCTTGGCATAGACCCAGACTCATAAGCAGTTAGGACTATACATTTCCTATTATTCCCATTTCAAAGAGTGGGCAACTATGGCACAGGTGTCAATACATGTACAACGCACATTTCTGAACCCAGTCAATGGTTTTTAATCAGGTGTCAGGCAAACTTTGGGCAGCCTATTTTTGGAATATAATCAAATAGCTACACACTTATTTAGCATTGTGCTAGAATGGCTGTGGTAGTTGAGACAGAGACCTTGAAGTTTGCAACACCCTGTATAAGTATTTATTGTTTAGTCCTTTAGAATTTGTTGATTCCCTGGTCTTAACTGTTAAACACTATCTATAATCTTTCAAGGTATACTTTAAGACCATAGGATGTTGTCAGGCTGTGATTCAAAACTTGTATTTTCTGTCAGTCTGGTACAAAACCTCCAGAACTAATTTCTGAACAATATCAAATGGCACTAGTCTTAATTTGTTAGGTTCTGAATGCTAGTCAAGAGGACAAAAACAGATGTCTAGAACAATCAACAAGTAACACACAGTGAAAGATCCAGAATTATCAAGGAACATGTCACAATTCTACTCTGCTGCCTCAACTGGAATTTAAAGACCATTTTTGTGATGTTTTACATAAAAAACATTGTTGCACTGCTTTTGGTTTTATTCTTAGAAGTAGAGCTACAATTTATTTTCAAAGTGTTGGTATTTGTTCATTCAAATATATAGCAATATACATAATATATAGAATAAGCTCAAATATTGTCTAGCAAATGACCATTAGGCTTGCCTACTCCTTGAAGATAATTCACTTCTAAAAAACTGGTACTCATACTTTCAGGGCTCAGAAAATGAATGATGGCAGGTTTTGGATGTCGTTTATTTTAGGCTAAGAGGGATTAAGAGGAGCAAAGTGATTTCTATGGAACAAGACAAGTGCTGGATGTTTTGATATAATACTTGTAGGGAGAATGAAGCAGTACCAATTTAAGCAAAACATTTAGCTAGCTAGCTCCTTAGCCTTTCAAATTGCTTTAATTCAAATAACCATTAAAGATTAAATAATAAAAATATGCTTACAACAGCACTGTAGACATGCTCTCCCCCTTATTTGTTCTAAGACCAGGTATATCAAGAATATTTGCTTATGCATATACTGATAGTTCTGTTAGTCAAACTACAACTGCAACATTTTGATACAGTTGCCTCCCATTACAGAACTGTCAGATTAGCTTTGACAATTTTGCTTTTCAAGTTGACAGCATTAAAAAAAAAGTACAAATTAAGTTATATAAAAAATTTCTAACTTGTGCGTGTAGCTCAATCCTCTGTTAGAAAATCTACATATTTCCCCCCTTCCTCGACATAGCTTGGGTTCACATTACTGGCTGAAACACAAGGCCACTGACTTTGGTATAAAAGAAAAAAACTTCAACTTTCATCTTAGCGTACATAAAACCAAGTATTAAATTTCCCTCAGATAATTAATAGAATAACATATTACAATTAACTGCAAGTCCTGGATTACAGATCATGTCACAGTAACAGCCTTTTGTACAAACCTTCCCTGATTATCTTGACTCAGCTCCACTTATTTTTCTATCAAGGATCCAGTCAGCGTTTGATTGATTTATGTCATTTACTCTTTTTGGTGACCTTACACTCTTTTTACTGGCCCATCTTCTGATTATTCCATTAATACTTAAAACAGGAGCTAGTTGGTTCTTACCCATAAGTGCTTAGCATAGTGCTTTGCAAACACTAGACACTCCAAAATAATGTAGCCATCTTCAGACCATACACTTCCATCTGAATGTAGGCAGGTTGGCCACATTTTAAACATGTTTTGTTTAAGTGTAGTAATAATTAAACCCAAATTGCTCCAGTTGATTGGCTTTTCAAACTC
This sequence comes from Sturnira hondurensis, assembly GCF_014824575.4. Classification (NCBI taxonomy): domain Eukaryota; kingdom Metazoa; phylum Chordata; class Mammalia; order Chiroptera; family Phyllostomidae; genus Sturnira; species Sturnira hondurensis. The sequence goes on from NW_028074551.1 coordinate 345,960, forward strand.
TATGTAAGAAAGCAGAAGAGGGTTGTTCTGACACATTTTTACTCCAACAAGAATATGGGGTATATAGACAGAGACAAGAGTATGGTCATTACCTGAGGGGAAGGGGGATGTGAGGAGGTGGAAGAGGGTATTGAGGTGATACATGGTGATGGAAGGAGGCTTGTCTTTGGGTGGTGAATATATAAAATACAGATGATGTATTATAGAACTGCATACCTCAAACCTATAATTTCATTAACTAGTATTACCTGAATGAATTCAATGAAAATTTTAAAAATAAAAATAAATACATGAAGGAATAAGAAGTATAAAGTAGCTCCAAATATTACCCAATATTACAAGTCAAATAGATACCCACTGAAAGCAATGACTGTGATAGTGAAGTCATTCAACATGTTATTCAGACACTGAAGTTTCCAGGCTAATAATGTGCTCAAAACTGAAAATGTATTCAAAGCTGCTACCAAATGAACTATCTTCATATAATCCATTCTACTTTATATTTCATTTCAGATTCAGTTTTAATAAAGTAATGCAAATCACTTAAGGAAAAAAACCTTTAATTTAAATTCTGATCTAAGCATAAAACGCATTTTTATACCACGGGTGAATTTAGTACAAACCATAAAAATGTTAACACTGATGTTTCAACAGAAATCTATTAAGATCTTTTAGAAAAATTATTTGCAGAAACAAGCATTTACTGCTATGAGGTTAATACATAAAAAAGCAAACATTTTACTGAATTAGAAAATAATTTAGTCATCACATTTTTCATAAAATTAAATGCTTAAAAGTTGTGTGCGGCTTTATAGCAATTACAATTTGTAATGAAAATACTAAGCCAAATCTTTTTATATCTAACCATAACAATACAAGTTTTAAAATGTTCACCAACTGTGAACATAGTAGGTGTATCATAACTTAGCTTAAATTAAAGTAGAAGATGGTAAAAACTAGATATTTTCAAGTTTGAACTGCACAAGGAAAATTTTAGGGAAAAAACATTCAGAGCCATAGTTACTACTTTAAAAAATATTATTCTTACATTAAAAACATTAAATGAATCAAAGCCAGACAATATGGAATTTTTACACAGACTTCTTTTGTATTTCAATGCTGTTTATTGAGGAGCAAATTAGAAACTACTGCCAGACATGCCAATGACACCTCACATTCAAGGGCTGGAAGCTAAAAAGCTTTCCAATCAGTCAGCACATAAGACTTTTGGGAAAAAAAAAACTGAAAGTGAGATAAAATAGGACATCTTCATGCTTGTTTTTATCTTCAGCTTTTTCCCCCTCCAATTTTTGGATCTACTAGTTTGCAGGGTAGGCGTCTTTCTACCTTACAAAAAGACTCACTCTAATTAATTCTAACACATATCTATGGTGAGTAATGGATTTTAAAGCTGTTTGTCTTAAATTTCCTTATGTCTAAAGAGAAAATTAATTTCACTTTCACTTTCAGATCAGTGGGTAATACCAATAAAAAAATACTCTTCAGTGCTACTGTAGGGCTTATGGGAACTTTTTCGGTGGTATGATAGAAATCCATTTAAATACCATTCTGAAATCCCGTGCTTCTCTTTCTGTTGTTGCAGCTTTGCAGAAGAATAGCCTACACACAACTCTACTGTTCCCTTTTTCTTAAAAACAAAACAAAGAAACCTAAACAAAATGGTAACGTTTATTTGCAGTTAGTTTTCTGGTGGTGATATTAAGGCCCTTCAAGCAGAGTTCAGGAGCTCCTGTATGGCTGCCTGATGCTCAGGACTGAGGTGTGCTATGCATTCAGTCCACAATCCTCCAGAAGTCTAGAGAAAAAACATTTTCATAAATTTAGATTTGATGAAATGGTCATTTGGAAGTATTTTAATAATCATATTCGGAAGATGGTAATATTGCCAAAATACTTTCTTCCCAAGTAGATTAGTTTGATGAGTATCACTGTAAAAGTAAGAACTATTCATTTCTTTAAAGTTCATTGTATTTACAGTGAGTTTTCTCCATTTTTGCACTGATAAAGCTACAATAGGTAGATGACACATTCAAGTAACTAACACACATGAATTTAGAAAGTAAAAATCATTTAAAAATATGAGACCAGCTGCATCTTTTTTCTCCACAGTTACACAGACAAATTTATACATAATGAATATGTGCCAAGCACCAACCGAAGGTTCAAAATGTCTCAAATTGAAGAGGAAGGTTTTAGTTCTAATATATAATGAGGATATATAGATAAGTACAATCCATTTGAGGTTTGAAGATAAGAGACTATAAAAATAAAATTTCCTTAGCTCATTAGAACTCTATTTCCTCCTAATAAAGAATATAAAGACAATAGCAAAAACACCAAACAATTTTACTTCCTCTTCACCTAGTTAACCAGATCAGCTTACCTGTACCTGGCGAACTACATTAGCCAAACGTTTGGCACAAGGATCTTCATGTTTAATTGCCTCATGCATTTCTCCTTCGGCAATTATACTTAATATTTTGGGCAGATTGGTATTGTTTGGGCCAAGAACAATTGGGTGATTACTGACAAAAGAGAAGAAACCCATTACAAATCAAAATTACAGAAGGAAATCACTCAAGCACTCATACTTTCCTATACCCTTCCTCTAACACTGAAATTTTTAATAAGGTTTTTAACAGAGTGATTATGCACTAAAATCAACTGCCTTTTTAAATTCAGTAGGAGGAAACCCAGGTGATTTTACTTATTACCTCTTCAGTTTTTCCCCATATAAATTAGAAAAAATACTTGGCTCATCTCTCAGGGTTAAGGGCCAAAAAATAGAATGCTGTACTCCAGCTGCTCTAAAAATAATGTGACTTATTAAAACAAAAAGATATTAACAAGAATAACAGCTTCTTCATACAAATTTCATTCACATACTGCAAAAGGTTTCTAAAATAAATCACAATGACAGATGGGCATTTTGAGAATAAGCCAGGAAATAAAACTCCAGGTAGGTTTACTGCAAAGAAATGTAGAAGTGAATTTAATTAGATTTCCAGAGCAGTCATTTCCAAAGGAGATGATCAAACAGCATGGTGGAAAATGGTCACTTCAGAGGCAGAAGCAGGTAAGGAACACATAGTCTTCAGGATGGCTGTTCTCAGCAAGAAGGCTCAAACATAATTATTTGTGTGAATGTGAACTTACAAGTATTTAGAAATATGACCATTGGTCCATTTCTAAAAACTCTAAGAGATGAATGGTTGTAGCCCTTGGATTTACTCATAAACTCATAAAAGTAGTAATTAAGAATGACAAAGCCTAGATCTAATATTTAGAGGAACTTGGACTTTGAAAAACATACTACCAGAGAACATGCCTTTAATGGCTTCTATAACCTCCAGGTTGTTGCAATTCTTAGATTTACTCATACACACAAAATAGTATTAATAATGCCAAGACCCAGGCCCGATCTTGATTGCCCGTCTGGTATACCTCCCTATATCACTGATTCTTAAGAAAAACAACAGAATTTCAGAGGTAAAAATAATGGTACTAACAATGTATTGGACTGGACAAAAAGTTTTTTCTGTATGATGGCTCTAGTAGTGCTTAGTTGTCTTTAACTTCATTAGAAACAATTTTGTCATTGTGGCAGCTGTCATATCAGTGTGCATTAAAAAAACTTTAACAAAATCAGTGATTTCTGTGTAGCCATTTTAATAATGAAGATGGAAGAAAAGTCACAACATTTTCAACATATGCTCTATGATTTCAATTAAGGTAAAAATGCAACTGAAACAAAGAAAAAATTTGTGCAGTGTATGGAGAAGGTGTTGTGACTCAATGAATGTGTCAAAAGTGGTTTGCAAAATTTCGTGCTGGAGATTTCTCCCTTTATGACATTCCAAAGTTGGGTAGACCAGTTGAAGTTGACAAATATCAAATCGAGACATTAACTGAGAACAATCAATGTTGTATCACCCAGGAGATAGCTGACATACTCAAAATATACAAATCAATAAAGTTACTGGTGAAAAACATGTGTCTTCCATTTTATGAAAAAAATTAAACAGACTTTTTGGCCAACCCAATACTTCAATCTCATCTACTACTAGTCATTTATACCTCAGTAAAATGGAAAGTAAAAAAAATGTAAAGCCAAATGAATGAATGAATGAATGAATGAATGAATGAATGAATTGGATGGATGAGGTGAGAGACAGAACAACAGAAGGAAGCCTTAAAACATATTCTGTAACGCCTCATCTGTTCAATTTAATTCCATAAATAACCCAAATTACATTATGAGGCAATCTTAACTGTAATATGGTTTCTTAACATGATTTATAAAGACAGCATTATTACAAACCTACAGACCTGAGGGCTGTGCATTGGAAGCAATGTTATACGTGAAGGGGAAAGAAATAAGGTCTGTTTTCTTTCTTTTTAAAAAATTATTTATGTATTTATTTACTTATTTACAGATCAAAGAGGAGGGACAGAGGAAGAGAAACATCAATTCGAGAGACACTGATCAGCTGCCTCCTGTATGCACCTCTGACTGGGGACTCATGTGCCCTGACTGGGAATTGAACCATTGACCCCTCACTTTGTGGGACAATGCCCAATCAACTAAACCACACCAGTCAGGGCTGTTCTCTTTCTTACCTTTCAATCAGATCACACAGATAACTGAAAGTCTGAACAGCTTCTTCTTTATCTTCATGTAGTGGAAGCCATGACAACCAGTGTGGTAGGACTTCTTCAATGTTCACACAGTCAGGTTTGTACTTCATAATTTTCCCTACTGCCGAGATGCAGTTCTCTGTAGCATTAACATTTTCTTTGGTCTTAGAACCGACAGACTGAATAACTCTTACCAACAGTGGGAGTGCTTCTAAAATAAACATTCAAAAAAGGCCAGTTAAAAGCTCACATTTTTATGCAAATGAGAATATTTCTTTTATCTTTGGTCCAGTTACTCATTATAGTGAGGAAATGTTAAAGTGTAAGGAATGTTTTATCTTGTCCACAGAAGGACTAACATATAATGCAAGAGAGTGGAAGACAGACTGTCCCAACAGTCAAAAACATTAGCATTTCACTAATTTATAGACCCCAAGAAGTTAGTAGCCTCTAGATTTACAGTCCTGGCCACCTCGGGGTACTTAAGTTTTTTTAAAGCTGCCTAACTATATTCTTGTGCTAAACATACAGGGGCTTCCAGTATGTTTTAAAAATCCTGTGTTGGGGCTGTGGTATACCAAACCCAAATGAAATCAAGGTGGGAAGGCTCTGATTCCATTCAGATTTCATTTCCATTTCTATGAGAATAAAAACTGTAAATTCTTAAGTGCTACAGATGGAGTTTTTGAAAAAAAAAAAGACAATAAATAAAGTAGAAATAGATAGGTAATGTTTGGGTGTATGGAAGGGAGGAAGAGGTAAAAATAAAAGGGATGCCTGGAAAGACATGCAGGTAACCAAATAAACATCAGTACCTGTACAAAAAGGACGATAGCTATCTCCACCATACTGTGCCATGACTCCGAGGCCATACGCAGCTGCTTGCCTTACTTCTGGGCTGCTGTCACATACATACTGGAGCATTGGTCTTAAGAAATATTCTGCATATTTAAATGAGGCTGGACTACAGTGTTCTATAACATCATCAAAGATGCACAATCCCCATTGTCTGTCTGGCCATGGTCTATGTGGACACTACAAAAGAGATACTCTTTCAAACTCTGAATACTGAAGTACATAGAAATGTAAAGAAATAAGTAATCACTACAAACTATTGGCTTACACAAATATTCCTGATACAGGCAACAAAAAACAATTTAGCAACAATCACAGATTTAAATAAGTACAGGTTTAAAAAAGACTTGTGTAATTTGTTACAGAATTCCACAATCTGACATTGCCATATACCAGAAAGAACTGACAGTGGCAACAATGTATATACATTCACTTTACATTTAAAAAAACTGAAATATGAGGCCATCATCCAGAATCTGGCAGCAATGGTCCCTCCACTGCCTGGACAGCCAGCTCTCTGGCTGAAACTGGCCTCTGTTCTAAGTACCTCTTTCCTGCCTGGTTTGACTGAACTATGTAATAAAGTGTCTTCCGATACAACAAAACAAAACAAAACAACAGAACAGAATCTGACTGCTGGTTGTACACAACAAAGGTCCTAAATGAATTTTTGAAGGTCCACTACAAAAAATGTAATCATTTTGTTTCACTTACTAACTTAGCAGGACATAGACAATCTGAAATAATGAAAAAATCACTTGCATGTCTACAGAATGTATTATGATTTAACTGAATTATGGAAAATCTAATTAGCAAACTTTAAGTATATATCGAGTGAGAAAATATCCAGAGTAACGCAATAAATTTGACAAAATTAAAGATGCACAGAGGAAAACTGCTAATTTCTAAGATCCATTTTAACTTGAAAGTGTAAGTTTTCAAATGGTGTAATGAAAGAACTCTAGATCAATTATCTAAAGTAACTGTCAAAGAGAGGCAACACTTACAATTAGGTTGACAATTAATGGAAGCAGCTGTTCAAACCACGGTAACACCTTTTCCTTGTAGCTACTGAATATTGAGTGTAAAATGTCTGACACTTTGGTCAGAATATAAACATCATTATCGTCCTAAAACAAAACAAAACAAAATACACCCATATGTATTAAAAGTATCCCCACTATTATTAACAGTAACATTTATTTTTAAAAGTCTAAGAAATTTAGAAAATTAAAAATTATTGTATTTTTCCCCATTACCATGTATTCCCCTTATACCCTCTCTTCCACCTCCACACATGGGCCCTGCAATCAGCACACTTTCATCACTTTCTTAAGGGCATAGCAAGAATCTAGAGACAGATTACCTCACCAATGGGTGTCATGTCTCTTAGTGCCTATGGAAAGATCAATGTGTATCCCAAGTATTGCACTTACTGCAAAGACTTTTCTTGGTACATACTTAAAAAACATGATTAATAATTATCCTAAGTTTCAAAGTTCTGAAACAAAGGTTTTTTTTACTTGAGCATTTTTTTTTTTGCAAGAAGGTTTGAATTTTGGGGTGGGATGGTGGGGAGATGTGGGATCCGATGTTGTAAGACATTACTTACAACATCTCATCCCTGAGAATGATTTGTGTACGGCATGATGTAAGCAACCTGCAGAGAATTAGGACGACCTGCATACACCAGCATTGGTCTACCAGGATGGCCAAATACCACGTATTCTGTATCCTAAATACACACTGTAAATGTGTTTGATGGTGTTAAGTGGTTTGATGGGGACAGAACCAAGTAACAAGGTGAAGAATTCTATTATATATTATGTACTGGAAGGAAATTTGCATTATTCTGTGGTACATTAGAAAGACAGCCCATATTACAGAAACACCTGGCCTTATGCCCTAGGTCATCAAGTGTGGCTTTAGGCAGTCATTTAACATCTGAGTCTGAGTTCAAGTATCTTAAGATAGCGAAGACACTAGTAATTACAAGGAGTATGTAAAAGGAAATACTAGGCAAACTCCAAAGAACTTTTATATGTGAAGTATTGCAACAAAATGCACACATAGCATCCAAAACGCAAATCAGCTAGTTAAACTATTTATTTCCTAATTTAATGACTAAAATACAAGTCAGATTCTTCTGCTAAAAATGACTGATAACTACATCAGAATGCCAAGTCCATGTATTAGAAACTTAAGCATTTGAAAATCTTCCAGGTATAAATGGTGATGTAAATTAAGTTCTGAAGGGAGTAATTTACCTCATCTTGTAGTGACTCTTCCACTTGTTCATCATAGTCTTCATCTTGTCTTTTAACTAAAACACATCCAAATAAATGTCTTTTTAAATGGTTGCCGAATTGGTCAAGGATTACATTCAGAAATAAAAATATAAAAAAGGTACCTTGCCGCAATTCTTGATTTTTAAAATGTTCTTCCAGTTTAGCTTTCAGTATACCTCCCAATTCTTCAAAGTGTTCATTATTAAGGCATCCATCTCCCATTACTTCAATGCACTAAAATGTGGTTGAGGAAAGAAAGCAACTAAAAAGATTTATGTGTTTTTTAACAATCTGAAATTAAACTTCATTAAGAATCACATGGAAACATGAGATAAATTAACATAATTCACTACCCTGGAAACCAATGATTCAGTGCATAGATACACTTGGTTTTTGTTCTTCCCAAATGCCAGTATTTAAAGAATTTTAGAAACTTTCCTTTTAAACATGTCCTTGGCATATCTTAAATACTAGGCATTATGGTAGGTGCTGAGGCTTCAAAGACAGAACAGACGAACTAGCATCTAGGAGCTCAATTACAAATATATACTCTATAAAACACAGCACTGGAGAAAAGGTAAGTCTGCCATGAAAGAGCATTATAGGAAGAGGGAGTGATATGGGCAGACATGGAAGCATGCATTCTTGGGAAAAATAGAAGAAGTTTTTAAATGTGGACAAATAAAGATGCTGGAACTCTTTTAAAACAAACTATAGAACAAACTATGGAGCTGTGAGCAACGGGGGTGACCAAGATATGGGAAGGTAAGTGATTCAAACAAAAGACAAATTAATACTTGAGAAAGGAGAATAAACTGGGAGGAAAAGAAAAAGCGACTTCCAGAACAGATCAACTGAGGCTACTTCAAAAGCACAAAAAAGAGATAAGGCAATGGGAAAAAAAGGAATTTAGTAGAGAAACTAGGATAGAAACAAGATGTGAGGTGGAGATGATACGTAAACTTCTATAATTGGATTACAGGTGAATGATGGTGGAAACCAATCAAGACTGGACTACATTACTCTTAAAGAACAAAATGACAACACCAAAATATTGAAAAAAGAACTGAACAGCCCTGGCTGGTGTAGCTCAGTGGACTGAGCACGGGCCTGTGAAGCAAGGGGTCGCTGGTTTGATTCCCAGTCAGGGTACATGCCTGGGTTGCAGGCCAAGTCCCCCGTAGGGGATGCCTGGGAGGCAACCACACACTGATGTTTCTCTCCCACTTTCTCCTTCCTTTCCCCCCTCTCTAAAAATAAATAAATATTTTTTTTTAAAAAAAGGAAAAAAGAACTGAACATATTTGGTTTTAAAAAAAAAAGAGCACACATACAAAAATCCTGCCAATGTATTAGCAAGACTAATAAATGAACACACAACCTTATATATACTTTTAAAAGAAAGATATTTACCTTTGCAAAAGAATGCATTATTTCTGAGAGGACATCTGAATCTGGTTCTGTGCCAATGGCCTTGATTAGAGCATCACACATAAAATGCCACATTTGTGTGAGATACTCAGGACCTCGAACTCGTGCACATTCTAACAGAAGAGGCATGGATTCTGCTGCTGCCACTCGAACACGTTTTATTGTTAAGGAAATAGTAATCATTATCCTCAAAAGACTGCTCTTTCATTTTGCTCACTTAAATGTTAAAGTGATCACTGAGTTAAAACATGCTCTAAGCAACCTGTTTATCTAAGACCACTATCCAAGAGCTTGTGTTAAATGTATAAAAATAGAAGACTCCCTGATCATAAGACATAACTCCTGTCTGTTCTGTCACCTGCAATACAACAAGAATGAATCTCAAATGTAAGCCAAAAGCATAAAAATGACTGTGAAAAGACCTGGGGCTCTTGGATTGCTTCCTCTACTAGCCTTTTCAGTACCCAGTAAAGATTAAGTGGCTTCTCCCTATCTAATACTTTATAAAGTAAGGTCTTGAGACTTCCTCTTAACAGTAATTCTGTTTTGTCCTCTTGTAACGGAAGTGTCTGCTGGGCAAAAGCCATCTTCTTTAAAAGATGCCACCCGGAATATTCCAAGAGGAACAACAAAGGCAGACAGATCTAGGTTTGGGTCTGGGCTCTCCCATTCTGTTTGTTTGCTTATTTATTTATAGCCCATCTATGAAATTTTATATGTGTAAAGGCATAAGAATGCACATATACATATTATTTACTATCACCAGGTCAAATAGTAAAACATTTAACATGCAGATTTACTAAGAGATGTCTTATCTCCAAATGTTCTACCCATAGTTGCAATGTAGGATTCTGTGCTACAGAAAGTTAAGTATCAGTGGGTTTCTAACCTATTAAGAAAGGCCTTACTTTTTAAAGATTACCAAAAGATATTTGGGAAAAGTAGCAATTGTATACAATGTAAACATTTGCTAATAAAACATTAATCCTTAAAATCGTTCAGTGGGTCATAGAAAACTACCAAGTAGAGCAGGGGCCCCAACCTGAGCTCTGCCTCCTATCTCTTCCCCCATCCATAGCAGGTGAGCTTAAGCCCTGCTCCCTCCTCAAAACTGATCCCTGGTGCCAAAAAAGTTGAGCACTGCTGAACTAGAGGATAGGTAACATTTCTTTTTCATGTTTTTTGGCTCAAGTGAAACAAAGGACCAAGTTTATAACCTGAAAGTATAGTTAGTGTAAATACAAACAATAATAGTGATATACCCTTCAGTTAACACAAAGTCTAATAACACTTTAACAAACTACAATTTAACTAAATCTCAACATATTTTGCAATTAAAAATTGTAGGATATCATCGTGGAAATAAAATTTCAGTAAAGGGACCATCAGTTTGACAACCTGTTCAGTGTACTCCACAAAGCCTTCCTTTAATTCCTTAGCATAGCAAACCTGAAACCAAAATATTGGAAAAGAAATCAAGTCCATGTTTATAGGTATTTTTAGTAACAAATAGCAAAATCATAAGAACCACACAATGTTGTATGCCGACTAAATGCATTTACATTTAATGCATGCAGGACTGCCAAATTAGTTATCTAACATTAAATAAAATAAGATACAATAAAATGGAAAGGGCCATGAATTAATTATAGTATACAGTCACTTAAAGTCTGAAATACTTCATATTTTTACTTGTTCAAGTTTAGCAAAAGTTTCAGCACTCTTAAAATACTCCAAACAAGATATATCACTTAAGAAAAAATAATTTAAAAAGATATAAAAACCCTAAAACTCAATTGTAGTATATCACTTACTTTATAAATCTGTAGCCGACAGGCTTATCCTATTTTGTACTTAAAAAAAAATAATTTCAGTGGTGAAATATATTAACCCTCACTATCTATAACATGTTCATAAAGAAAAGAACAGAATAAACTACTCAAAGATTACTTAGACACACATCTTACATAATACCACAGGAAATAATCATTATAAACATTTAAATTTTCCTACCATGTTTACTTTTGTGATTGAAATCATACCAGTTTTCATTTTTAATGGAATACATTTCAAGAAATAACTCCTTGGCTACCTATTTATACACTAACCACAAAAACCAAAAATTCTTGCCCTCTGTGGCTTTGTAATGGTATATAATACTCCAAAGTACTATAGTTATTGGTTATTTTCCTAATAATAGGCATTATTCAGGGTCTTTATTTTTTGTTGTCCTTTTTGATTTTGGTTATTAGAAAAAGCACTGATAATGAAGTTTTATCCACATGATTTCTTTAGGATGGAAATCTAGAAGTAGAAATGTTGGGTCAAAAGGTTTCTACGTTTTTTAAAAGAATATATTCCTACTCAAAATAATTTCTTTAGCATCGATGAAAAGTATGTGTGTTATGAGAAGTTGTTAAACATGTGTAAACATTATTATCACTTACCAGCATCTGACAAGCAGTTGATTTTTCTTCCAGTCCTGCGGTTTTAATACCAAAACTTTGCTGATCTCCAAGGTTCACAAATTCCCAACCATCATCATCACTCATATTCTCCATGTCTTGGGCTATTAACAGGGAAAATAACCAAATTCATGTTAAAATTAGTAACAAAGAGAAATTTTACAATTGCTGTCTTAATGAAGACACTTACTATCTAAAAGGGCTACTTCAGGCTTAATTGAAGCTGTCTTCATTAAAGGCCCCATCACCACTGGAAGGTACTGCTGAAATTCTTTTCCAAGGATCTTGCACATTCTGGCCCATGCTGAGATCATGTAAGAGATCTGGGCGGGGGGGGGGGGGGGGTNGGGGGGGGGGAGTTAAAATTAAATTAAAATTGACTTTAAAACAACAGATAAATAAGATATTATAAAAGAAGCCACCTACCTATTTCATAGAAATAGTGTTTTTTTTACATTCATGGCTCTTTAGGCCATTTTCTAAGGTCATAAACTTAAAATGTTCCAACAGTAACAAAATCACTGTGAACCTCTACACTGGAATATAGTCAGTCAGCAAGTGAGGCACAAGAGGAAGACTAGGATTGTATCAATTTTTTCCTACTTTCAATGAGCAATATATTGCTTTCTCTACTGTCATCTAAATCACATAAATAAAACCCACTTAACATATCAATTCCTAGGCACTAATTTTCGTGAAGGCAAACACATTTTATTTGACTTTGCATTCCTATTGCCTAGTATTCCATTCATTAAATATTTACTAACAGTCAAGAAACAATGTATCTATTTCTCCCAGATATGTTAATTTTCTGTTTAAGTGGCTGGGTCTATTTAAAACACTTCTACTGTTTTTACATAGACTTAATTACCTACAAAGTACCTATAGAGAATCTGGTTCTAATTCATCATCCCTATAACCCAGAATGATTTTTAATCCCCAATATCTATCTAGATATCTTATATGTCTATCTCACATGCATACACTTTCTACTCTTAATTTAGAAAAACAAAAAAAATTTTAAATGTATGGAAAATATAATGTGACTGTGTCAAGTCAAAATTTAATTGAACTGTTTATTGAGGGCCTGTTTTATTTAGGCATTGTGTATACTATTAAGATTAGGATGAACACATAATTATTACAAATGTTACAACACAATGTAATTATGTACCTACCATTGAAGCTTGTATTGGATGTGAAATACAAGGAGTTATTGGCCAGTTTGAGTGGGGAGTCTAAATTTATTCATAGGCAGAGAGAAGAGAGCATGGCATGTTCTAAGATCATTAGGTTCCTTATTTATTTATTATTTATTTTTTATTTAATTATTGTTCAAGTACAGTTTTCTCTTATATTCCTAGCCCACCCCCCCCCAGTGCTCCCCACCTCCCTCCCATTTCCATCCCCCCACCTTAGTTATTGTCCATGTGTCCTTTATACTTGTTCTATGAATCCTTCCCCTTTTCCCCTGTGATTCTCTCCACTCTCCCCTAAGATCCTAAGATCCCCTAAGGTTTCTGTATTTCTTTTTCTTTTGACAGAGGAGGGAACTCATGGCATTTGAAAGACCAGGGGACATCCCAATGGAGATGTTAGTAAGTATCTAGACAAATAAGTCTTGAATTTAGAGAAAGATCTGAAGTGACAAGCATATATAGGAAAACCAAAGCCATGATTATGAATGACACTGCTTAAGAGAAGTGAGAAGAAAAAACGGCCTAGGACAGAACCCTAAAGAGCAACAGAACCTTGAGAATTAGAGAAGAGCCACAAGAAACTTAAAAAAAAAGAGTCAAAATTTAATTCAACTATTTATTAAGTGACTGTTTTCTGAAATTATTGTTGTTATTATTTTTTTAGAGAAGGGAAGGGAGGGAGAAAGACAGGGAAAGAACCACAAATGTGAGAGAGTAGCCTTGCTCCCCAACCAGGGACCGAACCTGCAACCTAGGCATGTGTTCTGACCAGGAATTCAATCTGCAACCTAGGCATGTACCCTGACCAGGAATTGTACTCGTGACCTTTCACTTTGTGGGACAATGGTCAACCAACTGAGCCACACCAGCCAGGACAACTGGCTGTTTTATTTGTGTTAGGCATTATGGTGTGTATTATTATGAGAAGTAGAAGTCAAATCAGTGAAGAATGTCTCTGAAACCAGGGGCTATAGTACTTCAGGAAACCTATTACTCAATTTCTTTCCTTTCTTTCCCTTCCTTTCCTTGCTTCCCCTCCAACCCCTTCCTCTCTTTCCCTCCCTCCTTCCCTCTCCCTCTCTCTTTTTTTTAAAAAATATTTTATTTATTTATCTTTAGAGGGGAAGGGAAGGAGAGAGGAAGAGAAACATCAATGTATGGTTGCTTCTCGTGCATCGCCTGCTGGGAACTGGCCCCTGCCGGGAACTGGCCTGCAACCCAGGCATGTGCCCTGACTGGGAATCGAACCGCGATCATCTGGTTCGCAGGCCCGTGCTCAATCCACTGAGCTACACCAGCCAGGGCCCTCTCTTTCTCTCTTTTAAGTATATTTAGCCTTGTACTAGCTGCAACTCCTCAATGGATCAGGATGAATGCATGAAGGCTGCTTTACCTGAGGATCATCATCCTCCATATCACTGAAGTCTGTCTGTGTCTTCAACAACAGCTGCATCACATCCGATGCATCTTGCATGAACTAGAAAAAAGACATTTAAGAAAATCAGCAACAATATTACTTATGTATATCAAATCAGAGAGGCATTTTATGTTTCTTGTGTAATAACAAAACTTTCCCAAAAGATCTATTACATTTCCCACATGGATCGTAACCCCTCAGATATAAGTATTATGTGGAAAATTTTTCATCATATTCAAAAGACTCAGTGCTCTTTATAGAAAAATATATCTGTTCAGTCAAAGTAAACTGCAGTATAAAGATATTCCTAATGGCATCAAGTTTTGGTCTATGACTTATGCATTTCCAGCAGTAAAATAATACCAATCCAGAAAGAAAATTTTGAATTGCTTTATAAACCTATATGATTTTCAATTAACTCTGTGTTTCTGGCAATCTCCACTGTATAATCAGGCAGTGTTTTAAAAATAGTTTGAAAGCTATACACAGAGCATGAAACATAAAAATGTTTTACTGGTTAGTTCTTAGTAACCCACAGAAAACAATTTGTAAGTAAGTTAATACTTATGCTGGTTTTAGAAACCATAGTAAGGGGTTCTATGTTGATAATTCTGAGAACACAAGGGTTTGATGAATTTATTTATTTTTGGATTAGCTTTGACAACTCTTGAGATGTTGGCTGGGAAGAAAAAACACATTGGCCCAATGGCCTTTTCTAATTATTTTCTGAAAGGCTAAATTCGTCTCTTAGAGTACTTGATTCTTTTTTAGTAAACAGGAAAGCAACTGGAATGTTTCCAGGCAAATGTTTAAATAGGTCAAACTAAACATGGATCCTGAACTCCTGGACTATACATGTGGTAAGAAAAGGGAGAGATCTCAAGAGCATAACTGAGTTAAGAACCTTAATATTAACAATGGAAAAAAAATAAAGGTAACAATGTATTTTTATATAAAATAGGGGTAATGAAAAAGTAAGATAATGGGAAAAAACAAGTATCAAAAAAACCTTCTTGTACCCTAAATGCCTCCATAGAAAAATTATATACAATAATTTCCACATACTACAAAATCACTTACTTTTTCCTTTCCAACAGCCAGACCAATGAGGCTGATGCATTCAATAGTTTTTCCCCTGAGAAGTCTAAGCTCCTTCTGAACTGCATTCTCAACAATGTGCTTTAGTGATGGCATAAATAAGTCATAGTAGGGGACAAATTTTTCTTCTGCAGTATCTGCAACTGATGCAATAGATGTCACAACTTGTTCCAAAACTAACTTGGTGCCTTTTTGAATCAACTAGAAGGAAGACACACAAAATACATTACACAAATGAGAAACTGGAAGAAATACTCTGGTTTCCAAATGGTTTTCTGAAACAGTAAACAGCAACCACCCCTCAGCAGCCAGAGTGGAGATGACAGGTTCTGGAGCAAATTTAAGAATCCCTGTTGAGCTATTTATGGAAGATCCTCTTTCTTTTGTACCACGGCACTCCTTACTTATTTTTGCTTTATCTCAAAGCACAGCTAGTCCTTGAGCACAAAACTGCCACCAAGTAAATACCTATCCTTCTTATACATTTTTTCCAAGTTACTGCCTCTACCCTATATTTTGTCCTGCTCTATGTCATGGAGAAAATTCCCTTTTGGATCCATTCCTTTATCTTCTAATCTGACTCTTCTGAGAAGGGACCACTAATGATAATACTAGTGCCCTCTTTTTCACTCATTTCTCCATTCTACATCTTTAATGTAGTCATCCTTTCTGCTGCACCAAAGATCTACAGTATTCTTTGACCTTGCTAGTAACAAGTACTGCCTGGGTATTTGTCACTACCAGGTGTCAGCTAAACTTATGCTGTCACCTGGTAATACTATTTATAATTCCTAAGGATTAATTTGAATACTTGACCCAGTAACTACTTCAAGTTTTCTCCATTTTCCCCATGGAGAAAACAACACTCGCACTCTTCCCAGAGCTCCTCACCTTGTATTATAAATTCCACCATTCCTTTAAGAGGTTAACTTATTCTCTTTTCTAACTCTATGTTTAAGCCCTCTATTCAACTTATTTGTAAAATCATGTTTGGTTATCTATTCCTGTTTTAACTAGCCAACCAATCTGCCTTCAACCTGGGCCTACATCTTTATCCTCAGATAAATTCACGTTCCTTCATCATATTCCTATTCTGCTATCATATGGCATTGTACAAATTCTTTGTTTTAAACCCATTTCTTTGCCTTCTAAGACACTATATATATATTTTAAAGATTGTATTTATTTTTAGAGAGGGGGAAAGGGAGGTAGAAAGAGAGGGAGAGAAACATAAATGTGTGAGAGATATGTCGACTGGTTGCCAACACTCTCCAACACCCCCAATTGGAGACCTAGCCTACAACCCAGGCCAGGTAGCCTGGTCTGGAATTGAACAGGTGACCTTTTGGTTCCCAGGCCAGCATTCAATTAACCAAGCCACATGAGCCAGGGCTGAGACACTGTATCTTTTATTTTTTAGTTATTGAACTTATTGGAGTGACACCAGCTAATAAAATTGTATAGGTTTCAGGTGCACAAATCTATAATACATCATTGTACTGTGTGTCCACCAAACCTAAGTCAAATCTTCTTCCATCACCATTCATACTCCCTTTACCTGTTTCCACATCCTACCAACCCCTCTCCTCTCTGGTAAGCACCATACTGTTGTGCCTATGAATTTTTTTTCGCTTATCTTGTTTTGTTTTTTTGTTCTTCTTTAGACCAGTGCTATGCAAAAAGTAGTTTAAAAACCATCTGTTACAAGTTCATGTTAAAGTAGAGGAACTGAGAGTTAGAAACTTTTATACCAATTTGACTTCTGGCCAAAATGGAGGCATAGGTGGAAGCACTGTGCCTCCTCACACAACCAAAATTAAGGACAACAAAGATTTAGAAACAAAATCACAACCAGAACAGGCAGAAAACTGAACTGTGTGAAAGGCTGACAACCATTCATCCAGACAGGTAAGAGGGGTGGAGTCTGAGGCAGGTGAAGAGGGGTCCCTGTGGAAAAAGGTGGTGGTTGGCAGACCAGGGCACGCAGGCAGCACGGGGCTAGCGGACCCCAGGCGTGGGGAGGAAACGAGCAGACCCAGTGAGGAGCACAAGGTGGTTGGGTAACCAAGGTCACACATTCGTACACAGATAAACTAGGCAGAAAGAGGCAGCAAGACAGACCATGCAATCCAGGGCTATAGCAATGGAAAATAGAGCCTAAAAGCACCAAATGAAAACACTTGTGGGGGTTGAGATGCCAGGAGAGACTCCCAGCCTCACAGGGGAATTTGTTGGAAAGACCCACAGGGTCCTAGAACATGCACAAGCCCACCCACTTGGGAACCAGTACCAGAAGGGCCCAATTTGCTTGTGGGAAGCCGCAGAGGGGACTGGGATCTGAGGGAGAGCAGAGCAAGTGCCATTGTTCCCTCTCTGACCCCACTCCCACATACAGCATCATAACCCAGTGACTGGGTCAACCTGCCTGGTGAACATCTACGGCTCTGCAGCTCACTACATAACAGGCATGACCTGACCCAAAAATTATGGCTCAAACAGAAGAACAAATCAAAGCCCCGGAGCCAATACTTTTAAGTGACCAGGAGATAGCCAACCTACCAGGTGCACAGTTCAAAACACTGGTGATGAGGATGCTCACAGAACTGGTTGATTTTAGTCACAAATTAGATGAGAAAATGAAGGCTACACTAAGTGAAATAAAGGAAAATGCACAAGGAACCAATAGTGATTGAAAGAAAACTGGGACTCAAATCAATGGAGTGGATCAGAAGAAAGAAACAAACAGAAAATAATGAAGAAACAAGAATTCAAAAAAAAAAAAAATGAGGAGAGGCTTAGGAATCTCCAGGACATCTTTAAATGTTCCAACATCCGAATCATAGGGGTATCCAGAAGGGGAAAAGGAAGAGCAACAAGTGCAAAACTTATCTGAACAAATAATAAAGGAGAACTTCCCCAATTTGGCAAAGGAAATAGACTTCCAGGAAGTCCAGGATGCTTAGAGAGTCCAAAAGAAGCTGGACCTAAGGAAGAACACACCAAGGCACATCATAATTACCCAAGATTAAAATGAAGGAGAGAATTCTAAAAGCAGCAAGAGATAAAGAAACAGTCACCTACGAAAGGAATTCCCATCAGACTGTTAGCTGCTTTCTCAAAAGAGACCTTGCAGGCAAGAAGGGCTGGAAAGAAGTATTCCAAGTCATGAAATACAAAGACCTATATCCAAGATTGCTCTATCCAGTAAAGTTTTCATTTAGAATGGAAGGGCAGATAAAATACTTCTCAGGTAAGGTCAAACTCAAGGAGTTCATCATCACCAAGCCCTTATTATGTGAAATGTTAAAGGGACTTATCTAAGGAAAAGAAGATAATATGAACAGTGAAAGGACAGCAAACTCACAGTTATTAACAACCACACCTAAAACAAAAGCAAACTAAGCAAACAGCTAGAACAGGAGTGGAGCCAAAGAAATGGAGATCACATGGAGGGTTAGCAACAGGGAAGTGGGAGGAGGAGAAGTGGGAGAAGGTACAGAGAATAAGTAGCATGACAGTGGGGAGAAAATAGACAGTGGGAAGGCAAGGGTAGTGCAGGAAATGTAGAAAGTAAAGAACTTATGACACATGGACATGAACTAAAGGGGAGAAATGTGGGTGGGAGGGTGTATGCAGGGTGGAGGGGAGTGAAGAGGGGAAATGGGACAACTGTTATGGCATAATCAATAAAATATATTATCAAAAAACTTTTTTAGCAATTTAATAGTAACTTTATATCTGTTAAATAGTTAAAGGCTTTTATGTCCTTTTTATTCATTTCATTTTTATAGTAGCAATTTATTTTCATTGTACTTGATAAGTAGGACCCAATCTTCACTTTCCTTACCCACATACACTGCTGTACTAAAACCATTCAATTGTTTGTAGGTTGCCTCTCTTATTTAAGCTATAACTAACTACAAACCATTTTCTATTTGAATAGCCAGGCTGTACTTTAAAAATAACATATTTAAAGCAAAAAGAATGGAACGTGAAAGAATTCTTTTTCACATCTTTACTTCTATCACCTAGATTAGGAGAGTAGTCAACATTTTTTTCCCTTCTCTTTCATATTTAAAATTCAAACTGGTAGAAAGAAACTGCTAATGCTTCCCAAGAAATGTTTTTTAGTCACCTTTCTCCCAATTTCCAGTATTACCACCCAAGGTCCTTGAACAATGATTAAGATGGTCTTGCCTTAAATTGACTCTTCGTTTGTCCCACAATGCTACTGTGCTGATTTCCTAAAATCACATTATCATGATTTCTCACAGCAATTAAGAACATAAACTGGTTCTTCCAAGTTTAGATAAAATAGTTTAAAAATAATTTTGTGTTCAAGGCCTTCCATGTATCAATTTTACCTAACTTCTAGGCCGTTATCTTCCCTATTCCAAAACTGGCTCATTCTCTGGTCAAGCCTAGAATGTCCCTCTAACTTTCTGTTTTATATAGCCATATAGCTGAAAAGTCCCCCTTTCTCTAGTGGTCTTATTCATCAAACTGACCTAAATTAATATCTAACTAGGGAGCTTAAAGGCCTTACAACTTACCTCTTGAAGCTTAAGTACCATGATGGAATGCAGATGTTTCACCAAATTATCCAAATATGGAATAAGCAGTGACTTGGGACAGTCCTCAGTAAAGTTTATGAGAGCAGCAGCAGCATGGGCCTGCACTCGCTGATTACCTTGGTCTTCCATGGTCTGCAGCAAGGCTGCAATCACCTGTGAAATGAAATCATGTCAGCATACATTTTGAAATGTCACCACTCTTCTTAAAGTTTGAGTGTCTGAGGACTTGTTATTTACCTTCTCATGGAATTTCTTTTGGAAACCAGGTGCAAAATCTGTAGCCATCTGCCCCACAGCATTACAGGCTGCATACCTTACTCTTGGATGCTGGAATACACTCCTTGGTATTAGTAAAGGCTATCCATTTCCCATGTGAAACTGTAGTAATAATTATGAAAAAAACATTTATTGGTACTTACAGGATCCTGAAGAAAAAGCAATACAAAATTTACTATCTCATTTAGAATTCCTTCCATCTGCTGGTGGCATCCTTCACCAATGGCAGATAAAGCCATTAATCCTGCATGCCGATATTTCCAGTCAGCTATAGAAAATTAAAAATAAAAAAATAGCAAT
This sequence comes from Sturnira hondurensis, assembly GCF_014824575.4. Classification (NCBI taxonomy): domain Eukaryota; kingdom Metazoa; phylum Chordata; class Mammalia; order Chiroptera; family Phyllostomidae; genus Sturnira; species Sturnira hondurensis. The sequence goes on from NW_028074551.1 coordinate 366,522, forward strand.
GAGACATTACAAACATGTCATTCCAGTAGAAGCACAAAAAGTTCTTATTTTGAAAAGAGTAACAAAATATTTTTATACATTTATTTATTTTAAAAAACAGGATAGTCCTGGCTGGTGTAGCTCAGTGGATTGAGCATGGGCCTGTGAACCAGAGGATCACAGTTCAATTCCCAGTCAGGGCACATGCCTGGGTTGCAGGCCAGTTCCCAGCAGGGGATGCATGAGAGGAACCATACATTGATGTTTCTCTCCCTCTCTCCTTCCCTTCCCCTCTAAAGATAAATAAATAAAATCTTAAGAAAAAACTGGATAGAAAAAGTAGGACTGACTAGGTCATTTCATTGTATTGTTAACTGTGGTTATGTCACATAATCATTTCTATGCCGAGAGTTAAAAGGCAATATATGAAAGCTAAGAGCTTTAGTATTAGTATTTATAAATTACTCATGATGAAGAGACTTTTCTCCTAATACTTTACTACAAGCAATAAATATCTGGATTTTCTGTTTCACACACTCCTGTTTATTGAATACAGATTTACTGATTCCCACAATAGTATTTCCTTAAAAAGAAAAAAAGCCAAGGAGAAAAAATATTGCTTTAAAATAATTTTTGTTTAGTAATGTGGTAAATAAATATGGGTGAACCTTATTTGTATTCTAATATTAATAATGTATATGTGCTTTTTGGTTAACAGAACATTAGTTAAGCAATGCTTATTTTTACTAGACTTCATATCCTATTCTAATATATAATTTCCATGACTCCCACTTCTAAATATTTATATATTATTGTTCACCTTAGGCTGTTTCAATTTCCTTGTAGAACAAGGCAAAATATACATGCATACAAGGCAGGGGAAAAGCAGGTTTACAATTTTGAGTACAGGAAACAAAGAATGTACACTTGCATTATTAATTATTGTATTGTTTCCCATATGAACACACATAACAAAAGCACTGTGGAATCCTCAGCAATTTTTAAGACTGTAAAGCAATCCAAAGGGAAAGTTCAAGAACTGGTAGTATAAGAGTTAAGCATGTTGTAGAAAAATCCTAAAATATATCATACTTAATTTTTCACTTTGGAGAGTCCAAAACCCACGTAAAGAGAACTCTAATGAAAACTAATTCTACTGTAGAGATTTTCTGATAAATCTGCTAATGTTGATCTTAAGCATTAAAACTTTATCACTCATAATGACATTATGTTTTAGCCCTAGCTGGTGTAGCTCAGTGGATTGAGCACAGACCTGTGAACCAAGGGGTCGCCAGTTTGATTCCCAGTCAGGATGTAATGCCTGGATTGCAGGTCAGGTCCCCAGTAGGGGGGCACTCGAGAGAAAACCACACATTGATGTTTCTCTTTCTCCTTCCCTTCCCCTCTCTTAAAATACATAAAATATTAAAAAAATGTTTTAATTATATAAATCTTTAAGTACATTTTATTGACAGCATATCAATATAGTATATTATACTATTAACAGTTGTCTCATTTTTGCTCCCCTTTATCACCCTTCCCTTCACTGTCCATGGGTTGTACATGTAAGTTTGTTGGCTTCTTCATTTCCTATGCTATTCTTAACCTCCCTTGTCTATTTTGTACCTACCAATTATGCTTATTCCCTGTACCTTTTTCCCCCAATTCTGCCCCTTTCCCCCAAATGATAACCCTCCATGTGACCTCCATTTCTGTGATTCTGTTCCTGTTCTAGATGTTTTCTTAGTTTTTGACTTTTAGGTTTAGCTGTTGATAGTTTTGTTTGTTTCCATTTTACTGTTCAGTTTATCTTTTTCTTAGATAAGCCCCTTTAACATTTCATATAATAAGGGCTTGGTGATGACGAACTCCTTTAACTTGACCTTATCTGGGGAGTACTTTATCTGCCCTTCCATTCCAAATGATAGCTTTGCTGGATAATGTAATATTGGATGTAGGTTCTTGCTTTCCTGACTTTGAATACTTCCATCCAGCCACTTCCTGCATGAAGGTTTTTCTTGAGAAATCAGCTGATAGTCTTATGGGAACTCCTTTGTAGAAAACTCTCCTTTTCTCTTGCTTTTAAAATTCTCTCCTCTTTAATCTTGGGTAATGTAATTATGAAGTGCCTTGGTGTGTGCTTCCTTGGGTCCACCTTCTCTGAGACTCTCTGAGCTTCCTGGACTTCCTAGAAGTCTATTTCCTTTTCCAGATTGGGGAAGTTTTCCTTTGTTATTTCTTCAAGTAAGTTTTCGACTTCTTGCTCTTCCTCTTCTCCTTCTGGCACCCCTATGATTAGGATATTGAACATTTAGTGTTGTCCCAGGGGTTCCTTAGCCTTTCCTCAGTTTTTTGAATTTGTTTCTTCATTCTGTTCTGATTAGATGTTTATTTCTTCCTTTTCCCCTAATCATTGATTTGATTCCCAGTTTCCTCCCTTATCTGTTGGTTCTTTGTGTATTTTCCTTTTTTTCAGTTTGGATAGCCTTCATTTCTCCCTTTATAATGTGACCATACTCAATCATTTCTTTAAGCATCCCAGTTACCAGTGTCTGCATCTGATAGGTTGTCTATCTTGTTGTTCTTTATTTCTTTTCAGGAGTTTTGATCTGTTCTTTCATCTGGGCCATATTTCTTTGTCTTAGTGCACTTGTTACGTTTAAGGAGCAGATTCTTAGATATTCAACAGGGCAGGGCCACCCACTTAACTACACTGTGGCACTATATGAGGGGGAGGGGTCAAAGAGGGAACAATGCTGCTTCCTAGCTTGCTTGATTCTTGTCCCACTTTTGGTCACTTCCTTTGCTTCCTACAAGTGGATTGTGCCCTTTCACATGCTGATTCCTGGGTAGGTGGGCTTGCGTATATTCTAGGACCCTGTGGGCCTCTCCAACAAACTTTCCCATGAGACTAGGAGTTTCTCTCACTGCCACCACCCCCACAGTTTTTTATAGCTACAGGTTTTGAGGCTTTATTTCCCCATGCTGGAACCCTGGGTTGTGAGGATTGTCTTGCGCCCCAGTTGTTCCTTCCAGCTTATCTGCACTCGAACGTGGGCTGTTGTGGTCCACCAGCCGCTGCCTTGCTGTGCTTCCTCTCTGACCCAGCTTCACATCTCCACCTCTCCTATCAGCCTGGATGAATGTTTCTTCCTTAATTCCTTGGCTGTCGGACTTCCAAGTAGTTTGATTTTCTGGCAGTTCTGGTTGTTTTTTTTTTTTTTTTTTTTTTTTATTGGTTGTTATCCTTCTTTTGGTTGTGCAAGGAAGCAATGTGCATCTACCTATGCCTCCATCTTGGCTGGAACTCCCTCTAAATCAGAGATGTCAAACTCATTTTCACACATCAACCTTTTGGCCCTTCAAAGGGCCAAATGTAATTTTAGGACTGTATAAATGTAATTACTCCATAACAGTTAAGTGAGAGCTTGGCACTGCCACCAGGTAGAAACAAGGTGCTGGGCTGGATGAAACAAGGTGGAGGGCCATGTTTGCCACCTGTGCTCTAAATGATATAGATTTGTTTCAATTATTCAACATACCATTAAGCCAAAATTGAGACAACTGGGGAATAATAGTTGTAGGAATCTAATATGTCAATCAGTATCTGACACTAATCACTGCATACTAAACTTACCAATTAAACTTAAAGAAAAGCAATGAATATTTACTGATAGAGAAAGATGTCTATTCTTGATTCAGAGATATGCCTCATATATTCTCAATGTGCAAGGTTTCTTCAATGCTGCATAAAATGTGATGATGGGATGTTATGGGGATTTGGAAATGGTTTTCCTTCTCTGAACTTATAGATTAAAAAAATTTTGCAATTCATTTTTTAAAACAGACAAAAAAATAAAGTGGGGTTTACGTTAGCTAAGAACTATGTACCATTTACCATTGTTAAAGTACTTTTCACCAATATTAAGTACAGCTTTGGACTCTAATCCCTATTAAGGCTATAGGGTATGATTGCTTGCTTGCTTGCTTGATTATTTAGCCTCACCTGAGCACACACTTAAGAGCAAGGAGAAGGGAAGGAGAAAGACAGAAAGTGAAATACCAATAATAGAGAGAAATTTCCATCAGTTGCCTCTTGAACATGCTCCAACTGGGGACTGAACTACCGACCTTTTGTTCTGTGGGTGGACGCCCAATCAGCTTAGCCACAGCGGTCAGTGCTTGAGTACTTTTAATAGAGGAAAAATATTTTTGGCGTAAGAGTAAAGAGTTGGAAAGACAACTAACAAGAATTTTATCAGTATAATTTAAAATCAGGTTAAAGAAAATATAAAAAAGATAAAGATTAATTTTTAGACACAATCTAAGCATTTGTTAGAGCTTATGATTTAGAAGCCCCTTTTCAGTATTCTATCATTTGAAAGAGTTATGGCTTACGATTTTGAAGCATTTGCATAATGTGTTCCTTGATCATTGGCAAAACGAGCTTTCCACCAAGTCCACAAGCCATTCGGTCCAAAGCACTCTCACCAGCAACTGCATTGCTACACACCAACAGAATTTAATGTTCAAAATACACAAGAATAGTACATGTTATTAAACTAGGATTGAAAAAGAGTAAGTCAAGGAGTCTTGAATATATGTAGTAAGTTGTGGGTTAAAAACCTTAAAGCTAAAAGGGGGAGGAAGGCAAATAAAATCATCACGATTCATTGTAGTTTAAAAACTCCTATGTCTGCATCTTATTTTTTCAAGGCTTTCTCCCTTCTCTTTTTACATGCACAAACCCCTCACTAGCTAAAACTTAGCTTCTGGATACTCTGAAGACTCAGGAGTCTGAGCAGGGCATTTAGAAGAATCTAAATGTTTCTCATTTCCTGGATATATATCCTTTAAACTTATCAGTGAACAGAACACAGAAGACTGAGGAGGTGCTGAGACTGTACATAACTTTTTTCCTCACTGTAAGCTTATTTATGTTTAAAGAGGTATAAATTGCATTGTCAAAAATTACATATAAGTAAAACTCCATTCCAGTGTTTTCGCTGAAAACTGAAGAAAATCTGGCATAAAAGTTTCTGTACTTTCTTAGAACTTCAAGATTAAATAGAGAGTTTGTCATGTGCATAATTTTTAACTGTTTTGTGAGGACAAGACTATACAGGATGGACAAAAGTAGGTTTACAGTTGTTCGTATGGAAAATAATACAATAAACTCGTTTTGTTTACACACAACTATAAGCCTACTCTTGCCCACATCTGTATATAAAGATAAAGCTACAAATGATCTTTAGAAGAGGGTCTTAGACTTAAAGTGATCTTGAAAATATATTCATGGTCATTTACTCGCAGATAAGAAAATTGTACTCCTATGGTCCAGAAAAAAAAAGCTTCATAAACTATATAAAGTCAAGTGCCTTTTACAGGGAAAATTACGGCCCAGGTAGCAGAACATTACAGTAACTGAAATGGAAAAAGGAAACTCGATCCCGAGCCCTACTAGGTTATATCCAGTGAAGGACTACCTTCATACAATCCAACACAGTATTTAAACCAGAAGTCAGTCATTTTTAATGATGGCAATTAGCCTCAGAAACTACCATATATTCTCTAAGTGAAATGTCTTTCATTTCTAGTATTGTTATAGTTAACTTATACTGACTACCAGCCTTTCAGGGGAATAATTTGTTCTTTTTAAAGAGATAGTATGATGCCCTAGGAAGAGTAAGAGAGATGGTATTAAAGCCCAGTCTACCAATTGGTTATGTAATCTTGAACAAATCACTCAACCTTCTCTCTCTATTCGCATCTAATATGATGATATACCTTTATGACTATTGAAAGAATCTATTAAATCAGCAGAGTTCTGAAGTGTTGTTTTATGTACATGTAAAGGGTCATCATTGCTATTGGACAGTGAATATAGACTTTGGTTGACTTCTCCACAGGAATCAGTATTCATGGGGGACTTGTAAGTCACAACAAGTAAAATAGTAATTCCAGTGGTACTGTCACCTACTGTTCAAATCTTGCCATTACTGTCTCCTCTCTAGCCTCAAGTTAAATTGTATTATATTAGGAAAATAAGAAGTTTCACTGGGAACTGTGCTGAAACAACCATTCTAAATGAAGCATGCGCATATAAAGGCATTTATCACAATAAAGCTTCTTTATATATATGTTAAGATACTCAAAATAAAAAAATCTTGAAGAAAATTTAGAGTAAAATGGTGATGCGGAAATGCATACAACAGAAACCCTACATGTCCCATATGCTAAACTTAAAAGTTTAACTTCAGATTATAGAATACATTAGGAAAGAGATCTCTCACTGCCACCTGATGCTGCTTTTCCCTGTCAAGGAACCTCCACAATGTATTTGGTATATATGATTACCTGTCAAAATCATCATCTTCTAGTTCATCTGCATTTGCCCAGTCCTCGTCCTCTTCCAGATCAACCATCATTGCTAACATCTGAGGAACTAAAGGAAAAAGTAATTCACACTTGAAGACCACTGCTTTTTTCCTGCCAATACAATCATTTACACACAAGAATTTTAAGAAGTAAAAAACAAAAAATTTACTTTGCCTCTAAAAGAGCGAAACAAAAAAACTATTTGCCTATGTCCCCAACACCTGTTTTGTTAAATTTTAACCTTTTAGGGAGGGCCACATTTGCTTTAGATCTTATTCTTTTTAAGAAGTAACATTAAGGGAAAAACTCAAACCTTCCATGTTCTATTGCATTCTCTTCCCCATTAGGCATAAGTGAGCTCCATGACAAAATAAATAGCTCTATTCGAGAACTGTTTTTACATGTGAACTACAGATCTCAATATGTATATACAAAGATACTACTATTTCAAGCTTTTATTTTTTTATTTAAAATTTTTTTATTATTTATATTTTTTATAGATTTTATTTCTTTATCTTTTAGAGGGGAAGGGAAGGAGAGAGAGAGAGAAATATCAATGTATGGTTACCTCTGGTGTGTCCCCCACCAGGAACTGGCCTGCAACCCAGGCATGCGTCCTGACTGGGAATCGAACTGCAATTGTCTGGTTTGCAGGCCTGTGCTCAATCTGAGCTACACCAGCCAGGGTTCAAGCTTTTATTTTTTATATAATCTATGGTATCATACTATATGGATCTCTGGCAGTTTTCTTTTTTCTCAACACACGTGGATTTTATTTACTTCACAGCAATGCATTGCACCAATGCTTTCCTGTTGATGGACATTTTGGTTTTTTCCAATTACAAAATTTGCTTTGATGAAATTTTTATACTTAGTTCCTTGAAAAATGTTAGTTCAAGACACGAAATTGCTGCAGGTATCTTCATTGGTATTAAAAATCACTGAACTTCATTCCATACTGGTTGCACAAGCCTATATTTCTAAGTTTAAAAGGCCTGTTTTATTTCACAACAATGTGTGAAGTGGCCAGGAGCTGTGAAAAAGTCTTCTAACCATATCCTTTATCAACACTTGATATTGTCAAAGTTTCTAACAAGTCATATTCCACAATTACACTTGTTTTTATTGAGAAGGTGCAGTGTTCTTTAGTTATTTCAGATTCTTCTTTTGTAAATTTCCTGTTACTAACCTTTGTCTAATGTCCAGATACCAAATCTTTGTTGATTGTGTGCATTGCAATTATTTTCTTCCAGTCTGTAACTTATCTTTAATTTCACTTATGGTATACTTGGTCAAAAAATTGTTTTTCTTTTAGCAAATTTAGCAATGTTTTTGCACCTATCGTTTCTGATCCAGTCTTTGAAAATACTTCCCTACTATCAACCTTTACTTTTAAAATGTTATCTGTATTTAGTTTTTATCAGTCCCAATTGATTGTTATAGAATATTTAAGATTGGTATACTTTTTTAGATAGAAATAACCAGTCGCCACAATGACCTTTCATGAATCATCTTTTTAAATCAGCTTCTGCTTTCCTGTGAGTGGATCTGCTCCCACTCCTAAATCTTCACAGCTGACAGGGCAAGATGTCTATTTTGTTTGTAAAAATTATCTTGGCTACTCCAGGCCCCATTTTCTTTGACTTGGAATTTCAGGATCAATCTTATGACCAACTCTATTGGGGTTTTGACTGAAATTATATTAAATTTATAGTTTAATTTGAGGAAAGTTGATATTTAGTTCTGTTAATGTTTTAGTTTTCAATATCTTATCCAATTATCTCCAAAAAATTCTTAACATCTTCTAAGTGATTTCCAGGTATCACATGTTATGCCTGTTATCACATGAGGATTTGGAGAGCTGAAGCAAATTCATCAAGTTGAGTACAAACACATAGAGATGCACTTTCCCAAACTCTTCTGATTTTGAAAGGACATTCATTGTATCAACAAATCTGTGAACTTACACAACTCTCAGCAAATTTATTTAACAATTTTTCCACATTAATATAAACTATTTAAAGATCTTTGACTTACTAGTCTGTGCAACAATATTGGTATGTTTTCTTAACATAGCAGCTGCAGTCTCAGAGAGGGTCACAATTACTTCAAGGGCAAGCTGGCGTTGCATGTTATTGAGGCTAGTGTCTCCACACAACTACAAAGACACATTTGCATACATTTAGTAGTTTACTCACTGAAAATAATAAACAGAACATTTACTGGAGTATTTATTTTACCTTTAGACTTAGCTGTAAAGTAGCTTCCAAGTGAGGACGCAAATACTTTGGAACAGTATCTGCAATCTCAACAAGGGATTTAAGGACTGAATCATCATTCTGGTAACATGAATCATTTACAGCCTAGAAAAGATAAAAGAGAATTTTAAAAAGTCTGTGGTCAAGAGTCACTTTATGATGACTCATTAGCTAAAACATTAAGAGGCAGACAATAGAGAAATACTGTTAGAATATTTTTCACTAAGTAACTCAGAACTCTACATTATGCAAATGTTTGTTCCACCTACAGCCCCGTGTACACCTCCTCCTTTTAACTAATATTAACTAGAAACATACAAAATAAGGATTTAATTCTAAGTCAATATTAAAATCAGTGAAATTACAATAACCACCACAGTGAAACTTAAGGCTATCAAGGAATTTTTTTCATAACCAAAAGGAGTCCCTTTCCTCTATCCTTCCTACATCCATGCCCTAGTCTTTTTTATACATACAGTAAATACATTTGATACATTTAAAGTGTCCCATGTTACCCAATTTATTTCTCTTTGATGTCAAGCTTGGTCACCATAGTACTTAAGTGTGCATTTTGTATTTACCACTGCCTATTTCAGAGTGACAACTCCTAGAAGTTTTGTCTAACATTTTAACTTACTCTAAATTCAGAGGAACAAAATCTGAAATCAGGCTTAGTGAGTAATTTAAGATGTTTTGTTAATAAAAACTGCTAAAACAGAATGGAACAGTTAATGTTTGGTCACTGACCTAAACTATCTTTTCAGTTTGATGTCATAGGGATAAAAGTTTCTACTAAATCCTTTGACCCACGTAGGATGTTTCAGTTTTAGCTCCTATAAATCCTTTAACCCATTACTCAACAGGGTTGCTATTTCTCCTACCAGGTATTTTCTTGACTGTCATGGCTGAAGATGGGCAAAAGCCAGGAGTACTAGATAGTCTGCATCTGTGACACAAATGCTTCTGAGGAACTTACAAGACTTTCTTATCATGTGTTTTTCATGATCATACATGTTTGACACTTACAAAAACTAAAAAACTCATAATTATCTGAACCTAGAACCTAACCCACAAATTATTTTTTGCATTATTTTAAAAATGTACCCCTCCTAAATGTAAATACTGTACAAATCAAGAATAAATACTTTTATTTTATTCAAAACTTTACCACTTCTGGAAATCAAATCAGTAGTAAGTAGTAACAGCAACTGTGGTGTTTGACTTGTCAACGAGACCTCTATATCTGTTCGCTCACATTTTTAGCTCTTACATTTGCATAGATCACTTTAAAAAAACACCTCATCTACTATGTCTCTTATGGTAGTCACGCCCTAGAATTTGTATGTGGAAAGCATGCCATTTTTTTATTATATGTTACTTTCTTTTTATTTCCTCTTTGAATATTTTAAAATGTGTATTGATATTTTAAAAACATGTACATATGTGAGATGTTATCTATGCATTTCATTTTAGGACAGAATATGAAAAGTTACAAAGTATTTGTTATAAAATGGCTTGGGGTTTGACAAAGCTAAGAATAACTGCTCCAACTCAGCCAATCTTATTTTATCTTCTCACTGAGGAAGAAGGTGTCCTTAAAATAATAACTTATTCTCAACATCCAATAATGGGAATTAACCATAAACTACTTACTTTATAATACAAACTATTAAACCCTCTGGGTAACAGTAAAAACTGCAGTCTTATCTGGGTGTGAATCATACATGATTCTACCACTAACCAACACTGTGACCTTCGTTTCACCTTAGGTAAAATGATTCTTAGGCTAATTTCACAGGTTATTTGGTTGATCCAATGGGAATAACCTTTGTAATTATATATTCAATAAGCATAAGTTGTTTATATCATTTGCATTATAGAAAAATTCTGAAACTCTAACCTAAATATTTGAAGAGACTAAGAATCTATCAAAACTAGGAGACAGATGTAAGTTCAATGGGGACAAAGACCTGCATATTTTGTTCACTGCTGTATCCCCAATGCTTAGTAACACCGCACAGTAGGCAATCAATATTTACTAAATAAATGAACGCACTAGAGAACTCTGATGTGAATTTATTAAATTACAGAAACTAATAAAAATATAATTATCACCTATTTTAAACAATTTTCTTACCTGTAAGAATCCAGGTAACAAATCTGCAAAATGTTTGAACAGAGCAACATTATGCTCATTTGCAAGTATAAATGCAGCTGTAGCTCTAGCAGATAATGTTCGGATCTAAAATGAAGAGAGTAAAAAAATAACAAACACGAGACATTGAAGATGGATGCCAAGTTTAAGTTTTTTTACACAAAATGAAATTTTTCTTTATCGGTAAAACTAGTAATTTTCCTTTAGCAGTAAAAACTAGTATTTATACTTTAAAGTATTAAAGACAATCTCCAAATACATAAATTTCTTTCACAAATTAGATATTATCCTAAATTAGATGTTAACATTAATGAAATGAAAAGTATTCACCGATGGATGTTCCTGATCTTGCATACACTGAACTAACATCCGTTTGATGACATCTAAGTAGTGCTGCTGTTGGTTCCCAAAAATTCCAGGAAAGTTCCTAAAAAATGATCCAAAGTGGTTTTTAAGAAGTACATTACATGTTAGTTAAAATATCAACTAGAATATCTAATTAAATGTCTGTATGACTCGAAGATTGTGTATTAGTACTTAAGGATGAATACCCATCCTCCTTCTAAGCAATCCTCTTTTGGTGTTGGATGAATGGAAACAAACACAATAAAGAGGATTAGTCTGGGAACTTGGAGAGACCCAGTCGTACAGGACTCAGTCACCCACCCTAGTCCAATATTTTATTCTTATTACTGTCTCTGTTAGAAGCTAACTTAGAGGACAGGACAGGAGAAGAGCAGTTTCAGGTAGTATTGTAACAACCATGCTTTCTGACATTCTGGTCCTAGTCTTGGTGATCCAGGGCAGTTTAAGTTCTGCTCTACTTTAAATTAGGTAAATACTTTTACTTCATCCTCTACTCTAGATTACTGACATAAATAAGATACATTTGACAAGGAAAGTAGACAATGGTTTTAATATATACCCTATCCTCTTCGGATGTTCAAGGTATATCATATTGAAAAAAATGTGTATGATATTTAAAAGTTATAAATCTACTTATATTGTAAATGCAGTATACTGTATTACATAGCAGGGTGGAATTTTTTTTAGTGCAGATAGTTTTTGCATTCTAAGCCTTGATCATCTCCTTATAAATACAGTTTATTAAAATGTTACATTTTATAAAGCTTGGCTGTAGAAGACCCAGAAAACAATGGGGATTCATGAGCATTTTCTCTTCTTCAAGATGTCATTATTAAAGCAGCTTTCTCACAGTTACATTTAGTACTGTGTCAATCTCCAAATAAAGCAGAAGAAACCATTCCAGAAACTTTTTCACAATAATAAAAAACAGGAAAGAAATCAAGCTCCAGAAACCTTATATACAAATGAGGATCATAATATGAAATACAAAGATTTTTTTTCAGCTTTACTTCCAAATCAAATACAAAGTTTATTGAAGGTATTATGTTAAGTGTAAAAAGTTGTTAGGAACTTTGCAGAAACTTCTGGCAAAGATGGAGGTGTAGGAGGATAAACTGTGATTCCTTGCAAAACCAAAAGGAGGACAAGTTCAAAAACAAAAAACAACCTGAACTGACAGAAAATCACACTAGATGGAAGTCTGACAGCCAAGGAGTTAAAAAAACATTCATCCAGATCAGAAGGAGGGGCCAAGATGGGCAGCCTGGTGAAGAGGGACTCAGAGAAAGCTGGCAGCTGGAGAACTGGGACTGGCAAAGTGGTGGCCCATATTTGCCTGTAGATAAACCTGGAGGAACAATGGGGGAACGAGATAGACTATGCAACACAGAGTCCCAAGGTGGGGAAATAAAGTCTCAAAACTTGACTGAAAAAACCGGTGAGGGTTGAGGTGGTGGGAGAAACTCCCAGCCTCACAGAGAGTTCATTGGAGATACCCACAGGGTGTTAGAATGTACACAAAACCAACCACCTGGGAAATATGCACTAGAAGGGCCTGATTTGCTTGTGGGTAGCTGAGGAAGTGACTGAAAACCAGCAGAGAACAGAACATGTGGCATTGTTCCCTCTCAGATCCCTCCCCTACATAGAGCACCAAACCCAATGATGTGCGTTGCCCAGCCCCGGAAAATAACTAAGGCTCTACCGCTCTGAATGTAATAAGCCCGCCAAGACAAAAAAAAAAAAAAAAAAAAAGGGCCTGAATGAAAGAACAGATCAAAGCTCCAGAAAAAATACAGCAAAGCAATGAAGAGATAGCCAACCTATCAGATGCAAAGTTTAAAACACTGATAATCAGGATGCTGATAGAACTGGTTGAGTATGATCACAAAATAGAGGGAAAAAAAAGTGAAGACTATAAAAGCTGAAATAAAGGAAAATGTACAAGGAACCCAACAGTGATAGAATGGATACAGGGACTCAAATCAACGATTTGGACCAAAGGAAGAAATAAACAGAGACTTCCGGCCATGATGGAGGTATAGGTAAAAACACTGTGCCTCCCCGCACAACCAAAATTAAGAACAACAAAGATTTAGAAACAAAAACACAACCAGAAAAGACAGAAAATTGAAATGTATGCAAGTCCAACAACTATTCATCCACACCAATAAGAGGCACAGAGTGGCGGCTAGTGAAGAGGGGTCACGGCAGGAAAAGGCAGTGGCTGACAGACCTGGGTGCATAGGCAGGAATGCCAGCGGTGTGGTGCTAGCAGACCCCAGGCCCGGGGAGGAAACGAGCAGACCCAATGAGGTGCCAAAGGCCGCTGCCTGTCATAGTCACACATTCGAGTGCAAATAAACCAGGCAAAAACTGGCAGCAAGACAGAATGCACAACCCAGGGCCCAGCTCCAGGCGATAAAGCATAAAAGCACTGATTGAAAACACTATTGTGGTGGAGATGCCGGGAGAGACTCTCAGCCTCACAGGAGAGTTTGTTGGAGAGACCCACAGGGTCCAAGAACCTACACAAGCCCACCCACCTGGAAACCAGCACCAGAAGGGCAGAATTTGTGCGTGGGAAACAGCAGAGGGGACTGAAATACAAGTGGAGCAAGTGCCATAGTTCCCCCCCTAACCCCACCCAACATATAGCATCATACCCAAGTGACTGGGTTGACCTGCCCTATGGAACACCTAAGTCTCCGCCCCTCATATGTAACAGGTGCGACCTGACCAAAACATTATGGCTCAAACAAAAGAACAAATCAAAGCCCCAGAGCCAATACTTTTAAGTGACCAGGAGATAGCCAACCTATCAGATGCACAGTTCAAAATACTCGTAATCAGGATGCTCACAGAACTGGTTGATTTTGCTCGCAAATTAGGTGAAAAAATGAAGGCTACACTAAGTGAAATGAAGGAAAAGCACAGGGAACCAAAAGTGATAAAAAGAAAACTGGGACTCAAATCAATGGAGTGGACCAGAAGGAAGAAAGAACAAACAAACAACAAAAAATGAAGAAACAAGAATTCAAAAAAATGAAGAGAGGCTTAGAAACCTCCAGGACATCTTTAAATGTTCCAACATCCAAATTATAGGTGTACCACAGGGGAAGAGGAACAGCAACAAGTGGAAAACTTATTTGAACAAATAATAAAAAAGAACTTCCCCAATCTGCCAAAGGAAATAGACTTCCAGGAAGTCCAGGATGCTCAAAGAGTCCCAAAGAAGGTGGACCCAAGGAAGAACACACCAAGGCACATCATAATTACATTAGTCAAGATTAAAATGAAGGAGAGAATTCTAGAAGCAGCAAGATAGAGAGACAGTCACCTACAAGGAGTTGCCATCAGACTGTCAGCTGATTTCTCAAAAGAGACCTTACAGGCAAGAAGGGGCTGGAAAGAAGTATTCCAAGTCATGAAATCCAAAGTCCTACAGCCAAGATTGCTCTATCCACCAAAGCTTTCATTTAGAATGGAAGGACAGATAAAGTGCTTCTCAGATAAGGTCAAGTTCAAGGAGTTCATCATCACCAAGCCCTTATTATATGAAATGTTAAAGGGACTTATCTAAGAAAAAGAAGATGAAAAATATTAACAGTGGAAGGACAGCAAACTCACAGTTATTAACAACCACACCTAAAACAAAAGCACACTAAGTGGACAGCTAGAACAGGAGCAGAGCCACAGAAATGGAGATCACATGGAGGGTTAGCAACAGGGGAGTGGGAGGAGGAGGAGAGGTGGGAGAAGGTACAGAGAATAATTAGCATAGACGGTGTAAAGAAAATAGACAGGGGGAGGGCAAGAGTAGTGTGGGAAATGTGGGTGGGAGGGGGGGTGGAGGGGAATTAAGGGGGGAATGGAAGAACTGTAATTGCATAATCAATGAAATACATTATTTAAAAAAAATAAACAAACATTCAATCAGAACAGAATGAAGAAACAAGAATTCAAAACAATGAGGAGAAGCTTAGGAGCCTCCAAGACAACTTTAAATTTCCAATATCCAAATTATAGAAGTGCCAGAAGGAGAAGAGCAAAAAATGAAAAACCTATTTGAAAAAAATAAGGAAGGAAAACTTCCGTAATCTGGAAATGAAATAGTCTTCTAGGAAGTCCAGGAAGCTCAAAGAGTCCCAAAGAAGGTGGACCCAAGGAAGAACATACCAAGGCACTTTATAATTACATTATTCAAGATGAAAGAGGAGAGAATTTTAAAAGCAACAGGAGAAAAGGGGAGTTGCCTAAAAGGAGTTCCCATAAGACTGCCAGCTGATTTCTCAAAAGAAACCTTACAGGGAAGAAGGGGCTGGAAAGAAGTATTCAAAGTCATGAAATGCAAGGACCTACCTCCAATATTACATTATCCAGCAAAGCTATCATTTAGAATGGAAGGGCAGATAAAGTGCTTCCCAGATAAGATCAAGTGCAAGGAGTTCATCATCACCAAACCCTTATTATGCTATGTTAAAGGGACTCAATCTAAGAAGAAGATCAAAAATATAAACAGTAAGCCCTGGCTGGTGTAGCTCAGTGGACTGAGTACGTGCCTATGAACCAGACAATTGCGGTTCGATTCCCAGTCAGGGCACATACTTCGGTTGCAGGCCAGTCCCCAGCGGGGGACTCTCATGAGAGGCAACTATACATTGATATTTCTCTCCTTCCCTTCCCCAATAGAGATAAATAAATAATTTAAAAATATATATATAAACAGTAAAAATGACAACAAACTCACAACTGTCAACAACCAAATCTAAAAAAACAAACACAAAAATGAACTGAGCGAACAACTAGAACAGGTATAGAATCACAGAAATCGAGATACTTGGAGGGTTATGAGCAGGGAAGGGGAGGTGGAAATAGCAGAAGAGATATAGGGAATAAGTAGCATAAATAACAGGTAGAAAATAGACAGGGGAGGCTAAGAAGAGTATAGGAAACTGGCTGGTGTAGCTCAGTGGATTGAGCATGGGCCTGTATACCAAAGGGTGGCAGATTTGATTCCCAGTCAGGGCACATGCCTGGGTTGCAGGCCTAGTCCCTGGTGAGGGGCTCCCAAGAGGCAACCCGACACTGATGTTTCTCTCCCCCTTTTTCTCCCTCCCTCTCCTTCTCTCTAAACATAAATCAGATCTTTAAAAAAAAATAAACTCATTTAAAAAAAAGAGAATAGTATAGGAAATGTAGAAGCCAAAGAGCTTATATGTATGACCCATGGACAGTAACTAAGGGGGGGCAACGATGCTGGTGGGAGGGGTGTGGAGTGCAGAGGGGAATGAATGAGGGAAAATGGGACAACTGTAATAGCATAATCAATAAATTATATTAAAAAACTAAAAAAAAAGTTAAGTTAGACTAAAAAAATCAAATGTTCTTTGCATATTCATGACGTTCAACTTTAAAAAATAAAAAATGAGATCAGTGTATATACCAGAAAATGTGAAGGGCGGCTTCTCGCAATCCCACATTTTGAGAGCTGACTGAATCAAAAAGGAACTTCAAACCTTCAGGCCATTGGTTGTTACCATCCTCATCTAAAAACAAAAAAGTCCAGGCATAAAGTATGTAAGTCAAAACTAAAGGGTGAATCCTTTCATTATAAGTCTTATTTGAAATATGCGGTAGTCAAAAATGTCATTTACTGTATATATTTTTAAAAATTCCAATATAATTAGGTCCTTTAACCTAAAAATAACATAATAATCTTGTAAAAAGCAACTGCTTATATTTGAGTTACTTAAGCACAGAGAGTAACAGTAGTCATTTAGAAGGAGGGGGATTGAGAAATGATATAACTAGGACTGTTTGACTGGTTGAATCTTTAACATATACTATTGTTATTAAAGAGTTTTAGAAGAAGGCAAAGTTAATATATGGTAACAAAGTCTTGAAACCTGGACTCAGAGTGGGGTGCTCACACTTTCCAGTTTTAAGTCCTATCAGATGTTATCAATGTATTTACCTTTCAACAAGATTTTAAAATAATGTTTGTCATACTGTATAATGAAAATGAGAAATCTTAATAAACTACTCTATTAGTTAACGGACTCATTAGTTATACTCTTACAAAGAACTTGAGTTGTACTGGGTTGGCCAAAAAGGTCATTTAGGTTTTTTCCATCAGATGGCTCTAGTAGTGCTTATTTGTCTTAACTTCATTCAAACAATTTTGTTAGATTGTATTGGGAAAGCTGTCATATCAGCATGCAATAAAAAAATCAAAACTAGTGAATTTTTGTGCAGTCATTTTAATACTGAAGAAGATACACAACATTTTTGGCATATTATGCTTTACTATTTCAAGAAAGGTAAAAATGCAAATGAAGTGCAAAAAAAAAAGATTTGTGCAATGTATGGAGGAGGTGCTGTGACTGATGAAAAGTATCAGAGTGGTTCGCAAAGTTTCTTGGTACTACTGATATTTTGGCTAAATGATTCTTTGCAGTGGTGCTGTCAGGCATTGGAATATGTTTAGCAGCACCTCTGGCCTCTTCCACTAGAAGATAGCAGGAGATAACCAGCATACTCAAAATAGCCAATCAATAAAAGTACTAGTGAAAATGAAAAAAATGTGTCCTTTATTTTATGGGGGAAAAAAAAAGAAATAAAAAACCTAAGTGGACTTTTTGGGTATCTCAATAGAAATCACACTCGAGTTATACTGTTTTCTTGTTAAACATTTCCCTCCATATTTACCGATATTTTCTGAAATGAACACTACTTGGCTGACATCAAAAAATAAAACCATTAATCTGTCCATTCAACATAAAAATGATGAGGTTTAAAATAACTGCTTTAAAAAATCTATGAAGTTAACTCTGAAACATTTTGAAAATGTTTCCATTATTAAATGATTTTGAGTTACAAATGTCGCCTATAAAAAAATTCTTATTTGTACACTTAAAAATTTTTAATAGAATCTTCTAAGCTTTTAAAATAATTCAACATTAAGAGTTTCAGTGAGTTCTGAACTCAATAGGTAGCTGAAACTAAAGAATTAGTGTTATGATATACTAAGCACAACCAACAAAGTTCTCTCATTTAGCCCTTATCTTAGTGAGATATCCTTTTCAATGTTTAAATATCCCACCTAAATGAATTAAGTTTAAAATCATATTTATGAATCTGTCAAAAAAAAGTATGTTTAATTATATTTTATTTGAAGTGACCAAAAGGTTTTAACAGTTGATAAAATGCAGTATTAGATGTTTTCCTTTAAAAATATATTTGGGTGTTTTATAATGTAAAAGTATAGTAGCATAAAAGGATATGTACATAATTTATAAATATACAAATATACTGCAAAAGCACCTGGATTCCACTGATTTCTACTTCTATTGGCAAGTCTGTAAAGAAGGTTCTAAATTAGACTATGCTTTCAAAACTTTACAGATTAAGAAGGAATACAACAGACAACTTTCAGGCAAACTACAAAAACTTCTCCACATGATTGTATTAGAACCAATGGTATTATGACTGTATTTCATAAACATCTGTAATTTTTGGCTCCAAATGCAGAATTCATAATCACTTTCATTTTCAACAGAATAAATGGTACTTAAGCAGCTGGGGATTTTCTTCTAAAGATTCCACTTAAAAATATATATATTTACAAGGTCCATCCAGAAGGTAACTAGTTATGTAATATGAAAAATAGAGCCCTGGCTGGTGTAGCTCAGTGGATTGAGCGTGGGCCTGCGAAACAAAGGATCGTGGTTCGATTCCCAGTCAGGCTACATGCCTGGGTTGCAGGCCAGTTCCCAGCAGGGGACGCACAAGAGGCAACCATACATTAATACTTCTCTCCCTCTCTCCTTCCCTTTCCCTCTAAAGATAAATAAATAAAATGTTTAAAAAAAGAAAGAAAAATAGAGACAGTTATTGAAGAATATACAGGAAACATTGTACATAGGACAATGACATCCCAGTCCCCTTAAAAGTAGGTACTGTGGGACCTCACACTGTTCTTCCAATCACCATCAGCTGCTCCATCGTATTTTCCTGAATCTATCTCATTGACAGTCTGAAATCTCTTCACTTTCAAAGGTGATTTTAGTTTTGGAAAAAACCCAGAAGTCATAAGGCACCAAATCTGGGCTGTAGAGAGGCTGAGTCACCTGGGTGATTTGATGTTTCCCTAAAAGCTTTGTATAAGATGTGAAGCATGAGTGGGCGTGTTGTTGCGATAAAGCTGCCAATCACCAGTTGCCCATAGTTGCGGCCTTCTGAATCATCCAAATAGTTTCCCTGGAGGAATGTTTAAGCTTAATGCAAAATCTGATGCAGATTCACTGCTCTCCTTCTTCAGTCATTTTGAATATAACAGCGACACAGTACACGTCACTCATCAGAGCCTACAACCCCCACTAACTAGTACAGTGGAGTCATCATTATTCACACATGTGCATTCCAGTCCACTCTACTTGGCTGTAAGGTTACACTGATGTCATGCAAACGGTTCTCATTATATTAACAATGGCTGGACTTTTTCCGGACAGACCTTTATATACTTGACCCTTAAACTGTGGAGGTTTAGAGATACCAATCCTCAACACAATAAAACTCTGAACATAACTTTTGACTCCCCTAAAACTAATTTGTCTCTGATTATCTGCTGGGTATTGATTTCAGAACCTGTGTCAGATAACAAAATCCACAGATGCTCAAGTCTCATATCAAACGGTGTAGAACAATGCATACAGTCAACATTCTACATCCAGACTCCCAACAATAAATTGAAAGAGGTACAGGTACATATTGCAAAAAACCCCCATATAAGTGGACCCACATAGTTTGAACCTGTGTCATTCAAGGGTCAACTGTGTTCATTTTCTTTTATAACATAAGTACTTTTGCATACACACCTATTAAATTTCTTGCTAGCTCTGCAGCAATATCACAAATTTTCTTCCTCATGCTAGATTGTGTTTCCATTTGAATAATCATTAGTAGTTCACTCTTGATAGCATTCTGGACATCAGAAGGAAGAGTTGGGTAGACTTCATCAAATGCAGAGGACAAAAGACGTCTTAGGAGAACAGCAGCCATTTGTCTAGCCTATAAAAAGATAACATTGTTAATATATTGGTGTCTTACTAGAGAAATACTAGATTCATCCTGCCACTGACTGATGTAACTATTCCATTTTTACAATTTATTCTGAAAGCATTTTATTAGATTTTGTGAAAACTAAAACTTTGTAATCACATTAGCCTGCTGCATGGAAAATGCCACCAAAAGCTATTTTTGTTTATACCTCAGTAAAAACCCTGAACACATTAAATCTCAAACAGGAACACCTATCATAGCAATAATAAACCTGTTGAAAATTCCTGTTTTTAATACATTCTTTGGAGAAAAACAGATCTTAATATTAATTGTAAGCCATATAATGCCTTTTTCCTACTCCTTTTGGCTCTCATTCTAGTATGTGAAGTACTTTTCCTACATAATCTTAATACTCCCAGGCTTGACTACCTTGCTATGTTACTGACCTTTCATTAACTTCTGAGACAAAATGCTATCGAATCTATTTATCTTTATGCCTCATTCATACATAGAAACACTACAAGTTCCCAACATCTAAAAAGTGATGATTAATTTCAATGTGTATACTCTTACTCCATTTTCAAACCTGTAGAACTGATTCAAGCTTGTCATTTTCTGCACAATATTCCTTTGGATTATAAAAGTTGAGACAAATAGGACTTTGGCCAAGATGGAAGCAGAGGTAGATATACTTTGTCAAGATGGAAGCAAAGGTAGATATACTTTGCCTCCTCAAACAACCAAAAGAAGGACAATAACAAATATAAAAACAAAAATATTCAGAAGGGCTGGAAAATCAAACAGTATGAAAGTCTGACAATCAAAGACTTAAAGAAGAAACATCCATCCAGACTGGTAGTAGTAGTGGAAAGGGCAGCCAGGGCAGCTGGACGAATGGGTGGTCCCACATTTGCGTGTGGATAAACAAGAGAAACAACTGGGGGGAGAGAGACAGACTGTGCAACCCAGGGTTCCAGCATAGGGAAATGAAGCCTCAAAACCTCTGACTATAAAAAGCTATGGGGTTTGCGGTGGTGGGAGAAACTCCCAGATTCACAGGAAAGTTTGCTGGACAGACCGATGAAGTCCTAGGATGTATCCATACCCACCAACCTGGGAATCAACACCAGAAAGGCCCAACTTGCTTGTGGGTAAAGGCAAAATTGACTGAAAGCCTCCTACAGCAGAGAAAGACACATTGTTCCCTCTTGGACCCCACCCCCACAGCACAGTGAAGTGGGGTGCCCCGCTCTGGCAAATACCTAAGGCTCCACTCCTCTGAATGTTAACGGACAAGCCGACACACACTCACATACACACACACACACACAACCCCCCCCCCAACGGAAGAACAGATCAAAGCTCCAAAAATACAACTAAGCAACAAAGAGATAGTCAACCTATCAGATGAGGTATTCAAAACATTGGTAATCAGGATGCTCACAGAAATGGTTAGTATAGCCACAAAAGAGAGGAAAAAGTGAAGGTTATGCAAAGTGAAATAAAGGAAAATATGCAGGGAACCAACAGTGAGGGGAAAGAAACTGGGACTTAAATCAATGATTTGGAGAAGGAAAAAAATAAACATTCAATCAGAATAGAATGAAGAAACAAGAATTCAAAAAAATGAGGAGAGGCTTAGGAGCCTCTGGGACAACTTTAAATGTTCCAACATCCAACTCACAGGAGTGCCAGAAGAAGAAGAGGAAGAGCAAGAAATGGAAAACTTATTTGAAAAAATAGTGAAAGAGAACTTCCCCAATCACGTAAAGGGAATAGACTTCCAGGAAGTCCAGGAAGCTCAGAGAGTCCTAAAGAAGTTGGACCCAAAGGGGAACACACCGAGGTACATCATCATTAAGCTACCCAAGATTAAAGATAAAAAGTGAATCTTAAAATCGACAAGAAAAAAGGAGAGAGTTATCTCCAAAGAAGTTCCCATAAGACTATCAGCTGATTTCTCAAAAGAAACCTTGTAGGCAAGAAGGGGCTGGAAAGAAGTATTCAAAGTCATGAAAGGCAAGGACCTAGATCCAGGATTACTGTATCCAGCAAAGCTATCATTTAGAATGGAAGGGCAGATAAAGTGGTTCCCAGAAACGGTCAAGTTAGTAGAAGAGTTCATCAACCCTGAGCCCTTATTATATGAAATGTTAATCTAACAATGTTAATCTTAATCTAACAAAAAGTTGATTAAAAATATGAACAGTAAAATGTAAACAAGCTGACAACTATCAACTAAACCTAAAAAAACAAAAACAAACTAAGCACACAACTAGAACAGGAACAAAATCAGAGATGGAGATCACATGAAGGGTTACCAGCGAGGAACGGGTAGGGGGAGAATGGGGGAAAAGGTGTAGGGAATAAGAAGCATAAATGGTATGTACAGAAGAAAGAGGGGAGGTTAAAAATAGTACAGGATATGGAGAAGCCAAAGTCCATATGACCCACGGACTGAACTAAAAAGGGGAGAATGCTGGTGGGAGGGGAGTGCAGGGTGGAGGGGAATAAAAGGGAGAACACTATGGGACAACTGTAATAGCATAATCAATAAAATATATTGAAAGAAGGTTGAGACATACACCTTTCTAAAATTTGATCATATTAAGTCTATAAGCCATTGAAAAAAATAAACCCAATTATTCATGTTTTTTCTTCTTTTCTGGGCTGCAGCTATTATCACTATAACTACTTGGGACTATGATCAACAAAGAGTTAAGCTATGCCAATAAAGTTTGCCTTTTTTTCCTCATTTACTTTTCACTGAGAAATCTTTTCATCTGAAATACTTTTGGCAAATAGCCAACATATTAAAAATTTATGCTCTAGAAAGGATTCAAAGTGGTTAACATTCCCAATAAAAGCAGCTAAAATTTGTGCAATTCTCATATATACACTGAAAACTATGAAGCCACAATCAAGATGATGAGGCTAGTTCACAATCATTACCTAATTCCTAAATCAATATTTAAATGGGGTTCAGTATAGGTTTTCTAAAAATAAAATTCAGTACTTTTCATTATATTCTCAGCTTTAAAATTCATTTCGTAATGGCACACTCCCCCTCTGGGGAGCACGCTTGCGCCTTTCCCTTCCCCCCCTTCTTCCACCAGGCACATTACCTTTGCCTTTCTCTCTCCCAAGCTCCAAGGGCCCTTCTTTTGCTTTTGTAACTTGTTTCCTGAGCCTATGCAGCCAGTTGGCTTACTTTATTACCTCTGTAACTTCAAAAATAAACTTTCTCTTGTGATATGAAAAAAATGTTCTATAGCTAACTTGCATCCATCTTCAGAAACTAAAATAGCCAATTTTTTTTTAGAGATTTAAGTACTGTTTGTTGTTTGTATTTGACATTCATTTTGAATTAAAGAAAAAGAATGTTGCAAAGCTGAAGGAGCACCTTTTGACATTTACTTTAAAAAACCAGGGCATGTGTATATTGTTTTCTAAGTGCTTTCAGAGAATAATAAATCGCCAATTTAAAGTCAGGCATATTACTAGGTAGTTTAGTGTGACTTCATTTCCATCATGTGTTAATATAAGCATTTTACATATAGTGTGACTGTTAATAAAGGAGTTTCCTCACTTTACAAATTTTAAGTGCATTTTATAAATGGGGTAAGTTTTATATACTTGGGTATTTTGATGTTTTTCCTGAAACAAACAGGATATTTGATTAACTTTCAATGTTATACACAGATTATTACTTTTGTAAAGGAAAAAAAATAGCTTGTAAATGCACAGATAAGCAGTAAAAAACTATATTTGACTTGGTACAGTAACTAGTTTATTTGCTAAAAGCCATGATTTTATTTTAAAAAGTTTTTATTTATTTACTTTTTTTTTTAGAGAGAAGAAGAGGGAGGGAGAAAGAAAAGGAAAGAAACATAGATGTGAAAGACAAACATCTATTGGCTGCTTCTTTTACACTACCTTAGGGACCAAACCTATAACCTAGGCAAGTACCCTGACTGGGAACCAAACCAGTGATCTTTTGCTTTGCAGACCCATGCCCAACAGACTGAGCCACAGCAGTTAGGGCTAAAAGTCAAGATTTTTAAAGGACTCTACAAAGTGTCTTTTGTTTCTTAAACATCTTTATAGCACATATTATTCTTCACTTAGAGATGGCTATAAGCATAACATTTTTAAAGATAGATAAAAAGTAGTTTTTCAAAATCATTTGGCAACATATTAAAACACTAAGTGAATAATTTCCTCCTTTTAGAATGAATCTGGGAAAGAAAATTTTTATAGTTACAGAAATCACTTATATTAATAATTTTAATATAATTATTTTTAAATATGCTGGACACATGATCTGACATGGGGAAAAACATTCTCATTCTTAATATGAGTTATTCAGAAATTTTAACTCCAAATAGCTTTTAGCAAATATTAAGTTCAGAATTCTGGTAACATCAAGGCAGTAAACAATAGTTTTTACTACGTACTTTTACCACAATCTAATACCCAACTTGTTTTCTAAGACTATATTCTCAAATATTACAGTACCTCCTCAGCAGCTGTAGTATTTCTGATGGCTTGTAAAAGGAATGTGATCTTTGAATGTCCTGGGATATTCTCATAGGTTTCCTACATAAAAAAGAAAAACATTAAAGGTTAGAATATAATATTAGAAAGCCTCATGATTACACTAGGAAAAAGAAATGAAGGCTGGGAAAGATCCATTCATGGAGAAGTCATATAATCTAGAACTAGTATTAAAAAATTCTCCTGTAACATAAAATATACTTCAGATAGGTTAAGAAAGAGAAGATAATTCAAGGAGTTACTTTAGAGTTCCTTTCTACCTTTACCTTTTAAAAATGATGTGTGCATACATTTCCTCAGCTTTTGTTAATATCCTGATTAACAAAACTTAAAGCTTAAGAGGGTAGGTGTTAAATGTGACTTCAGCTACCTTGCTGCAGAGTAAGTGCTGAGTATGTCCTTATGTCATGGAAAACTGGTTATTTTGTCAACATTTTTTAGATCAGAAGATGTAGAACTGGTTCAAATGCACACTAAGAACCACCAGGGACTACCTCAGATGAAGGAAGTCAGAGAAAGGAAAAGAAAGTAGTCAAATTCTCCATGATACCTTTTCTTTAAAGCAAGGATTATACTAAAACCATACATATATACACCAATAAATGAATATAGTCTGAAGAAATTTGGCCAGGAGACTTTATTAGATCTAGAAATCTAGATTTTGAGACTCAGGTCTTCTTCTCCATTAACAATGTAAAATGAGAGCAAATTGGTTAACAATAAAAACTAAGCTGACACCAATTAAAAAGATAGATGATCTACATGGATCAAAAGTCAAGGCCTAAGTATATGATGTCTATAAAATTGAGTGGAAATACAGATTCATGTGCATTCATGTGTAAAAAATTCTAACAATAGTAGTATTACTATGGAAAAGAAATCATTATTTTAAGCACACTTTGATTTTTTCTCCCCAAAAGTCTCTTTAAACTGATTGAGTAGAATTGGCAATCAGTAAATAAGTAAAGATAGTCCACTCTGGTCTATCCACTTTAAGGGTATTGTAGATAACTTTAATTTCTTTTCAGTGTGAGTTCAAAGAGCTTGTCTACTCTCTAATAACTACCACCCATAAAATTTACTTGGTTTCTCTGAAGAGAAGTGATTAAGGAGAGAGGGAAAACAGGGCTTCTCTGTATCCTTATCTACCTTACACCTTTAGTTAAGAGAATGCTCCACAGCATCCTTGAGATATTGACAGATAAGGAAATAAAGGCTCAAAAGTTAAATGATCTGCCCAAGGTTTTGCTTGGTCTTCTGAGGCCAAACTGTACTCAAAACCTCCTTGGCACTAAATGTTTTCTGGGTTTCATCCCTAGGGACTGACACCACCAAATAACCAGTTTTATTTATGCAGTGCTACATAGTTTTCAAACTTCTCGAATGCATTTCAATTTGGGGAAGAACAAATTTGGGAGAAAGAACATGATGTCTTATGATAACCTCAGGTTCCTCTCAAATACGTAGGCACATGGGAACATAATAATGCTGAAAACTGAGACACAAAGTATTCCCTGCTGAGGAGAGAAGATAGTTTAAAATTTATCCAGAAATGAGATAATTTATGTAAAGATATTCACAAGATTGCAAAAATGGATATGGTACCTTCAGATTTTTCATTTATCTTTATCAAAGCAACTAAAAAACCAATATAGCCTTTCATCTAAACATAATATCTCGCAGTACAATAAAAATATCTTTTTTATTCTTTGTATCAATGCTTAGCTTAGCCCCTCATGTACTGTAGATGTTGTAAGTGTTTAACACTTAAATTTTCCATGGCTAAATCAAACTTTGGAAAAAAATTCTTAGGATAACACTCTCAGAAAACCTGTTACGAATTCTGATGGTCTCTAGCCTTGGCCCTGCTGAGACTATTAATGTGAGTTATCCAGTGCTAATTCTAATAGAGACATATAAACATTAAATATTAAACTCTATTCCACAATGAATTAGAAACCAAGGAAGAAGAGTATAGTATGAGTGACATCTGACTCCTAAGAGAGGATTCTCCTTATTTGATATGTTCCTCTATAGCAATCCAGATATAGTATTATAAAATATGGGTCAAGGACAACAGTTTGGGAGGAAAAAAGCGGTAATAGTTTGACAAAAAGAACACAGCTTTAAAATCTAAAGTGCAACTTTTTCTTAGCCAAAACAGTTGAGTTCCACAAAGACAGGTATGGTATCTTTTTCACACCTGTATTCTCAGCATATAGAACATTACAGTATAAAGAATATTTCTGAGCAAACAGAAAGAATATTTCTAAGCAAGTATCTAAGACTATTCCTAGCACTAGCCCAGGCAGGCTCAATGAATGTCACCAGCATGTGGCAAATAAAATTTCAATTCCATATGATTCTACTATGAACAATCACACAATGTAAAGCACATTTCACCCTATATACTCTTCTCACCCATTCCATAAATATTTAGGGAGCCTACCTTGTATACAGATATACAGAAGAGGAGACAAACAAATTCAAGTACATTTTTCAAGTACACCTTCCTTACCTTCCTTCAACTCAAATCTTGCTAATGAAGTTCTATATTAGAATCAATATGAGTTTGGGCCAAAATGGAGGTGTAGAAACCCTTTGCTTCCTCACACAACCAAAAGGAGGATAACAACCAATCTAAAATCAATAAACAACCAGAAGTGCCAGAAAAATCAAACTGCATGGAACTCCAACAATCAAGGAATTTAAGAAAAAGTCAACCAGAACAACTAGACCAGTGCGCTGAGACAAAGAAATATGGCCCAAATGAAAGAACAGAGCAAAACTTCAGAAATAGAGCTAAGCAGTGAGGAAATAGCCAACCTATCTGATGGAGAATTTAAAACCTTGGTAATCAAAATGCTCACAGAACTGATTGACCTTGGTCACAAAGTGAAAGAACAAATCAAAGATACCCAAAATGAAATAAAGCAAAATATTCAGGGAACCAACAGTGACAGGAAGGAAACCAGGACTCGAAGCAATGATTTGGGACAAAAGGGAAAAATAAACATCCAACCAGAACAGAATGAAGAATTTTAAAAAGTGCAGAGAAACTTAGGAATCTCTGGGACAACCTGAAATGTTCCAATATCCAAATTATAGGAGTGGCAGAAGGAAAACAACAGCAAGAAGTTTAAAACTTAATTGAAAAAATAATGAAGGAAAACGCCCCCAATTTGGCAAAGGAAATACACTTCCAGGAAGCCCAGCGAGTCCCAAAGTTGTTGGACCCCAAGAGAAACACACCAAGGCACATCATCATTAAGCTACCCAAGATTAAAGATAAAGAGAGAATCCTAAAAGCAGCAAGAGGGAGAGTTACTTACTCTCCCTCTTACTAAAAGAGTAAGAGTAAGATGGTCCCATAAGACCACCTTTGTTTTGATTTCTCAAAACAAACCTTGTAGGCAAGAAAGGGCTGAAAAGAAGTATTTGAAGTCATGAAAGGCAAGGACCTACATCTAATATTAATCTATACAGCAAAGCTTTCATTTAGAATGGAAAGGCAGATAAAGTGCTTCCCAGATAAGATCAAGTTCAAGGAGTTCATCATCACCAAGCCATTATTATATGAAATGTTAAAGGGACTTATCTAGGAAAAAGAAGAACAGTAAAATGACAACAGACTCAGAGCTTTCAACAAACGAACCTGAAAGAAAAGAAAAACAATGAAAACAAAAAGTAAGCAAACAACGAGATCAGTAAAAGAATCAGAGAAATGAACATCGCATGGAGGGATTTCAGGGGGGGGGGAAGGAAGGAATAGTGGGATTAAGGTACAGGAAAGAAGCATAATTAGCAGATGTAAAATAGGGAGAAATAGGAAATAGAGAACTTGAAGAACTTATATGTACAACCCATGGACATGAACTAAGGGGAGGGGTACGCTGGAGGGTTGGGGCATGCCGGATAAAGGGAGGATAAAGCGGGGAAAATTGGGAAGACAGTAATAGCATAATCAATAAAAAATACTTAAAAAGAATCAATGAAATAAAGTCAATGCAAAAAATTAATGAAAATATAAAAATCCATGCATGATTGATAAAATATTTTATATAAAATGTCATTATGAATGTCATGGACATTCAACGTTGGATTACTTGTCAATTATTCAATTGCTTATTCATATTATTATATTTTGAGACAGGACATTTAAATGATTTCTTCAAAGGACATTTAAATGATTTCTTCAAATATTGCAAATATGTTTTTAAAGTTAAAGAGAAAAATCCTCTAAGATTTTAGTAGAAGAAATAAAGCCTAACTCTGCCTGTATAGTTCAGTCAGATGGTTAGAGCATCATCCGCCTATGCCAAGGTTGTGGGTTTGAACCTTGGTCAGAGAACATACAAGAAGCAATCATGCTTTGGCTAGTATGGCTCAGTGGACTGAATGCTCTCTTCCCCTAGTTGGGGAAGCACAGAGGCAATCACACATTGATGTTTTTCTCCCCCGCCTAAAAATAAGTCAATAAAATCTTTTTTAAAAAAGCAATCAATGAATACATAAATAAGTGGCACAACACATTGATGTTTTTCTCTGTACTTTCCTCTCTCCCTTAAAAAAAAGAGATACAGATCTTACCAAAGGGTTTACAATGGAAAACAATGAAAAACTTTTTAAAGTTTCAAAGCTCTTCAATGATTCCAACAGTAATTACTATAAATGAACCTTTAACTGTACTTGATTTCATATTTCAATATAAAACAAGTCATCTTAGTCAACAGTTTAGTATGTACGTGTCAGCTATGTACTTTTATTTTGATTGATTAAATTACAATGATATTTATTTACTAAGCCCTTGCCAAGCCTTTAGTTTTAAAAAAAATCTGTATTTGCTATAAGAGACTATAATAAAAGGCTCATTTCATGATGCAAAAAAAAAGGTATTAAGGCATCATTTGAAGAGCTCTGGCCAGGTGGCTCAGTTGGTTGGAGCATTGCTCTGTACACCCAAAAAGGCTGCAGGTTAGATTACTGGTCAGGGCATATGCCTAGGTTGTGGGTTTGAGCCCCAGTCAAGGTATGTATGTATGGAAGGCAACCAATCGATGTTTGTTTCTCTTCCTCTCTCACCTGAGATGTTTTTATTCCCTTCAGAATAAAAACATCTCCTCAGGTGAAGATTAAATATATATCTGTATATTCCAAGGCTATACAAAAAAAGTAAAAATACAGAATTTTAATGTTTTCACTAGAAATAAAGCGACTTAAGAGAATAACAGTACTTATTTGCAATTGTTCTATAATGAGAAAGTGTACTGAATGCTGCTAACTACACCCAAAGTGGTAAAAGTAATAAAAGATTTACAACAGGCACCAACTGGAATTCAAGCTGAACCATCTGTGTATTTGGTTCAATAGGAGAAAGATTCCCCAATAGAGACTTAAGCAATTGGAAGAGGCAGAATTAAACTAGCTTACTAAATACAATGCTGTTCTGTTTTGTAACACGTGACAATTTCTATTATGGGTTGGGATTAAGAACTTATTTCTGTGAAAAATTACCTGTAGAGCTAACAGAAAGCATCAAAATGTTTTATTAGGCATCGTCACATGACAGTGATAGGAGTGCAATTTGATCCAACTAATAAATGCATATTACTTCTAAGGTCAAATGCTTCTTTTAAGTTCTCTACAAACAAACCTGGCAAAGTCTGAAAAGATAGGGATACATGTACTTCTATGTATAGCACTGTTTTCAAGAGCAGGACTCTGGAAATCTCAATTGCCATGCATAGAGGATTAGTTGCATAAACAATATATGTACATCCACTGGATGGAATACTACATAGCTGGCTGCTTTAACAAAATCTCTTATGTGGCAATTTGAAATATATTGAGTGAAATATACAAAGTGCACCATCAGCATGTGTACTAGAAGCCCATTCATGTAAAAATGAATATATACATACACATATGTGCATATAAACACTTCTTGCAAAGTGATTTCAGAGACAATACACAAGAAACTTAAAAAGTGGTTACGTTTAGAGAATGAGATTAAAAGTATCTGCACCTTTTGAATTTTTACCCCAAACAAGTTTTACAAGTACAATAAACAAGTCAATCAAAAGTCATTACAATAAAGTTAATAGCTATTTAAAGTACTTTTTCATACAGAACTGACTTCCGGTGTATTTACGTTGCAAATTATAAAACCACTTAAGTGTAACCAGCATCCCTAAATCTACTCAAAATCTATTAACAAAATTGTGATTTTAAAGACTATAAATCTTGAGTCTAGAGGAGGCAGTGTCCCCCCAATTCATTAGCTATATGTAATATAAATGTTTACTCTGTAAAAAGATATGGCTGAACATCATCCTTCACTGAATCATAGAAATCTTCAATCACAAGGTGGCAAAGAACTCCAGACATAATCAAGTCTGAAGATAGGTTCTGATAATGCATTTCAAAGGAACTATAAAGTTTCTGCCCTTCCCTTGAAGTATCAAATAAATTGCGGTCTCAACATTGACAGAAAAACGTTAGTCTTCTAAACACCAAATGTGTCTTACTACTACTTGGTAAATGAACTCGCAAATGCACACGGAACAATGTCTTTTGAAACTGTATCACAGATGCACATTTTGTAGGTTAGGAGTCAGAGGTGATTAAAAAACGAGATTCAGATTAGGTTTAATGAAATCAAAGATTTAAGCATACAGCATTGGCCCAGTTAAGCAACGGAAGTCCCAGGACATTCCATTTATGTTATGAGACCACAAATCTCTTGAGATCAAATGTTTCTCTGAAGAGCAAATTAAGTCAGAAGCTGCTTAAAAAGAAACCATAAAGGTAACTTCACAAGACTGTGAGAGATGTGGGAGAAACCCAGCTTCCTATGTTAAGAACTAGGCAAGAGAAGAAATGGAAATAAGTGGAAAGGCGAAAGGACTAGACACATAGGTGAATGGAGGGACAGAGGGTAGCTTTAAATGAGGGATCAGGAGAGAAGCAGGGGTAATGGGTTAGGCAGCAGCCAGGGTTTGGGGAACCAAGAAGGTTGGGCTGGGTGGACCCCATGGGGAGGCTCCCAACGGGAGAGAGCCGGAAAGAGGAGAGAGGAGCCCCGGGGCCCGCCCCACGCCCCTCACAGCTGCCTGGTTTCCCCATCGGGGCGGGCGTTGTGTGTCAGCAGCGGCCGCACATGTGTGTGCGAGAGGAGGCTGGGAAAAAACTGGCTTTGGCCCCAGTGGCTGCAGGAGTCCGAAGGGCCCCAGGGCACCTCCGGGATCCTTTGGCCCCCTCACACGTGGGCTGAGCAGCCACCGCTCGCCGGTCCCGGCCTGTGCCGTGGCGGCTGGGCAGCCAAGGCCCTGTGTGGCAATGTAGATCCAAGAGTCAGCGCGCCGGCCGGGGCAAAGAGTCTGGCGACAAGCTCAATTACCTCTGCTTGTTTCCGGACCACATTGTCGGGGCTGAGCAGGTTTCCCAGGAGCAGGTAGAACTGTTGCTGCTCCGTCGCGGACGCCGCCATTGCGCTAGGCGTGAGAAAGAAACAGAGAGGGAGAGGCGGGGGCAGAGAGAGAGGGAGAGAAGAGAAGGGAGGGGAGACAGAAGCCGTGAGGTGCGCTGGCGGCCGGCGGCTGGCGGCTGGCGGCCGGCGTGAGGGGTGGGGGCGGGCCCAGCGCTGAGACCCTGCACCAGCCTCGCGCGCGGGACTAGGGGAGGCGGGCGGGAAAGGGCGGGGCAAAGGGGAAAGGGGAGAATGGGGCGGGGCCTCTTGACCCCTCACCCCGCCGCACTCGCGGGCGTCTTCGCCTCATTGGCCCTGGGAGTGTGGGGCGGGACCGGGTCGTGCGGATTGGCCAAGCACCCTGCAGTGTGGTCACCAGCGGCGCTTGGCGTACTGCTGGGATTTGGAGTAGGCCGGGAGAGTAAGGAATTTAGCAGCGTGAATACTGCGTCGCCGGGATGGAGGGAGGTGTCAGCTGACAGGGCTGCGTGCCGTAACTACAGGGGCCGCGGCGGGGGAGGAGGAGCCAGCCCAGAGCGCGGGAGATTTCGGCGTCCCGGCTAGCCGGTCTCGTCACCTCCAGGCCCTCGCCGCAGGATGGGGAGCCCTCCCAGTTCCAACCCCTTTGGCCCCTGCGATCCCATACTCCCACTCTTCTACGAGAGAGCTCCTTTGAAACCTACTTTACACTTAAATTCCACGCCCTGCCTTCCCCAGAACCCTCCATCTGTCAGACCCTCTGACTTCCCTCAAGACCGCCCCTTCCGCCGCGCTCACCAGTGAGTCCCTCCCTGGGCTTGCCCGGAAGAGGGGTTACTCAGCCTTGGGCTCTCTCTCCGGGCCTTCTCTACCCAGCTTGAGACGTGTGTGTGTAGCACACACGTGCCCACTCCCTCCCCACCTCAGGATCCGTGACTATTTCCTTAAATTCCGGGTTTTGGGGTCCTGTTCTTTATACCGTTGGGGAAGTTGAGAGAGACACCCCTCTCCCTAAAGCAACATTTTGTAGGGCTGATTTCTCAAGTGTTACTGATTACCACAGGTACTTAGGGCCAAGAGACCTGATTTCAGTTGCAACTCACTAAGGCTTAGGTAATACAGCCAATCTTTACTACTGGAGCTACCTAAGGCTGAGAGACCAGCCCCTACTTTGTCCATCGCACTGGGCTGAAGTTGACAGTGAAGAAAATAACAATTCATCTTTGCCTTAAAAGGACACAGCTTTTCTAATGAGGTTACACGTTGGGTGAGATGGAGGTTAGTACACTTCTGGCAGGCCATCGTATTTAATTTAGGAAATTTAATTTCCTGTTGACTATTTTGCTAAAGTTCTCCTCTTTGGAAATCTACTTAAAACATTTGCTTTTAGGCGAAGGATTTAAAACTTTGGCTGTACATTAGAATCTGGGCCGCTGTGTCCAGAATCCCTGGGCAGAGTTCATGGGATCCCCAAAGACATTTTAAAGGATTTTAATTAATTTGTGGAGAAAACTTTCCTAAGTTTTAGCTGTGACGGTTATAGGGTTCTCTATAAAAAATCTGCATACCTATCTTTGTAGAATTGATGTTTCTTAGATGTGACAATTTAGCATTCTTATGACACATTTCTTCAAAGACATTAGGAGTTGGAATGTCTGTATTCAGAGGAAGCTTTTTCCTCACCCAATGTAATTCGGGGAATCACATACTATAAACCATTTTTAATGACTACATTACCATTGAAATTAGGTAAATTGCCTAGAGTCTTGCTCAAGAGTATGGCCTGATCTCCAGTTATTTTTTAACACCTGCTGTGGCGTTTTATTGGCAGTGACTCCATAGTATATATATTTGTTCAGTAATTATTAAATAATAGAAATTCCAACTTAAATCTGCACATTTCAAAATAGAGAGTTTATTTTTCAGGAATAGATGGTAGAAGGTAAAGAACCTTGAACTTGAGTGGATTTGGGTCTTTAGTCTCTAGTTATAAACTTGAGTGAGCACATAATGTCTGTAAGCCTCAATTTCTCATCTATAAAATGGAATAGTAATGACTGTTAAGGTATAGTATTATTAATCACAAAAGTTCTAACATTACATTATACTTGGAAATAAAATGTAAGGGTGGAAAACTTCAAATCTTGCTTACTCCTGACAGCTGCCATTGCTTTGGGATGATTTATTGTAAGTGGCCAGCTCCTGATGCCTTTCCTTTTAGCTTATTAGACCTGACTTTACCTATGTTAAGTTCTGCAGCATATTTGCTTAGAGCATTTAAAACCCCTTGTGAAAAAGGGTGAGGTTGGGAAAATAGAAGACAGGAAGTTTCTCTCAATTGGTTCATGAAATTTAGCTAATTTAGGATTTTTGGTGTTTGTTAAGTCACTGCACAGTCTGATTATGACACTTATAAAAACACAGCAGGCAAGACTCTTTAAAAACAAAGCATTAGGGCCCTGGCTGGTGTAGCTCAGTGGATTGAGCCTGGGCTTCCGAACCGAAGGGTCAACCAGTTTGATTCCCAGTCAGGTCACACGCCTGGGTCGAGGGCCAGGTTCCCTGGTGCAGGGTGTGCAAGAGGCAACCACACATTAATGTTTCTCTCTCTCTCTTGCTTCTTCCTTTGCCCTTTCTCTAAAAGTGAATAAATAAAATCTTTTTAAAAAGAGAGCATTAGAATGTTCTCCAGCTACGGTTCTTTGGTGGACTTTAATGTTAATGAAAGTGTTTTAGAAATGGGAGGTTGCTGGAGAAGTTAGGCTTATGAAACCTCTGTGAAAGCGTCTCTCAGCTGTGGTAGAATTTGGTCGTGCCTATTTCTAGTTTATTGGGTTCTGAATGTAAACAAAATAAGATTCTTCCAAATGAACAATTGTAATTTTTTAAAAGTTGCCCCAAGACTCAAAAAAAAAAAAACTATAACCACTTGCTCTGATTGTTGTAAGCACATGTGCTCTCTCTATCACAACCTATGAGGGTCAGTGTAGATAATAAAAATTAGGATCTGTAACTACACAGGTGTATGGTGATGCTATTATTTAACCTGGTGCAATGAAAAAAAAAAAGATTGGCATTGGTTCCTTACCTGAAAATGAGAATAATATTTCTCCATAGGGGTGTTGTAAAAGTTAAGATAGTATTTGTTAAATCCACATAGCATGGTGTCTGCATAGTAGTAATTTTTAGCTGTTGATTAATTAGATAAATTTTGGGGTTAAATCAATAAGAAATAAACCTAAGCAAATAATTACCCTTAAAACTACATGTGGTATAGATGTGTGGGTCCCATTTTTGTGTTTTTAAAATATATGTGTATATTTTCTATTAGTCTCCTAATTGTGCAGTAAAATAGTATGTGGAATGGATTAAGGATAGTTCATAGACACTTGTCTGATAAATATAATTTTTAACTTATTCTAATAATAATATAGTTTGTTGCCTAGATAAAAGCCAGCAAAAAAATTAGAACAGTTTAAAAAGTGGTCCCCAACCTTTTTGGCACCAGGGGCTAGATTCATTAAAGACAATTTTTCCAATGACCTGGGGTTGGGGTACGGTTTGTAGATAATTCAAGTGCATTACATTCACGATCACCTCCTGCTGTGTAGCCTGGTTCCTAACAGGCCCAGAGGTTGGAGACCCCTGGTTTAAAAGGTTATTTACTGAAAATAAAAAATGCTGAATTGTTCACACTTTTTGAAGTGGACTCAATTATGATAACTTCTTTTGGTCTCTCTCATAATTTTATTTATGAAAGTCACTGAATGACTATAGATAGTAGGATGCATTTTAAGGAGGCAGTCAAGTTTGGGGGCTAGAAGCACAGATTCCAGAGCCAGCCCGAATGAGAGTTCGAATAATGACTTCACAACTTATGTGCTTATGTGATCTTGCCCAAGTTAAGTAATTTTCCTCAGTCCCCATTTCCTCTTCTATGAAATGGAGATAACAAAAGCACCTTTCACTATGTGTTAAAATACTTAACATAGTGCCTGGTACAAAGTAAATCCTTAATAAATATTAGCTGTCATTACTAATACAGATTGAAACCTCCAAAAATTTGTAAACTTAATCTTGATTGCACATCTACCTATTAGATTATTGCATTTTTATAATCCTATTATATAAATAGTCATGTTATAGCAATGCATAACTATAGTTAAGAAAAAACTTTTCAGTTTGATATGATTATCATAGAGTATTTTAAGGCCATTTTAACCTTTAAATGCTATAGTTGCACTGTCCAATGTGGTAGCCACAAGCCATTATGGCCATTGATCACTTGAAATGTGATAAGTTCAGATTAAGGTGTGCTTTAAATATAAAAACACACTAAATTTCAAAGACATAGTAGAAATTAAGAATAACTAACAATTTTATACTGATCACATGTAGATATGATAATACACTGATTTAAATGTGTTGATTATATTTATTAATAAACTATAATTATTAACACTTTTGCTTGTTTTTGCTTTTTGAACTATGGCTACTAGACATTTTAAAGTTACATATGTAATTTGGATTTGTGAGTCAAAATATATTTTTATTGAACAGTGCTTTACTAGAGAATAAAATAACCAGCTAGCTATACACAGGTGTCGTCCATACTTTGTTCATTTAGAT
Source organism: Sturnira hondurensis (assembly GCF_014824575.4). Classification (NCBI taxonomy): domain Eukaryota; kingdom Metazoa; phylum Chordata; class Mammalia; order Chiroptera; family Phyllostomidae; genus Sturnira; species Sturnira hondurensis. Next base: position 403,354 of record NW_028074551.1, read on the forward strand.
TTAGTAAGTGATTTGTTACAAAGTGAAAATTAGCTACCTTATAGTGCTTTCTGTTGCTTCCAGTTTTCCCACTGGATTCTCAGGAATTTGGTAACATGGCACAGTACTTTCTGAGCAGTGTTCCTTGCTGAGGAATTTTCTTTCCCTGCTGGTTTGACATGAGACAGATTTGTTAACCTTTAGAAGGTAAGACTCCAGATTTGATCTTGTAGAATAAATACTTATAACTTAAATCAAGGACTGGTTAAGAGTTGGGGAAAGAAAGAATACCTTTTATTTTTTTGATTATTTTCTTTTAAATGTGGTAAGTGAATTTAAAAACCACCATTGGCTGCATTTTAACACCTGAAATAAAGACATGCTTAGCAGAAGAATTTCATTTTTAAGTTGTGTGTGCATGAGTGGTTTAGAACACAGATAGGTTTAAAGTAAAAGGATGGAAAAATATATACCATGAAAATTGTTCAAAATAGAGGGATCAGCTAAGGGAAGGGGGTGACAGGACAGGGGAGAGCAATGAGGAAAATAGTGGGGCAGCTGTAACTGAACAACAATAAAAAGAGAGAGATCTGAAATGGCTATACTAGTATCACGCAAAATAGATTTTAAAGTGAAATGGTAATCAGAGGCAAAGGAGGACATTTTATTATGATATTTGAGAAGGTCTAAACAAATGAAAATTCATTACAATGCATGGATTAAAAGACTTCATATCGAGATGGCAAAACTCCCTAAATTGACCTATGTATGGATTTAAAGTAATTAACTATCAGAATTTCAACTGCTTTTAAAAATAATTTAGTGATTATGCCATTACAGTTGCCCCTTTTCCCTCCCTTCATTCCCCTCCACCCTGCACACCCCCTCCCACTCACATTCCCTCCCATTAGTTCATGTCCATGTGTCATAAGTTCTTTAGCTTCTACATTTCCCACACTACTCTTGCCATCCCCCTATTTTCTCCCAACTGTCTCTGCTACTTATTTGCTACCGTCTCCCCACCTTTACTCCTCCCACTCCCCTGTTGCTAACCATTTCTGTGGCTCCACTCCTGTTCTCCCTGTTTGCTTAGTTTGCTTTTGTTTTAGGTTTGGTTGTTAATAACTATGAGTTTGCTGTCCTTACACTGTTTGTATTTTTCTTCTTCTTTTTCTTAGATAAGTCCCTCTAACTTTCATATAATAAGGGCTTGATGATGATGAACTCCTTGAACTTGACCTCATCTGAGAAGCACTTTATCTGCCCTTCCATTCTAAATGAAAGCTTTGCTGGATTGAGCAATCTTGGATGTAGGTCTTTGGATTTCATGACTTGGAATACTTCTTTCTAGCCCCTTCTTGCCTGTAAGGTCTCTTTTGAGAAATCCACTGACACTCTGATGGTAACTCCTTTGTAGAAGACTATCCCTTTATCTCTTATTGCTCCTAGAATTCTCTCCTTCATTTTAACCTTGGCTAATATAATTATGGTGTGCCTTGGTGTGTTCTTCCTTGAGTCCAACTTCTTTGGGACTCTCTGAGCTTCCTGGACTTCCTGGAAGTCTATTTCCTTTGGCAGATTGGGGAAGTTCTTTTTTATTATTTGTTCAAATAAGTTTTCCACCTGTTGTACTTCCTCTTCCCCTTCTGGTACCCCTATAACTTGCATGTTGGAACGTTTAAAGATGTCCTGGAGGTTCCTAAGCCTCTCTTCATTTTTTTTGAATTCTTGTTTCATCCTTCTTTTCTGTTTGGTTGTTTCTTTCTTCCTTCTGTTCCACTCCATTGATTTGAGCCCTAGTTTCCTTTCCATCACTATTGGTTCCCTGTGCATTTTTCTTTATTTCACTCAGTGTAGCATTTATTTTTTCATCGAATTTGTGACCAAAATCAACCAGATCATCAGTGTTTGAACGGTGCATCTGATAGGTAGGCTATCTCTTGGTGGCTTAAAAGTATCGGCTCCGGGGCTTTGATTTGTTCTGTTTGAGGCATAATTTTTGGGCAGGTCGTGGTTGTTATGTAGTGAGGGGCAGAGGCTTAGGTGTTCACCAGGGCAGGGCAACCTAGTCACTGGGTTGTGATGCTGTTTGTGGGAGCGGAGTCAGAGAGGGGACAATGGCACTTGCTCCACACATTCTCAGATTTCAGTCCCCTCTGCAGCTTCTCACAAGCAAATTGGGCCCTTCTGACACTGGTTCCCAGGTGGGTGGGTTTGTGTACATTCTTTTTTTTTTTTTTCCAATTTTTTTATTTAATTATTTTTCAAGTACAGTTTTCTGTCTATTACTCCCATCCCATCCCACCCCCCATCCTCCCCCCTCCCTCCCATTTCCCCCCTTCTCAGTTGTTGTCCATGTATCCTTTATATAGGTTCCTCTAAATCCCTCCCTTATTTCCCCTGAAATTCCCTCCCCTCTCCCCTCTGATATGTCCCCTAGAGCAAGGACTATAAAGGAGAGAATAAACAAATGGGATCTCATCAAAATAAAAATCTTCTGCGCAGCTAAAGAAAACACCATTAAAATAAAAAGACAACCAACTGTATGGGAAAACATATTTGCCAATGATACCTCAGACAAAGTTTTAATCTCCAAAATATACATTCTACAACCCTGTGGGTCTATCCAATGAATTCTGTGAAGCTGGGAGTCTCTCCCAGCACCTTTCAATTGGTGCTTTTAGGTTTTGGATTGGTGCTTTTAGGCTTAGGCTTAGGCTTCCCCAGCACTGCAGCACTGGGTTGGGTGGTCTGTCTCACTGCCTGTTTTTACCTAGGTTATTTGCACGCAAATGTGTGATTGTGGTCAGCCCCATGCTACCTGTGCACCCAGGTCTGGCAACCACTGCCTTTTCCTACTGGGACCCCTCTCCACTGGTGGTAGACTCTGCCCCTCTTACCAGTCTGGATGAATGGTTGTCGGACTTGCATACAGTTCAATTTTCTGTCAGTTCTTGTTTTTTTGTTTGTTTCTAAATCTTTGTTGTGTTTAATTTGGGTTGTGTAAGAAGGCACAGTGTTTCCACCTACGCCTGCATCTTGGCCAGAAGACACAGTGGCTTTTTTTAAGGAAATGGACAAGCTAATTTAGAATTCATATTAATTGTAAGAGACTACAAGTATCTAAAACAATCTTGAACGAAACAGAAGTTGGAAGATTCACATCTCGATTTTAAAGCTTACTATAAAACTATAATAATGAAGACACTGTGGTACTGGCTTAAGGATAGCATATGATCAATGGAATTGATGGAGAATCGATAAATAAATCTTATAATTGTGGCCAATTGATTTTTTTGATAAGAATGCTGTGATGGTTAATTTAATGTTTCAATTTTGTCAGGCCATGGTACCTAATTTGATCAAATGCTAGTTGTTGCTGTGAAGGTATTTGTGGATCTAATTCACATTTAAGACCACTTAAATTTAAGTAGAGCACATTAATTTCCAAAAGGTGGGTTGGTCTCATCCAAGTAGTGGAATGCCTTGATTGAAAGCAAAGACTAGTTTCCAGAGGAAGAAGCAATTCTGCTTCAAGACTGCAGCACAGAAACACCCGCAGGCTTGCTCTGCAAATTTCAGACACAGGATTGCAACATCAGCTTTTACCTGGATTTCCACTTGCTGGTCTGCCCCTATAGGTTTCAAACATACCAGCCCCACAATTATGTGAGCTAATTTCTTAAATATCTCTCTCTCTGTATCCCATTGATCCTATTTCTCTGTAGAACCCTGATGAATTAAAGTGCAATACCATTCAGTGTGAAAGAGCAAACTTTCCAACAAGAGTAGAACTGGATAGAACTGGATAGCCACATGAAAAAGAATAAAGCGGGACTGCTCCTTCACACCATATACAAACCTCAAAATAGAACCCAGACCTAAATGTAGGCACTAAGGCTATAAAATTCTTAGAAGAAAACAGACCAAATCTTCATGGTCTTGGGTTAGACAATAGTTTTTTAGATGTAACACCCAAATCACAAAAGGCAAAGGGAAAAAATAGAAAAGGCAAAGGGAAAAAACTTTTATGTCTCAAGGGAAACCATCAAGAAAGTGGAAGGACAGCCCAGAGAATGGGCAAAAATATTTGGAAATCATATAAGGAATTTATATCCAGAACATATAAAGAATAGTTACATTCAATGACAAAAAGATAACCCAATTTAAAAGCAGGTAAAACATCTGAGTAGACTACTCCCCAAAGAAGATATAAGAATACAAATGACTAATAAGTACAATAAAAAATGTTCAACATTTTTTCATTAGGGATATAAAAATTAACACCACAATGAAATGTCACTTCATAACCACTAGGATGGCTGTATTAAAAAAGACAATAGCAAGTGTTGGTAAGGATGTGGAGAAATTGGAACCCTCATACATTGTCTACCGGAATATAAAATGGTATAGTTAATTTAGAAAACAGTTTGGTACCTCTCCAAAAGTTACATTTAGAGTTATCATATGACGCAGCAATTCTACTGAGTATGTGCTCAAGAGAAATGGTAACATGTCTACAAAGATACTTGTACATATTCATAATAGCCATAAAGTAGAAACAGGCCAAATTTACATCTATTGATGGGCAGATAAACAAAATGTGGTATAACTATACAATGAGATATTATTTATCAATAAAAAGAAATAAAATATTGATACCAGCTACAACGTGGATAAACTTTACAAACATGGTAAGTGCCCTGGCTGGTGTGGCTCAGGGGATTGAGTGCCAGCCTGTAAACCACAGGATCATTGGTTTGATTCCAAGTCAGGGCACATACCTGGGTTCTAGGCTGCATCCTCTGTAGGGAATGTGTAAGAGGCAACCACACATTGATGTTTCTCTCCCTCTCTTTCTCCTCCCTTTCCCAAATAAGTAAACAAGTAAACAAGCAAACAAGTAAATAAATAACTACAAATATGATAAGTTAAAGAAACCAGACATAAAAAGTCATATTTTTTTATTCCTTTTATATGGAATGTCCAGAAGCAGCACATCCACAGAGACAGAAAGTACGATAGTGGTTGTTAGGGGCCTGGGGGGACTGAGGGTAAGCAGAAGAGGAGAGGAGAGAATGTGGAGTGACTGCTAATGGGTATGGAGTTTCATTTTGGGAAAATATTCTGGAATCTGATAGTGGTAAGGATGCACAACTCTAAATACACTAAACACTCTATTGTACACTTTAAAAGCATGAGCTTTATGGTATGTAAATGATATCTCAAGAAAGCTGTTATTTTTAAAAATTGTTTTTTTCTTAGAGATCTGAAGGAACTTGATCTAGACCTTGATTAATGACTTTTTTCCTATTTTTCACAATATTTTGAACTCAGTTCAGGATACATGTATGATAACATTCATAGTTCTCAAACCTTCTGAACGTTCCTAAACTATTATTTGGGGGCAAGAGAAATGGGGAGAATCAGATATGATGTAATCTCTATAGTTTCCTCTCCATGTATTTGCTACTTAAAGCAAGTATCTTACAGTTTGGACACACCGACATACACATTTTACCTCATACATTATGATGGCTTACATAGTGGAATATTTTAATTGTGACATAAATTTACATCTTAAATTAGCATCTACTGGCAAGATAGATTTTTAATGGCCTAAAATTAATAAGGAAGAAACAAAAGGAACTTTACAGTAGTTCATATTCTTCAATTATACTCACTCTATGTGTAGTACTGCTTTATGCTATACTTTATTGTTAGTATTTACTCAACAAACTATTTACTTAGCAAACTTTTATTGGGCACCTTCTCTGCAGTGAGCACTCATAGGCTGTGGGGATTCAGTGGTGAGCAAGCGGACTCAGTTCCCACCTTCATGGAGCTCAAAATCTTTTCAAGGAAATCAGACAATGAACAAGTAAACTGAGTAGAAAATGTATTTTTAAACAGTGACCACTGGGAAAAAATATATAATAATAACGGGATCAAGAATGACTGAAGCAGAGTTGGGCACTACTTAAGGGACACAGTGTTTTTAGGGGAAGTAGTATCTGAGCTGAGACTTGAAAGATGAGGAGACAAGTGAAGAAAAGGGGGGAATTCACCCAAACAGAAAACAGTTAGTGCAAAAGCCCCAAGTAAAAATGAGTCTAATGTATTCTAGCAAGGAAAGACTGGTGGAGAGTGGGGTGAGCTATAAGGGAAAGTGCTGGGAGGTAGGTTGGGGCCAGATCATGTAGTGCATTGTAATAGTACGGTATTATGACTTATTGTAAGTGGAATGGGAAGGCATTCGATGGTTAACTAAGAGATAAGACCTGTAAAACAGCTTTACAGGATTGTTTTGTCTTCTATATATGAAATAAACTGTAGGAGGGAAGTGGGGAAGGTGGGTGAGCATTAGGACATCATTGTAACACTCCAGGTCAGAGAAGATGGTGGCTTGGGCTACAGTGATCCCCAGTGTCTGAAGTCAGATTTAGATAACTTTTCTTTTGAAAATAGACCTGATGTAGGGTGCAGAGGCAGATTCAAGTTTTGTGGGACATGAAATTTACATAATTTGAGGGCCATTTAAGAAAAACAATACAAAATCAAGTGCCTTAGAAGGTTTCTGTGCATGTTAAGGGCTCAGCAGCTTAAGCTTCATGAGTTTCATGGTGGTTTCAACTCAGATGGGGGTGAGAGGACATATCAAGGATGCCTAGGTTTTTGATCTGAGCAGTTGTGATACCTTTAAAATGAGAATGTCTTTGGTTATGGTCTGGGAAGAACATATAACTCGGGTTTCCTTCATAAGATGCTTGAGGTGCCTAATAGACATCCAAAAGGTTATGTCCAATAAGCAGTTGGACAGAAGGGCCAGCTCAGGAAGAGGGCAGAGTTGAAAATAATTTAAGTCATCACATTTATGGCACTGAAAGCTGTGGAAGTGGATGACATCACTCGGGGAAGAGAAAAGAGGGTGAAGGACTCAGTCCTGAGACATTCAATGGTCAGGCAGAGGGGATTTTTAATTCATAATATAAATATCATAAAAGGGAACTAGTGGCAGTACCTTGAACATTAGTCACCTTAAATTCTAATTCCTTCTTGGTCTCTGATTGCAAGGGTTTCTTTAATACCTAGGAATCCACTAATGAATGTAAAGTTAGTGGAAGAACAAGTAAGCACAATGTTAAAGTAAATTACACAACATTTTATGTTAGGGGACTACTTTTATTTTCATTTTTGATACTTTAAGAAGTGGTATTTTCTCAGTGCTTCTCTACATCTTCAACCATCTAATCTAATCTATTTCTCTACCTCTCACTTAGAAAGGATGTTTTATAAAGAAATTAGTTCAAACTAATACTAAAATGCCAAATGATGTCTTCTCATCTCATTCTAAGCATTTTTCTAGTTAATTTTGTTTATGCTTAAGTTTGTGCTTGATTATCAAAGATAATATGCCTGCTTTTTTAAAGAATGCAGAAAAGGAATGGGAAAAGCAGGAGTGTATTTTAAGTTTTATCTGCCATCTAAAATAAGAGTGACATTGGAGCCATGTTATAAAAATGCTTGTGTTACAGGGATTCATTCAGCTATACCACAGGCCAAGTATTTTCTCTTAAAACATAACTACATTTATAAAATATTGATGGAATACAGCTTTAAAATTAAATATTAGTCCTCATATTTAAGCACCATCATTTTAAAGGTCCCATTAATCAGGTTGGTTAGAGTCCAGGGGCTTATGAATTAATTGCTTTGTGGTTACGAGATTGAAAATAAAGAATAAATCTTTTCTTTTTTTTTTAAAGATTTTATTTATTTATTTATCTTTAGAGGGGAAGGAGAGGGAGAGAAACATCAATGTATGGTTACCTTTCGTGTATCCCCTGCTGGGAGTTGGCCTGCAGGGAACCGGCCTGCAACCCAGGCATGTGCCCTGACTGGGAGAATAAATCTTTTCTGAGGAAAGAAGAGGACTATTTTATTTAAAAGCTAGAAAAAAGTCATATTTAAGCTTTCAATGTAGAAGAAACTGTATGGCAAAATATATATGTATCTTTATATATTGTATGTTACAAAGCATATTAAATCAAGGCAAGGAGATAGAAAGTGAAAGGTATTAGTTCTAATAGAGTGGTCAAAGGAACATTTAGCATCTGAGAATGGATTGCTTCATGGAACTCAATTTTCTGAAAGAGCAAAATTACTTAATTAGTATTAAAAATGTACAATCTTTTTTAAATATCAGGTTTTTAACTCAAAATAAAAGCTAACAAGATTTTGATCTTTATCTGTGAGTGCTAACCTTCTGTACTTTATCTCAGTCCTCATATTTAACCAATGAGGCTTCAATCATTTTGTTATGAAAAAATTTATTGGGATTAGGAAATCCTGGCTCCATTTGCAGATTCTCCACCAACCTACTATGACCCTGAACTGGGCTTTCAATGCTTTTCTAGGCCTCCATTTCCTCATCTAGAACCCCAGTGTATCTTTTCAGCTACAAAATTGTAGTATCATTAAACCAATTCTCGCACTGTGTGCGAGAGGCCACTTTGGGTTGCTCTTCCAGAAACTAAATTGCTCTGGATTTCTGGGACCTGAGGTCTTATATCTCTGCTTGTGTTTTAGAAGATTTCTCTCCCTCCATTTTCTCTGTCAGTCAACTGCCACTTACTGGAGCTGCCAACATAAAATGGCAGCTGCCTCTGCTTATCAGCTGCTATCATCATCTCATTATCTATGTGTTTTGGAAACCAGATGACCAAGTACATTAGATGGTATATGAAATAGGCATAAAGTAGAAAGCTGAGTATATTTCATATAGAAAGCTTAGTATATTTCATGTAGAGTACAATGCACGAGCTTAACAATTATTTGGCCACTTGGGTATTTTTCATTTGCTGGTTCATAACTATGTTATAGAGGATTAACTAGACTACTGATGTTATGAACGTTCCAACATATATAGACAGAAACACATAAGTGACAGAACAGTAGAGCAAAACTATTTAGGGAGGTCTAAATTAAACTTTATTTAATAAAGACATTGCCATTGACAAATCCCCTATGTCTAATTTCTTTGTAAAAATTACATTTTGGCTTTTTTATGCCTACTTAGAGAATTACATTCTAGGGGAAGTAGTCTTTTGACTACTTAGTGATTAATTTTTCTACAATAAAAATGAATTATGTTTTCTCTCATTTACTTGATCTCTGAAAATTAAGATAAAATGTACTTAGCCTCTGAGAGGACACAACCATAATGTACAGAAGCCTAAGATGGGAATTCTAAAAATTTTAAACAGAACTTTGAGACACTTGATAAAGTTAGGCACCTTTGTGTCATACTGCTTTTAACTGCTTTTTTTCTATAGGAAAATCAGGTAGGATGTCCTGGTGAATTGGATTTTGATTAATTGGTGAATAGAAGGTGAAATGATTAAGAAATAAAAATTCTCTATCCAAGTAGCTCAGTTGATTAGAGCATAATTCCAATATACCAAAATTGCAAGTTTGATCCCTCGTCAGGGCACATACAAGAATCAACCAATGAATGCATAAATAAGTGGAACAACAAATCTCTCTCTCAAAATAAATTTATGAAAGAAATATCATAATAAGAGTTTTCTGTTAGAAAGGAAATAAAGAACACAATTAGCAGTGGCCAGAGATGGAATAAAATATATCTTACTTCGGTATATACTACAAGGATCTTGATCAGGGAAAACAGCTGTGCCTGTACATGGATCCTGGAAAGGTTTCTCTCTGGAACCACCTAAATGAAATAAAAACTCAATTTGGTTGTTTCAAGAAGGCTACACAAATAATTAGGAAAATAGTTTATATTATTTTGGGCAATTCTAATAAAATGATACTTTCTAAAGTACACAGAGACAGTCATCAGGTAATTTAGGACACACTATCAAAGAACAAGGAGCAATCATGAAATTCTTATTCTTTCATTCTTGGTGTCTTTCCAATCAGTGCTCAAAATCATTTTTTCTGGTCTTTCCTTCTTCTTAGGTACTACTATGGGGACTCTTGAAGGTAAAAGAGTTGCAATGGTCCCCTGGATCTCACAAAGAGATATTTTCCCTCCAGAATCACCCTGTCTATCCCTCAGTATGAATTAAGTTCTTAATATTTTTCAGCTGAATTTGAGGTTTGGGGATGGCTTACAGTAAAGCTGTTTTCAGCATTGTAGTCATTCCTGTCGTGGCATGTCATGAACCCCACAGTTCCATCCTGTTGGCTCAGAGAGGTCACCGTGGAGACATCTGATTGCAATTGTGACCCATTGCAGGTAAGAAGTGCTTTGCTGTTGGCATATTTCAGTTTGCTCACCAAATTTTACAGGGTGTTCAGGCATTCACATGTTATAAGCTAACCCAACTGTTTCCAAAGACATGGAAGGGAAAGGGAACTCTGGCCTTTGAGAACTCAAAGAAAAACTTGTGCTTTTGAGGGTTTCTCAGATTGGACACAAATATATCATCAATTTCCATTCTGAAATAGTAGTTTCTTTACCTATGAATTTCAATTCTGTTCTGCAACTCAATATTGAGGGGAAAAACTGATCTCTCATAGAGACAAAGGAAATTTTATATGGAAAAAAGAAAATTTCCTATTAAATGAGTTTGTGGCATTTTGTAGTTAAATTTTTATGTGATATATTAACTTTGCAGGTTTGGCCTAGATTATTCTGGTCCTGGATGATCCAGTTTCACTACATTTAGAATTCCATCATTCTGTTTATAAGTTTTCATAGATAATTAATTGAAACCAAACTTCTTGGTTTTTAGAATCATTTCAGAAAATGTACACAGACCTCTTTGGATGGGTCACAGTGTTTCCTGGTAAAATGTGAAGTATAAGTACTTTAGACATCATCTTGAAAGCTCTTCACTACAATCATTCATTGCTTCTTGGTCCTCATGTCTATTACCTGTAGTTTATTCTAATATATTGGCTCATGGGCTGGGGTGATGGCAGTGAGGTATCCTCATGGCTCTTTGCTCAAGGATCCTACCAAGAGTCTAAAGTCAGAAATTACCCAGTTTAAGTAATTGAGTGATTATAAGATGAATAAAGAGCACTTTGAAAAAATGAATCCCAGCCATTCCTCCAGCCCCTGTGGTATTGACAGTTTCTTAATTTTATAGAAGGTGCTGGCTGATGTCAGCTGCCCTGGCTAATATTTGGCCATGCCAAACCTACAACAGAGATTGGGTTTAGAGGAATATCTATTGATTTCTCCATCAGCAAGCACCCAATAAGTGGAAGAACAGTTGACTAGGAAGCATGTGCTATATAAAGGTAGGCCAGAACACCAAGTGTAAAGAGGACTGTGGAGGTTATTTTGCATTAAGGCCCCACTGGCATTTTTTTTCCACTTTATGGCTAGAACCAGATGAGTTGTGAGAATTTTAGATAATCAATAAACTCTATGACTTGTTTATTTTCTCTTTAAAAATACAAAGTTTCTAATAATAATTTGAATATTTGTCCTTCTTCATGTAATCATAGGTTTAGATTCTTGAAGCTGTTTATATAACCCTCACAACATTTCTTTTAATACTACTGTTTGGAATGGTGGTATGCATGTTAGTGATGGATAATATAAATGGCCTTTTGTGTTTTTTTAAAAAGGAAAACTCCTGTTCTTAATTATTAAGTATTCAGTGAGCTCATAATATTTTCAAGTAATCAACTGTGGTGCCCTCAATAATATCTGGTGTCCCAGATATTGTCATAACTTTTCACTCTTTTTAAAAATATATTTTATTGATTATGCCATTATAGTTGTCCCATTCCCCCCTTCACTCCCCTCCACCCTGCACACCCCTCCCCCACTATTCCCCCCTTTTGTTCATGTCCATGTGTCACAAGTTCTTTAGATTCTGTATTTCCCATAGTATTCTTGCCCTCACCCTGTCTATTTTCTACCTACTGTCTATGCTACTTATTCTCTGTACCTTCCCCCCCTCCTCCTCCCACACACCTGTTGCTAACCCTCCATGTCAGCTCCATTTCTATGTTTCCACTTCCAATCAATCGTCCTCTTAGTTTGCTTTTGTTTTAGGTGTGGTGGTTAATAACTGTGAGTTTGCTGTCCTTTCACTGTTCATATATTTTATCTTCTTTTTCTTAAATAAGTCCCTTTAACATTTCATATAATAAGGGCTTGGTGATGATGAACTCCTTGAATTCGACCTCATCTGAAAAGCACTTTATCTGCCCTTCCATTCTAAATGAAAGCTTTGCTGGATTGAGCAATCTTGGCTGTAGGTCTTTGGATTTCATGACTTAAAATACTTCTTTCCAGCCCCTTCTTGCCTGTAAAGTCTCTTTTGAGAAATCAGCTGACAGTCTGATGGTCACTCCTTTGTAGGTGACTGTCCCCTCATCTCCTGCTGCTTCTAGAATTCTCTCCTTCATTTTAATCTTGGCTAATGTAATTATGATGTGCCTTGGTGTGTTCTTCCTTGAGTCCAACTTCTTTGGGACTCTCTGAGCTTCCTGGACTTCCTGGAAGTCTATTTCCTTTGGCAGATTGGGGAAGTTCTTTCTTATTATTTGTTCAAATAAGTTTTCCACCTGTTGTACTTCCTCTTCCCCTTCTGGTACCCCTATAATTTGCATGTTGGAACGTTTAAAGATGTCCTGGAGGTTCCTAAGCCTCTCTTCATTTTTTTGAATTCTTGTTTCTTCTTTTTTTTCAGTTTGGTTGTTTCTTTCTTCCTTCTGGTCCACTCCCTTGATTTGAGTCCCAGTTTCTTTTCCACCACTATTGGTTTCCTGTGCATTTCCCTTCATTTCGATCAGTTTAGCCTTCATATGTTCCTCTAATCTGTGGCTAAAAGCAACCAATTCTGTGAGCATCCTGATCACCAGTGTTTTGAATTGTGCATCTGAAAGGCTGGCTATTTCTTTGTCACTTAGAATTATAGGCTCTGGTTCTTTGAGCTATTCTTGAGCCATAGTGTTTGGTCTTTTTGCACCTGTTATGTTTGAGGGGCATAGAGCCTTAGGTGTTCGCCGGGGCCAGGTGACCCAGTCGCTGAGTTGTGACGCTGTATGTGGGGGAGGGGTCAGAGGGGAAAAAATGGCACTTTGCTTTGCTCAGCGCTCTCTCAGATTTCTGTCCCCTCTGCTGCTTCCCACAAGCAAATTGGGCCCCTCTGGTGCTGGTTTCTGGGTGTGTGGGGCCCGTGGGCCCTATGGGTCTCCCCAATGAACTCTCTGTGAGCCTGGGAGCCTCTCCTGGACCCTCAACCCCGAGAAAGTCTTTCCAGTTGGTGCTTTCAGGATCTAATTCCCATCGCTGGGGCCCTAGCCTGCAGAGTCTGTCTCACTGTTTGCTCTTTTGCTTGGTTTATCTGCGTGCGAATGTGTGACCACAGTCAGCCAGCCGCCCTGCACCCTCAATGGGTCCTCCGGTTGCCACTCCATGCCTAGGATCCACCAACTGCCTCCGCCTCCACTCCTGGGTTGGTTGGACCAAACAGTCTTTCCAGCCCGACCCCACTCCTCTGCTGCCTCCACCCCTCTTACCAGTTTGGCTGAGTGGTTCGTTGTTGTCAGACTTCCGTACAGTTCAATTTTCACTGTTTTGGCTGCATTTTTGTTACTAAAACTTAGCTGTCTTTAAATTTAGTTGTAGGAGGGGACACAGTGTTTCCACCTATGCCTCCATCTTGGCTGGAAGTTAACTTTTCACTCTTTATTCCCAAACCTTGCATCTACATCTATGTACTCACAAGTTGGTACATACTTATTTCTTTCTTACCATCATTAGCCTTATTTTTGGAAATGTTGAGCCTAGCCACTTAAAAAAATAAATATTTTTAATATTAAATGTTTACATTTAAATGAGACAACATAATAACTTATTACAGAGTTGAAGAGAAAGGCTTGGAAGCAAAATGTGAGCTTTTCCCATCCATGGCTGCCCCTTCATGAACATGTTTATCCTGAGACCCTGCTGCATTGCTTTTCCTGGGGTGCATAGTTTTATGCTGCATCATACATTTAGTGAAATAGCTCAGCTACAGTCTTACCTGGGGTAGAAGATAGACTACCTTTAATGTAATTCAGACAAAAACTGGATTTAATTTTTTTAGGCAATAATTTCAACATGTCACAGAAAATGAAGCACATTTCTCCACTGGCTCTTTTCTGTGCCGGTTTTTGTACTAACGTACAGGACTTGTTTGGCAGGACTTACCACTCAAAAGACCTGAAATTCATCTGCCTGGATCTTCTATCAAAAGTTCATTTCTGGACTTCTGTCCAAGAGGGAGGCAAAGGTGGAAACACTGTGCTGCCGCACACAACCAAAATTAAGGACAACAAAGATTTAGAAACAAAAAATAACAACCAGAACTGACATAAAATTGAACTGTATGCAAGTCCGACAACCATCCATCCAGACTGGTAAGAGAGGTGGAGTCCACCACCAGTGGAGAGGGGTCCCAGTAGGAAAAGGCAGTGGCTGCTAGACCTGGGTGCATAGGTAGCATGGGGCTGACCACAGCCACACATTTGTGTGCAAATAAACTAGGCAAAAACGTGCAGTGAGACAGACCACCCAACCCAGGACTCCAGTGCTGGGGAAGCCTAAGCCTAAAAGCACCAATCCAAAGCCTAAAAGCACCAATTGAAAGGTGCTGGGAGAGACTCCCAGCTTCACAGAATTCATTGGATAGACCCACAGGGTTGTAGAATGTACACAAACCCACCCACCTGGGAACCAGTGTCAGAAGGGCCCAATTTGCTTGTGAGAAGCTGCAGAGGGGACTGAAATCTGAGAAAGTGTGGAGCAAGTGCCATTGTCCCCTCTCTGACTCTGCTCCCACAAACAGCATCACAACCCAGTGACTAGGTTGCCCTGCCCTGGTGAACACCTAAGCCTCTGCTGCTTACTACATAACAGGCACGACCTGACCAGAAAATTATGGTTCAAACAGAAGAACAAATCAAAGCCCCAGAGCCGATACTTTTAAGCCACCAAGAGGTAGCCAACCTATCAGATGCACCGTTCAGACACTGGTGATCAGGATGATCTGGTTGATTTTGGTCACAAATTAGATGAAAAAATAAAGGCTATACTAAGTGAAATGAAGGAAAATGCACAGGGAACCAATAGTGATAAAAAGAAAACTGGGACTCAGATCAATGGAGTGAATCAGAAGGAAGAAAGAAACAACCAAACAGAAAAGAAGGAAGAAACAAGAATTCAAAAAAATGAAGAGAGGCTTAGGAACCTCCAGGACATCTTTAAACGTTCCAACATGCAAATTATAGGGGTACCAGAAGGGGAAGAGGAAGTACAACAGGTGGAAAACTTATTTAAACAAATAATAAAAAAGAACTTCCCCAATCTGCCAAAGGAAATAGACTTCCAGGAAGTCCAGGAAGCTCAGAGAGTCCCAAAGAAGTTGGACTCAAGGAAGAACACACCAAGGCACATCATAATTACATTAGCCAAGATTAAAATGAAGGAGAGAATTCTAGAAGCAGCAGGAGATGAGGGGACAGTCACCTACAAAGGAGTGACCATCAGACTGTCAGCTGATTTCTCAAAAGAGACTTTACAGGCAAGAAGGGGCTGGAAAGAAGTATGCCAAATCATGAAATGCAAGGACCTACATCCAATATTACTCTATCCAGCAAAGCTTTCATTTAGAGTGGAAGGGCAGATAAAGTGCTTTTCAGATGAGATCAAGTTCAAGGAGTTCATCATCATCAAGCCCTTATTATATGAAATGTTAAAGGGACTTATCTAAGAAAAAGAAGATGAAAAATATGAACAGTGAAAGGACAGCAAACTCACAGTTATTAACAACCACACCTAAAACAAAAGCAAACTAAGAGGACAGCTAGATCAGGAGTGGAACCATAGAAATGGAGATGACATGGAGATTTAGCAACAGGGGAATGGGAGGAGGAGAGGTAGGGAGAAGGTACAGAGAATAAGTAGCATAGGCAGTGGGGTGAAAATTGGGGAGGGCAAGAATAGTATGGGAAATGTAGAAGCTAAAGAACTTATGACACATGGACATGAACTAAAGGGCAGGGGGAATGTGGGTGGGAGGGGGTGTGCAGGATAGAGGGGAATGAGGGGGGAAGGGGATAACTGTAATGGCATAATCAATAAAATACATTATAAAAAAAGTTCATTTCTGCAGAAAGTGGAGACCTTTTGTTGCACTTTACCTTCTGCTTCCATTCAGTGAAAATCCAACTTGACATGTGATTTCTTTTTTTCTTTTCTTTTTTTTAAAGATTTTATTTATTTATCTTTAGAGGGGAAGGGAAGGACAGGAGAAGAATATCAATTTATGGTTGTCTCTCATGTGTCCCCTGCTGGGAACTGGCCTGCAACCCAGGCTCGTGTCCTGACTGGGAATCAAACTGAGATACTCTGGTTCACAGGCCTGTGCTCAATCCACTGAGCTACACCCGCCAGGCCTATGACATATGATTTCTTTCAATCCGTAGATTCATGGACCTAGCTAGGATTGGAAGAATTCAAATTCATGAAATTAGGGCTAATATAATTCATATAGTAGAAGAGTAGATCTGAAGTAACCAAGAATTAAGAATCTGATCTTCACTTGATCTTTGAAAAAGAAATTTTTCATGGACAAGGGATCTGAAAAGACATTTGTCCAAGGAAGATAAACAAATAGCCAGTAAGTGCATGAAAAGATGTTCAACATCATTAGTCATCAGAGAAATGCAAATCAAAACCACAGTGAAATATCACTTCACCCACTAAAATGACTTTAATTAAAAAGTCATTATAACAATGTTGGTGAGAATGTGCAGAAATTGGAACCCTCTTACACTGTTGGTGGAAATGTAAATGGTGCAGCCAATTTAAAAAACAGTCTGGCAGTTCCTCAAAAAGTTAAATAGAAAGTTACTATTTGACCCAGCTAATCTACTTCTAAGTTTATACCAAGAGAGGTAAAAACATATATTTACACAAGAACTTGCATATGAATATTCATAGTAGCATATTTCATAAAAATCAAAAGGTGGAAAATGTCTTTTAACTGATGAATGGGTAACAAAATGTGGTATATTCACACAATGAAGTATTTGGCAATGAGAAGGAATTAAGTACTGATGCATACTACACATAGGTAAACTTTGAAACATTATGCTAAGTGAAATAAGATGGTCACAAAAGACCATATGTTATATAATTTATGAAATGTTCAGAATAGGCGAATCTATGAGACAAAGTTGTTTAGTGGTTACTTGGTGGGTGAAGGTGAGAAAACAGAATGAGAACTAAAGGCCATGGGCTTTTTTCAATTGATAAGAGTGTTCTAAAATGGATTATGTTTCTAATTTCACCACTGTGAATATACTGAAAACAAATGAATCATGTATTTTAAAGGGTATATTTTATGGTTTGTGAATTATGTCTTTAGCTTTCTCATCTCAGTTTTTTATTATCCTGCTTACCAGAGAATTCTCATCGTTTTTTTTCACCTTATTGCTTTAGTTCACTCTAATCAAACTCATTTCTTTTTTAAATGTCTTTTGTTTTTCTAAATTAGTTTTTATTGAATATGCTATTACAATTTTCCCAATTTCTCCCCTTTTGTCCCTCTCCATATAGCACCCTCCACTTCATCAGGCCATCCCCACACCATTGTACATGTCTGTGGGTCAAGCATATAAGTTATCTGGCTACTCCATTTTCCATACTGTACTTTACATTCCATGTGTATTCTGTAACTACCAATTTGTACTTCTTAATCCCCCCACCTATTCACAGCCCTCCACAAGCCTCCTATCTGGCAACTATCATAACCCTATCCATATCTATGATTCTGTCTCTATTCTTCCTGTTTGCTTAGTTTGTTTTTTATATTATTTTTTTGTTTTTTCTTTAAAAATTATTCTATTTATTATTAGTTATTGTTGTTAATCATTTACTGTGCCTAATTTATAAGTTAAACTTTACATAGGTATGTATGTATAGAAAAAATATAGTTTTTCTCTCTGTAAATTCAGTATTATCTGCTGTTTCAGACATCCACTGTGGGGTTGGGACATATCCCCTGCTGGCAAAGGGGGACTACTGTATTGGTAATACAAGAATCCAGGCAGCTTTTCACAGGATAGTGACAATGTGCCTAATGACCAGCAACTACAGGAATGGTTTGAATTGTAGGTAGATAGCTAATTTTATGGCTACTAAATGTGCCTGCCAACATTGTTCTATTTCCAGTTTTAAAAAAAGGCCCATAATTGCAAATGAGACCTTAATTTCTCTCTATGAAAAAAACAGTTGTTTTCCTTCATGCCATTGGGAATATATCACTCTTTCTCCATAGTTACATTAATATCTGCAAAGAATGATTGTTGACACTTTTGCTTTAGCTTTAGAGGCTCTAGAACAGGGATGACACACATGGCCACACTTCACCCCCCCCCACACACACACACACTCACTCTGTATGTACCTAGACTGAAGTACTGGAAAGGAAATCCTGCCCTAGATCTTAAGCTCCTGGAACCAGGCACTACACCTGTTACCTTCATAGTTCCACCTCCTGGATCATGAAGGGAAAGAGGAATCCATGAATAGATATGATACTGGCAAAATGGCTTGAATATAGTATCCTTTCATCTCTATTCTTCTGTTTATAATTGGCATTCCAGGTGTCCCTTTCTTATTTAAAATTTTTTCAAGCCCCTGCATGTGAAATCAGACTACTCACTAGAAATTGTCAACAGGTAGTCATTAATTATTCCTGGCATAGTAGATAACACACTACCTCTGCACTTGGTACACTTGAGTCCATGGAGGAACAAGGGCAAGAATCCAAGCCACCAACTCAATCAGGTCACCAGGATACTAACTCTTAAATCTCCCTGATTTCCACAGCTCATACAGCCCAGTTTCATGACTCATTAGTGTAGGGTAAAGTTTTAAACCATTAGGACGAAAAGCAGGGTTTTCAAAAAAAAACAAAACAAAACTGTAGGCCCTGGCTGGTGTAGCTCAGTGTATTGAGCATGGGCCTGTGAACCAGACGGTCATGGTTCAATTCCCAGTCAGGGCACATGCTTGAGTTGCAGGCCAGTTCCCCCGCAGGGGACGCACAAGAGGCAACCATACGTTGATATTTCTCTCCTGGCCTTCTCTTCCCCTCTAAAGATAAATAAATCAAATCATTTTTTTATTTTTATTTTTATTTAATTCTTGTTCAAGTACAGTTTTCTGTCTTATATTCCCAGCCCTGCACCCCCCACCCAGTGCTGCCCACCTCCTTCCCATTTCCGCACCCCACCTTAGTTATTGTCCATGTGTCCTTTATACTTCTTCATTTGAGTCCATCCCCTTTTCCCCTATGATTCTCTCCCCTGTCCCCTCTGGACCCTGTCAGCCTGTTCTGTATTTGAGTGTCATTGGTCATATTTTGCTTGATTGTTTTGTTGTTTAGATTCCTGTTAAAGGTGAGATCATATGGTATTCGTCTTTCACCGCCTGGCTTATTTCACTCAGCATAATGCTTTCCAGTTCCATCCATGATGTTGCAAAGGGTAGGAGCTCCTTCTTCCTTTCTGCAGCATAGAATTCCATTGTGTAAATGTACCATAGCATTTTGACTCAGTCATTTACCAATGGGCATCTAGGTTGCTTCCAACTCTTGCCTATCGTAACATTGTGCTGCTATGAACATCGGGGTGCATAGTTCTTTTGGATTGGTGTTTCAGGATTCTTAGGATATACTCCTAAGAGTGGAATTGCTGGATCAAAAGGCACGTCCATTTTTAGTTTTCTGAGGAAATTCAATACTGTTTCCCATAGGGGTTGTACCACTGTAATCCCACCAACATTGAACTGGGGTCCCCTTTCCCCCACAGCCTCTCCAGCACTTGTTGTTTGTTTCTTTGTTTATGATAGCCATTCTGACTGGTGTTAAGTGGTATCTCATTGTGGTTTTAATTTGCATCTCTCTGATAGCTAGCAATATCGAGCATCTTTTCATGTGTCTCTGGATCCTCTGTATGTCCTCCTTGGAGAAATGTCTGTTCAAGTCCTTTGCCCATTTTTTAATCGGGTTGCTTGTCTTCTTTGAGTGGAGTCGAATGAGTTCTTTGTATATTTTGGAGATTAAACCTTTGTCTGAGGTATCATTGGCAAATATGTTTTCCCAAGCTGCTGCCTCTCTTTTTATCTTGATACTGTTTTCCTTAGCCATACAGAAGCTTTTAATTTTCACGAGATCCCATTTGTTTATTCTTGCCCTTATATTTGTCGCTCTAGGGGATGTATCAGTAAAAATCTTGCTCCGTGGAATATCTGAGATTTTACTGCCAATGCTCTCCTCTAGGGCTTTAGTGGTGTCACTGCGTATATTTAATTCTTTTATCCACCTTGAATTAATTTTGGTATATGGTGTAAGTTGGTGCTCAAGTTTCATTTTTTTGCATGTAGCTGTCCAGTTCTCCCAACACCATTTGTTGAAAAGGCTATCTTTACTCCATTTTATGTTATTGCCCCTTTGTCGAATATTATTTGACTGTAGAGATTTGGGTTTATTTCTGAGCTCTCTGTTCTATTCCATTGGTCTATGTGCCTGTTTTTATGCCATTACCAGGCTGTTTTGATTACAGTGGCCTTGTAATACAGTTTGATATCAGGTATTGTGATCCCTCCTACTTTGTACTTCTTTCTCAAATTTGCAGCTGCTATTTGGGGTCTTTTATGATTCCATATAAGTTTTTGAAGTGTTTCATCTATGTCTGTGAAATGTGCCATTGGATCTTTAGTAGATATTGCATTGAATGTGTAAATTACTTTGGATAGTATGGACATTTAGATGATGTTAATTTTTCCAATCCATGAGCATGGTATATGTTTCCATTTGTTTGTTTCTCCCTTGATTTCTTTCTTCAGTGTTGTGTAGTTTTCTGCATACAGGTCTTTAACCTCCTTGGTTAGGTTTATTCCCAGGTATTTTATTTTTGTTTTTGCTATATCGAATGGGATTTTTTTCTTGATATATGCTTCTGCTGCTTCATTGTTGGTATACAAAAATGCCTTTGATTTCTGGATATTTACTTGTAACCCGCTGTTTTGCCAAATTCATTTATTAGTTCGAGGAGTTTTTTGGTAGAGGCTATAGACTTTTCAATGTACACTGTCATGTCATCTGCAAACAATGCCTGTTTTGTTTCCTCCTTTCTGATTTGGATGTCTTTTAATTCCTTTTCTTGTCTGATGGCCGTGGCTAGAACTTCTAATACTATATTAAATAGAAGCGGTGAAAGTGGACAACCTTGTCTTTTTCCTGTTCTTAGTGGAAAAGCTTTCAGTTTTTCCCCATTGAGTGTGATGTTGGCTGTAGGTCTCTCATATATGGCCTTTATTATGCTGAGGAATGCTCCCTCTATTCCCATTTTTCTGAGTACCTTTATCATAAATGGTTGTTGAACCTTATCAAAAGCTTTTTCCGAATCTATTGATATGACCATGTGATTTTTGTCTTTGCTTTTGTTTATGTGGTGTATTATATTTATTGATTTACGAGTATTGAACCATCCTTGCATCCCTGGGATGAATCCCACTTGGTTCTGGTGTATGATTTTTTTGATGTATTGTTGGATGGGATTTGCCCATATTTCATTGAGGATTTTAGCATCTATGTTCATCAGCGATATTGGCCTGTAGTTTTCTTTCTTTGTTGTGTCTCTGTCTGGCTTTGGAATTAGGTTGATGCTGGCTTCATAAGAAGAGTTGGGGAGTTTTCCCTCCTTTTGGATTTTTTGAAATAGTCTGTGAAGAATAGGGGTTAGCTCTTCCTTAATAGCTTTGTAGAATTTTCCTGTGAAGCCTTCTGGTCCAGGGCTTTTGTGTGATGGGAGTTTTTTGATTACTTCTTCAATTTCATCTGCTGTTATTGGCCTGTTCAGGTTTTCTGCTTCTTTTTCATTGAGTTTTGGAAGATTATATATTTCCAGAAATTTGTCCTTTTCACCTAGGTTTTCAAATTTCTTGGCATACAGTTCTGCATAGTAATTTCTTACAATCCCTTCTTTTTCTGTGGTATCAGTTGTAATCTCTCCTGTTTCATTTCTAATTGTGTTTATTTGGGTCCTCTCTCTTCTTTTCTTAATGAGCCTACTTCAAGGTTTGTCTATTTTGTTTATCTTTTCCAAAAAAAAACAAGTCCTAGATTGATTGATCCTTAGTATTGTGCTTTTGGTCTCTATGTCATTTAATTCTGCTCTGATATTTGTTATTTCCTTCCTTCTAGTTGCTCTCGGCTGTCTTTTTTGTTGTTCCTCGAGTTCTTGGAGGCATCAGGCTAGGTTGTTTGTTTGAAATGTTTCTGTCCTCTTTAGGTAAGCCTGTATTGCTATGAACTTCCCTCTCAGGACTGCCTTCACTGTGTCCCATAAGTTTTGGGTTGTTGTGAGTTCATTTTCATTTGTTTCAAGAAGTTTTTTGATTTCTTCCCTAATTTCAATCTTGACCCATTCGTTGTTTAATAGCATACCATTCAGTCTTCATGATTTTGGGTGTTTGGGGTTTTTTCCTGTGGGATTGGTTTTAAATTTCAGTCCCTTGTGATCAGAGAATATGCTTGGTATGATTTCTATTTTCCTGAAATTGTTGAGACTCGTTTTATGTCCTATCATGTGGTTTATCTTTGAAAATATTCCATGTCGACTTGAAAAGAATGTGTAATTAGTTCTTTGGGATGGAGGGCTCTCTCTCTATATATATCAATTAGGTCCATTTCATCTAGGGTGTCATTTAATGCTGCAATATCTTCATTGATATTTTGTTTGGAAGATTTGTCCATTTTAGATAGTGGGGTGTTAAAACCCCTACTATAATTGTGTTGCTGTCAATTCTTTCTTGAGGTCCTCTAGGATTTTCTTTATATATTTGGGTGCTCCTATGTTGGGTGCATATATATTTACGATGTTAATGTCTTCATGGTGGATTCTTCCCTTGAGTATTATGAACAATTAGGATATGTCTTGAAGTGGATCTCTTTGGGTTCCTCTTGATTGGAACTCTCTGTGATTCCTGGATTTGTGTGACTTTTTGTGTCATCAAATTAGGGAAATTTTTCATCATTACTTTTTCAAGTAGGTTTTGTATCTCTTTCTCTTCTTCGTCTCCTTCTGGTATCCCTATTATTTGGATATTTTTATATTTCATATTGTATTTCTCTTAATTCCTCTTCATTCTTTCTGAGCCTCTTTTTACTTCTTGCTCTTTTTGGTTTTTTTGTTTTGTCCTCCTATTTCCTGATCCAATCTTCTGCTTCACCAATCCTGCTTTTTATTCCTTCCACTGTGTTCTTCAGTTCAGAAGTTGTATTCTTCATTTCCTATTGGCCCTTGCTGATAGTTTCTGTTTTGTTTTTCATGTTGATATAGTTTTCAGTGAGTTCATTGTAGTTCCCCTCTAGTTTCTGGTAGCTCATTGTGAGCTCATTAAACTTCCCAATAACCAGTGCTTTGAATTCAGTATCTGATAGCTGACTTGCCTCTATTTTATCTAGCTTTCTTTCTGAGGCTTCCTCCTTTCTTTTCATTTGGGATTGTTTCTTTGTCTTTCCATTGTTTATGAGACTCTTCTTGTTAGCTTCAGCTTCTAAAATTGATTCATTCTGGCTCTCTGGGTTTATGGAGTGAATTTCTGTGGTAAAATACCTGTAAGATTCAGTGGCATAGTCTCCTTGATCTCCCAAGCTCACTGGTCTTGGGCTGACATTTAAATTGACTCTGTGTTTGTCTTGGGTTTTGATTGTTTTGGGGTCCTTCTTTTGTTGGTCCTTCCCACAAACTGGTTAACTGATTGCCTCTCTGTAATTGTAATTTACAATTATTATTATTATTATTGTAATTTATTGTGCTGGTGAGGGCAGGTTGTGTTGAAGCTAGTTATTCAGTGTGTACAAGGTCTTGAGGATTATTTTTTGCTGTTGTTCAGTTGTTTGTACTGGGTAGTTTCTCCACTATTTAGTTGTATTTCCAGATAGGTCTTGGATTGATATTTGTATGGTTTCCAATCCCTCCTTCACCTTCTTCTGTTGTTATCTGTTGATGGCTCCTTTGTTTTCTGTTCCAGTGGGTATTCTGGTGTTCACCGCTTCCACCTCCTCTTTTTTTTTTGTAAATGGTTGGAGGGGAAGGCAAAATGGTTTGTGACAGCAGGAGAGTATTCTACGATATTTACAGTAGCAGCCAGTAGAAAAGAGATAGGAGATTCTTTGGCTATGTATAGTGTTAACCGTGATCTCCCACCCAACTAGCCACTTTTAAGAAAGAATGGAAAGGAGATACGACTCTTGTTAGGGAGGAAAGGATTGAGAGTTGAATCTAGAAAGCAGTGAGATTTTGGGAGGTCAGATTCTGAGGTAAGGTGAGAGTAAAGAATAGTAAATAGGTGTAGTTTGTGAGATAATAAAGTTAACCACTACAGTAATAGAGTTCAGGAAGCTGTGAAGTGAGCCAAGATCCAGGAGGGGTGTTGTGAAGTATTTACAATTGTATGGAGGAGTTATTATGTACAATAACATTAGAGCATCAATCATATGATGGAATCTTTGTGATCTGGATAACATGAATAGGGGGTGTAGGATTTGAAGAGTGTGGTAAAGGAACACAAGTGACATGAAGGATAGTACATTAGCAGTACATTGTGGAAGAGAGAACAGGGGAAACCTGTCAAATGACACAGTATAACCAGCCAAGCAAAGAAGACTATGCAGAAAGAAAAGAAATACAAAAATACTATTAAAATAAAAGATGTAAGAATAATAAAAATAAAAATAATAATACAAATATGCAGTAACTTGTAGTTTCTCTGCTATAGCAAAGTGAGATTTGTCTCTTTGTCTCTACTGCTAGGATGACCTCTCTCTGGGTCCAACCCTGGTCTTTTCACAGTTCCGACATCTTTGTCTCACTTGTGGGTTAAAAAAAAAAGGCAGGAGAAGGGAGGGAGAAGAGATAAGTTTGAAAAGAAAGAAAGAAGAAATAAAAGAAGAGAAGAGAGAAAAGGTTTTGAAAGATAAAGCAATAGTAAAAACTTGAAAAAATAAAAGATTACTTAAAAAAAAAAAAACAAATAGCCTGGGTGGTGTAGCTCAGTGGATTGAGTGCGGGCCTGGGAGCCAAACAACCATGGTTTGATTCCCAGTCAGGTCACATGTCTGGGTTGCAGGCCAGTTCCCAGCAGGGGACACACAAGAGGCAACCATACATTGATATTTCTCTCTCTCTTTCCCTTCCCCTTTAGAGATAAATAAATAAAATCTTAAAAAAACACACAAATAAAACACCTTCTGTTGGTTTCAAACTGGTTTTTCTGGTCTTTCTGGCTGCAGCAGGCTGAGGGGTGATTTGTGTGGCCTTTCTCCCTTTCAACGTGTACTCAGCAGGTCTTGGGAGCACTTTCCCAAGAGGTAGTGTGGCACCTCTCCCCAGCGCCCCAGGCAGGTCTTTTTTTCAGAGCACTCTTTCCCTGGGGGTCATCTCCATTGGTTGGGGTGCAAGGGCGCATGCCCAGCCAGGCTGCCTGGGTCCCTCAGGCTTGGGCAGGAACACTTCCCAGTACTGTGGGGCAACACCTTTCACTTAATTGGGTGGGGAGTAGACGGAGCAGCTGTCACAGGAGAATCCCCCCAAGAGTTTTACTTTTTTGAGAAATTCCTCCAACTCGAGCCTGCCACTCAGTATAGCCCAATTCTCCAGCCAGACCATTGACTATCAGGGTCAGAGCCTGACACTGAGACTCTCAACTCTCCCAAGCTGGCAACCACAGATTCTGCAGGTGATCACAGCCCTTGTGGGTTTGCCTCTTCGTCCTCATTCCCCTCTCCGCAACTTCAAGCAACCAGGTTTCTCCTGGTGCTACTCAAGCCCTTCTTGTCCTGAGAGGGAGAGAGCAGTTGACCCAACACTCTCCCAAGGACTCTGTGGCAGGCCCGCTGCTCCAATGAATCTGTGGTAAACTCAGCACTGGGCACTGGGTGCCAGGCACGGAGCCAAGGCTGCTGGCACCCCTGTTTCTATGCTGGTCCCTGGGACCCTATTGTCCTGCGGCCATCTCATTACTGTCTGGTTTTTAAGTGTCTGCTATAATTTCTGGTCTCTCATTTTCATATATGCTGGGATACTGTTGCCTGTTTGCTCTGTTCCTCCATAGATTGGCCAGGTTTTTCTCCCATTTGTAGAGGGAAATGGAATCTGCTCTGTCCTACTCCATCACCATTTTCCCAATCTCTCAACAAGTAATTATTCTTACCCTCTTCTACTTTGATTCATCCTTTGCTTTTTGATCACCAGATTTTTCTCTTTGTTTGTGAGTTCTTTTCTGCTTTCAAGCCTCTTTCCAAACCCATCTCCTCTGACATCAGTCAGACTGTCTTCAGTATCTATGACTTTCTTTGTATTTTGTTTGTTTGTACTTTCTCACCTCCCCTCTGGTTACTGTAAGATCATTCTTAATTTTACTGTCTCTGATTATATTTTGCTTGTTTTTTTCTTTTGCTGATTATCTTCCATTTAAAGGTGAGATCATATTGTATGACCCGCACCTGCTGGCTTATTTCACTTGGTATAATGACCTCCAGGTCCACCCATCCTGTTACAAACAGTAGGAGCTCCTTTTTGTTTGTGTAAATGTAGCATACTGTTTGATCTACTTATTTACTGATGGGCACTTGGGTTGCTTTCAACACTTGACTATTGTGAATTGTGGTGCTATGGGTTGCACACTGTGTGCAATGTATGCTGCACATTGGGGTGCACAGGTTCTTTTGAATTGGCGTTTCAGGGTTCTTAGTATATAATCCCAGCAGTGGAATTCTTGGATCAAAAGGTAGTTCCATTTTTAATTTCCTGAGGAACTCCCATACTGTTTTCCACAGTGGCTGCAACAGTTTGCATTACCACCACCAGTGCAATAAAGATCCCTTTTCACAACATCCTCTCGAACACTTGTTTGTTGATTTGTTTATGACAGCCATTCTAACCAGGTAAAGAGGTATGTCATTGTGGTTTTAATTTGCAACTCTCTGATGGCTAGTAGTGCTGAGCATCCTTCCTTATGTCTCTGGACCATCTGTACGACCTCTTTGGAGAAGTGTGTGTTCATGTCACTTGCCCATTTTTTAATTTTTAATTTTTATTTTATTTAATTATTGTTCAAGTACAGTTTTCTATCTTATATTCCCAACCCTGCCCACCCCCCTAGTGCTCCCCACCTCCCTCACATTTCCACCCCAACCTTAGTTATTGTCCATGTGTGTTTTATACTTGTTCCTGTGAATCCTTCCCCTTTTCCCCTGTAATTCTCTCCACTCTCTTCTCTGGTCCCTGCCAACCAGTCCTGTATTTCAGTGTCTTTGGTCATTTTTTGCTTGCTTGTTTGTTTTGTTGTTTAGGTTCCTGTTAAAGGTGAGATCATATGGTATTCATCTTTAACCGCCAGGCTTATTTCACTCAGCATAATGCTTTCCAGTTCCATCCATGATGTTGCAAAGGGTAGGAGCTCCTTCTTCCTTTCTGCTGTACAGAATTCCATTATGTAAGTTTACCATAGTATTTTGATCCAGTCATTGACCGATGGGTATCTAGGTTGCTTCCAACTCTTGGCTATTGTAAATTGTGCTGCTATGAACATAGGTGTGCACAGGTTCTTTTGGATTGGTGTTTCAGTATTCTTAGGATATACTCCTAACAGCAGAATTGCTAGGTCAAAGGGCAGATCCATTTTTAGTTTTCTGAGGAAATTCAATACTGTTTCCCATAGGGGTTGTACCAGTCTGTAATCCCACCAACATTGAACTGGGGTCCCCTTTTCCCCACACCCTCTCCAACATTTGTTGTTTGTTCCTTTGTTTATGATAGCCATTTTGATGGGTGTGAAGTGGTATTTCATTGTGGTTTTAATTTGCACCTCTCGGATAGCTAGTGATATTGAGCATCTTTTCATGTGTCTCTGGATCCTCTGTATGTCCTCCTTGAAGAAATGTCTGTTCAAGTCCTTTGCCCATTTTTTAATTGGGTTGCTTGTCTTCTTAGAGTGAAATCATGTAAGTTCTTTGTATGTTTTGAAGATTAAACCTTTGTCTGAGGTATCATTGGCAAATATGTTTTCCCAAGCTGCTGCCTCTCTTTTTATCTTGATACTGTTTTCCTTAGCCATACAGAAGCTTTTAATTTTGATGAGATCCCATTTGTTTGTTCTTTCCTTTATGTTCCTTGCTGTAGGAGATGTATCAGTAAAAATATTGCTGTGGGAAATATTTGAGATTTTCCTGCCAATGTTCTCCTCTAGGACTTTAATGGTGTCATGATTTATATTTAAGTCTTTTATCCACCTTGAATTTATTTCAATGTATGGTATAAGTCAGTGATCAAGTTTCATTTCTTTGCATGTAGCTGTCCACTTCTCCCAACACCATATGTTGAAGACGCTATCTTTACTCCATTTTCTGCTACTTCCCCCTTTTTTGAATATTAATCGACTGTAGATATTTTGCTTTATTTCTGGGCTCTCTGTTCTATTCCATTGGTCTATGTGCCTGTTTTTGTGCCAGTATCAGGCTGTTTTGATTACAGTGATGTTTTAATACAGTTTGATATCAGGTATTGTGACCCCTCCTACTTTGTTCTTCTTTCTCAAAATTGCAGCTGCTATTCGGGGTCTTTTATGGTTCCATATAAATTTTTGAAGTGTTTGTTCTATGTCTATGAAATATACCATTGGTAGTTTAATAGGTATTGCATTGAATCTGTAAATTGCTTTGGGTAGTATGGACATTTTGCTGATGTGAATTCTTCCAATCCATGAAAACGGTATATGTTTCCAGTTGTTTGTGTTTTCCTTGATTTCGTTAGTTAGTGTTTTGTAGTTTTCTGCATAAAGGTCTTTAACCTCCTTGGTTAGGTTTATTCTGAGATATTTTATTTTTCTTTTTGCTATATCAAATGAGATTTTTTTTATTTCTGCTTTTGATTCACTGTCAGAGTACAAAATGCCTTTGATATCTGGATATTGCCTTTGTATCCTGCTGTTTTGCCAAATTCATTTATTAGGTTGAGCTGTTTGAGGGTAGAGTCTATAGAATTCTCCATGTGCACTATCATGTCATCTGCAAACAATGACAGTTTTGTTTCCTCCTTTACGATTTGGATGCCTTTTATGTCCTTTTCTTGTCTGATCCCTGTGGCTACATCTTCCAATACTATATTCAATAGAAGTGGTGAAAGTGGACAACCTTGTTTTGTTCCTGATCTTAGCGGAAAAGCTTTTAGTTTTTGCCCATTGAGTATGATGTTGGCTGTAGGTCTCTCATGTATTTAGCCTTTATTATACTGAGGAATGCTCCCTCTATCCCCATTTTTCTGAGTGGCTTTATCATAAATTTGTGTTGTACACTATCAAAAGCTTTTTCCACATCTATTGATATGATCATGTGGTTTTTGTCTTTGCTTTTGTTTATGTCATGCATTACATTTACTGATTTGCGGATATGGAACTATCCTTGAATCCCTGGAATGAATTCCACTTGGTTGTGGTGTGTGATCTTTTTGATGTATTGTTGGATGTGATTTGCCAATATTTTGTTGAGGATTTTAGCGTCTATGTTTATCAGCGATATTGGCCTGAAGTTTTTTTCTTTGTTGTGTCTCTATCTGGCTTTGGAATTAGGATGATGCTGGCTTCATAAAAAGACTTGGGGAGTTTCCTATCACTTTGGATTTTTTGGAATTGTCTGTGAAGAATAGGGGTTAGCTCTTCCTTAAAAGCTTTGTAGAATTCTCCCGTGAAGCCATGTGGTCCAGGGCTTTTGTGTGATGGGAGGTTTTTGATTACTGCTTCAATTTCATCCTCAGTTGTTGATCTGTCCAGGATCTCTACTTCTTCTTCATTGAGTTTTGGAAGATATGTCCATTTCACCTAGGTTTTCAGATTTCTTGGCATACAGTTCTTCATAGTAATTTCTTACAATCCTTTCTATTTCTGTGGTATCAGTTGTAATCTCTCCTCTTTCATTTCTGATTGTGTTTATTTGGGTCCTCTCTCTTCTTTTCTTAATGAGCCTACTTAAAGGCTTGTCTATTTTGTTTATCTTTTCAAAAAACCAGCTCCTAGATTCATTGATCCTTAGAATTGTGCTTTTAGATTCAATGTCATTTAATTCTGCTCTGATCTTGATTTATTTCCTTCCTTCTAGGTGCTCTGGGCTGTCTTTGTTGTTGTTCCTGGAGTTCTTGCAGGTGTAGGGTTAGGTTGTTTGTTTGAAATATTTCTGTCTTCTTTAGGTTAGCATGTATTGCTATGAACTTCCCTCTCAGGACTGCCTTCACTGTGTCCCATAAGTTTTGGGTTGTTGTGAGTTCATTTTCATTTGTTTCCAGAAACTTTTTGATTTCTTCCCTAATTTCAATTTTGGCCCATTCATTGTTTAATAGCATGCCTTTCAGTCTCCATGATTTTGTGTGTTTCATTTTTTTCCTTTGTGGTTGGTTTCTAATTTCAGTCCTTTGTGGCCAGAGAAGATCCTTGGTATGGCTTCAGTTTTCTTGACTTTGTTGAGGCTCATTTTGTGTGCTATCATATGGTCTATCTTTGAAAATCTTCCAGGTGCATTTGAAAAGAATGTGTAATTAGCTTCTTTGGGATGAAGAGCTCTATATATATCAGTTAAGTCCATTTCATGTAGGGTGTTGTTTAATGCCACAATATCTTTGTTAATATTTTGTTTGGAAGATCTCTCCATTTTTGACAGTGGGGTGTTAAAATCCCCTACTATAATTGTGTTGCTGTCAATATCGGCCTTGAGGTCCTCTAATATTTTCTTTATATATTTGGGTGCTCCTATGTTGGGTGCATATATTTTCATGAAGTTAATGTCTTCTTTGTGGGTTCTTCCCTTGAGTATTATGATGTGACCTTCTGGGTCTCTCTTTATGGCTCTTCTTTTGAAGTCTATTTTGTCTGATATGAGAATTGCTATCCCGGCTTTTTTTTCTTGTCCGTTTGCTTGGAAAATTTGTTTCCATTCTTTCTCTTTTATTCTGTCATGGTCTTTTGTCCTGACGTGGGTCTCCTATAGGCAGCATATGTGTGGGTCATGCTTTCTTATCCATTCAGCTATTCTATGTCTTTTAATTGGATAATTTAAACCATTTATGTTTAAGGTTATTATTGGTAGGTACTTAATCATTGCCATTTCTTTTTTAAATTTATATAATTATTTTTTAAGTGCAGTATTCTGTCTATTACTCCTATCCCATCCCACCCCCCATGCTTGCATCTTCCCTCCCATTTCCACCCTTCTCAGTTGTTGTTCATGTATCCTTTATATATGTTTTCCCCTAAATCCCTCCCCTATTTCTTTGAAATTCCCTTTCTTCTTGTCACTCCCACCCTGTTCTCTATTTCAGTGTCTTTGGTTATATTTGCTTGCTTGTTTGTTTTGTTATTTAGCTTCCTGTTAAAGGTGAGATCATATGGTATTTGTCCTTCAACACCTGGCTTATTTCAATCAGCATAATGCTTTCCAGTTCCATCCATGCTGTTGCAAAAGGTAGGAGCTCCTTCTTTCGTTCTGCAGCATAGAATTCCATTGTGTAAATGTACCATAGTTTTTTGATCCAGTCATTTACCGATGGGCATCTAGGTTGCTTCCAACTCTTGGCTATTGTGAATTGTGCTGCTATGAACATTGGGGTGCATATGTTCTTTGGGATTGGTGTTTCGGGGTTCTTAGGATATACTCCCAAGAGTGGAATTGCGGGGTCAAAAGGCACGTCCATTTTTAGTTTTCTTAGAAAATTCCATACTGTTTTCCATAGTGGTTGTACCAGTGTGCAATCTCACCAACAGTGGGCAGAGTCCCCTTTTCCCCACACCCTCTCCAAAATTTCTTGTTTATTGCTTTGTTTTTGATAGCCATTCTGACTGGTGTAAAGTGGTATCTCATTGTGGTTTTAATTTGCATCTCTCTGACAGCAAGTGATATTGAGCATCTCTTCATGTGTCTCTGGATTCTCTGTATGTCCTCCTTGGAGAAGTGTCTGTTCAAGTCCTTTCCCCATTTTTTAATTCTGTTAGTTGTCTTCTTAGAGTGAAGTCATGGAGGTTCTTTGTGTATTTTGGAGATTAAACCTTTGTCTGTGGATCGGTGGCAAATATGTTTTCCCATACAGTTGGTTGTCTTTTTATTTTAATGCTGTTTTCTTTAGCTGTGCAGAAGCTTTTTATTTTGATGAGATCCCATTTATTTATTCTTTCCTTTATATTCCTTGCTTTAGGAAACATATCAGTAAAAATATTGCTGCATGAAATATCTGACACTTTCCTGCCAATGTTCTCCTCTAGGACTTTAATGGTGTCACAGCTTATATTTAAGTCTTTTATCTACCTTGAATTTACTTTGGTGTATGGTGTAAGTTGGTACTCCAGTTTCTTTTTTTTTTTTTCATGTAGCTGTCCAGTTCTCCGATCACCGTTTGTTGAAGAGGCTATCTTTGCCCCATTTTATGTTACTGCCCCCTTTGTCAAATATTTATTGGCTATAGAGAGTTGGGTTTATTTCTGGGCTCTCTGTTCTGTTCCATTGGTCTATGTGCCTGTTTTTATGCCAGTAGCAGACTGTTTTTATTACAGTGGCCTTGTAATACAGTTTGATATCAGGTATTGTGATCCCTCCTACTTTGTTCTTCTTTCTCAAAATTGCAGCTGCTATTCGGGGTCTTTTATGGTTCCGTATAAATTTTTGAAGTGTTTATTCTATGTCTGAAATATGCCATTGGTACTTTAATACGTATTGCATTGAATCTGTAAATTGCTTTGGGTAGTATGGACATTTAGATGATGTTAATTCTTCCAATCCATGAACACTGTATATGTTTCCATTTTTTGTGTCTCCCTTGATTTCTCTCTTCAGTGTTGCATAGTTTTCTGCATGCAGGTCTTTTACCTCCTTGGTTAGGTTTATTCATAGGTATTTTATTTTTGTTTTTGCTCTATCGCATGGGATTTTTTTCTTGATTTCTGCTTCTGCTGATTCAATTGTAGTATAGAAAAATGCCTTTGATTTCTGGATATTGACTTTGTAACCCGCTGTTTTGCCAAATTCATTTATTAGTTCGAGCAGTTTTTTGGTAGAGCCTATAGGATTTTCCATGGACACTATCATGTCATCTACAAACAATGACAGTTTTGTTTCCACCTTACCAATCTGAATGACTTTTATTTCCTTCTCTGATCGCTGAGGCTAACACTTACAATGCTATATTAAATAGAAATGGTGAAAGTGGACAACGTTGTCTTGTTCCTGATCTTAGTGTAAAAGCTTTTAGTTTTTGTCCATTGAGTGTGGTGTTGGCTGTAGGTCTTTCATATATGGCCTTTATTATATTGAGGAATGCTCCCTCTATTCCCACTTTGCTGAATACCTTTATCATAAATGGGTGTTGTACCTTATCGAAAGCTTTTTCTGCCTCTATTGATATGACCATATGGTTTTTGTCTTTGCTTTTGTTTATGTGGTTCATTACATTTATTGATTTGTGGATATTGAACCATCCTTGCATCCCTGGTATGAATCCCACTTGGTCGTGGTGCATGATCTTTGATGTATTGTTGGATGCGATTTTCCAATATTTTGTTGAGGATTTTAATATCTCTGTTCATCTGCGACTTTGGCTCGAAGTTTTCTTGTTTTTTGTGCCTCTATCTGGATTTTGAATTAGGATGATGCTGGCTTCATAAAAACAGTTTGCGGGTTTCCCATCTTTTTGGATTTTTTGGAATAGTCTGTGAAGAATAGGGGTTAGCTCTTCCTTAAAATCTTTGCAGAATTCTCCTGTGAAGCCATCTCATCCAGGGCTTTTGTGTGATGGAAGTTTTTTGATTACTGCTTCAATTTCATTTGCTGTTATTGGCCTGTTCAGGTTTTCTGTTTCTTTTTCATTGAGTTTTGGAAGATTATATTTTTCTAGAAATTTGTCCATTTCACCTAGGTTTTCAAATTTCTTGGCATACAGTTCCACATAGTAATTTCTTACAATCCTTTCTATTTCTGTGGTATCAGTTGTAATCTCTCCTCTTTCATTTCTGATTGTGTTTATTTCGGTCTTCTCTCTTCTTTCCTTGATGAGCCTACTTAATGGTTTGTCTATTTTGTTTATCTTTTCAAAAAACCAACTCCTGGATTCATTGATCCTTAGAATTGTGCTTTTAGTCTCTATGTCATTTAATTCTGGTCTGATCTTGGTTATTTCCTTCCTTCTACTTGGTATGGGATGTCTTTGTTGTTGTTCTTCGAGTTCTTGCAGGCGGAGGGATAGGTTGTTTGTTTGAAATGTTTCTGTCTTCTTTAGATTAGCATGTATTGCTATGAATTTCCCTCTCAGGACTGCCTTCACTCTCTCCCATAAGTTTTGGGTTGTTGTGAATTCATTTTCATTTCTTTCCATAAACTTTTTGATTTCTTTTCTAATTTCAATCTTGACCCATTCATTGTTTAATAGCATCCCATTCAGTCTCCATGATTTTGAGTGTTTTGGTTTTTTTTCCTGTGGGATTCATTTCTAATTTCAGTTCCTTGTGGTAAGAGAAAATTTTTGGTATGGTTTTAATTTTCTTGAATTTGTTGAGGCTCATTTTGAGTCCCATCATTTGGTCTATCTTTGAAAATCTTCCATGTGTATTTGAAAAGAATGTGTCTCTAGCTTCTTTGGGGTGAAGGGCTCTATATATATCAGTCAAGTCCATTTCATCTAGGGTGTTGTTTAGTGCAGCTATATGTTTGTTGATATTTTGTTTGGAAGATCTGTCCATTTTTGACAATAGGGTGTTAAAATCCCCTACTATAATTGTGTTTCTGTCAATATCTTTCTTGAGGTCCTCTAGGATTTTCTTTATATATTTGGGTGCTCCTATGTTGGGTGCATATATATTTACGATGTTACTGTCTTCTTGGTGCATTCTTCCCTTGATTATTATGAAGTGACCTTCTGTGTCTCTCCTTATGGCCCTTTTTTAAATTAATCTGTTTTTTGTGATATTAGAATTGCTACCCCGGCTTTTGTTTCTTGTCCGTTTGCCTGTAAAATTTGTTTGCAGCCTTTCACTTTTGGTGTGTGATGGTCTTTTACCTGAGATCTCTTGTAGGCAGCCTATGTGTAGGTCATGCTTTCTTATCCATTCAGCTCTTCTTTGTCTTTTGGTTGAAGCATTTAATATATTTACATTTAAGGTTATTATTGATAGGTACTTACTCATTGCCATTTTTGTACCAGAGGTCCCTTCTGTCTCTCTCTTTTCCTTCCTTCTTTTAAAGCAGATCTTTTAGTATTTCTTGTAGGGCTGGTTTGGTGGAGGCATATTCCATTAGACTTCTTTTTTCTTGGAAGTTCTTTATTTGTCCTTGTATGTTGATGGAGAACCTTGCTGGGTAAAGTAGCCTTGGTTGTAGGCCTGTGTTTCCCATTATTTGGAATATTTGTTGTCATTCTCTTCTTGCTTTGAGTGTTTCCATTGAGATCTCAGTAGCTAATCTTATTGGGGCTACCTTCTATGCTACTTCCTTTTTCTCCCTTGCTCCTTTTAATATTCTCTCTTTGTCTCAGAATTTTCCCATTTTAATGATGATGTGTCTTGAAGTGGGCCTCTTTGCGTTCCTCTTGATTGGGACTCTCTGTGATTCCTGGATTCATGTGACTTTTTCTCTCATCATATTCGGGAAATTTTCCATTATTAGTCTTTCAAACAGGTTTTCTATTCCTTGTTGTTGTCGTTGTCGTTGTTGTTGTTCTTCTTCTGTTCCTATTATTCGAATATTGTTACATTTCATACTGTCTTGCATTTCTCTTAGTCCCTCCTCATTCTTTCTGAGCCTCTTTTCTTTTTCTTGCTCTTTCTGGGAGATTCTTTCTACTTTGTCCTCCAACTCACTGATCCAATCTTCTGCCTCATAGATCCTGCCTTTCATTCCTTCTACTGTGTTCTTCAGCTCCGAAATTGTATTCTTCATTTCCTCTTGTCTTTTGCTGATAGTTTCTATTTCCTTTTTCACATTGATATAATTCGTTTTGAGTTTACTGTAGCTTCCCTGTTGTTTCTTTTAGCTTATTGTGACCTGTTTGAATTTCCTAATAACCAGTCTATTGAATTCAATATCTGATAGTTGAGTGGCCTCTATTTTATCTAACATTCTTCCTGAGACTTCCACCTTTTCTGTCATTTGGGGATTGTTTCTTTGTCTTCCCATTGTTTGTGAGACTCTTCTTGTTAGCCTTAGCTTCTTAAATTGATCTGTTCTGACTCCTTGGCTTTATGGTGTGAACTTCTGTGGTAGAATACTTGTGAAATTCTGTGGTGCAGTATCCTGCAGGTATCTTGATGTTCTCTGATTCCACCTACATTTTGTTTTTTTGTGCATGTATGGTCAGTTGGTGTGGGAGGCAAAATGGTTTATGTCATCAGAAGAGTATTTTATGTTGTATACAGTCACAGGCAGTAGAGAAGAAATAGAAAATCTTTAGGCTATTTATAGTGTTAACCTTAATCTTCAACCCAACTTGCCACTTTTAAGAAAGGATGGACAAAAGATAAGTCTGATGTTGGGGAGGGAAGGCTTGTGAGTTGTATCTAAAAAGCAGTGAATTTTCAGGCTGTTCATTTTTAACATAAGGTGAGAGTAAAGAATAAAAACTTGGCATAGCGTTTGTGCAAATAGATTTAATGACTACAGCAATAAAATTCCAGAACCTGTAAATTGGGCTAAGATCTGAGAGATGTGTTGTGATGTATTTTCAGTGTATTGAACAACTACTATTTACAATAATATTAGAGCAACAATCATATGAGGGACTCTATGTGTTCTGTCTGAATGGGGGGTATAAGGCTTTGGGTAGTATGCAAAAGAAAACAAGTGGAGTGAAGTGTAGAAAATTAGCAATACACTGTGGAGGAAAGAACATGGGAAACCTGTCAAATAATACAATATAACTGGCCAATACTAAGATACCTATATAGAAAGAGGAGGAATACAAAGATACTATTAAAGTATAAAAGAAGTGAGAATAATGAAAAAAATACACCTATATAGGGACTTGAGGCTTCTCTGCTACAGCAAAGTGAAATTTGTCTGTCTGACTCTATTGTTGAGATTCCCCCTGTTTGGGTCCCACTCTGGTCCTTTCGCAGTTCTCAGTTGTTTGTGTCTCTTGTAGGTAAAGGAAAACAAAGCAACAAACAAACAAAAAACACAAAAAAGGCAGGAGAAAGGAGGAGTAAGCGATAAGTTTGGAAGAAAGGAAGGACTAAAACAGGAAAAAAGGAAGGAGAGCAAAAAAGTATTGAAAGATAAAGCAATAATAAAATTTAAAAAATGATTGCTTTAAAAAAGTTGTTAAAAAACAAACAAACAAAAAACCCTTTCCTTGTTGATTTCAACCTGTCCAAACCGGTTTTTCTGGTTGTAGCATGACCTCTCTGTGGGCTTGGGTACTGGCACGCACTCTCGCGCACACACACCAGCCAGGCTACCAGACTGGGATGCTGGTGCCTGCACACCCAGCAGGCTGCCTGGGTCCCGCAGGATGTGGCCCAGTCCTTCTTAGTCCTGTGGTGGGACTCATGTGCTCCCGCCCCTCCTCTGGATGGCTGCTGGGCTGGGTGGGAAGTAAGGCAAGTTTCTGTAGCAGGAGAACACCTCAGTTCACTTTCTAATAAAGACTTCTCCACAAAGCCTGCCTCTCAGCCCAGGCTAATCTCCAGAAGACTGGTGACGATAATGCTCTTCTCATTTTTCCGGGCTGACAGGCTGGCAACCACAGAGTCTGCAGTTGAACACGGCCCTCTGTCCTTGTTACCCTTTATGTAAACTTAAGCAGACAGGTCTCTGCCTGGTATTTCCCAGCCTTGCTTAGATGGGGAGGGAGGGAGTCAGTTCTCTCCCACAGATCCTGTAGCAGGCCCAAGGCTCCCAAAGAGTCTGCTGTAGACCTGCCAGGTGCAGGGCTTCTGAAGCTCCCTCCATAGCCGGCGCCCCTGGCACTGGTCCCAGACTGAAGCCTCTGTACTCCGGCCATGGTGGTAGCACCGAGGCTATTTGGCCCTGGCCAAGGGCGTCGGTCCCCTCGGCATCTACTTTTGTCTTTACTCACATCCCAGAGTCCCCACTGACCTGTATCTATCTGGTCCCTCTGTCACACTCTCTGGTCTCTTATTTTCATAAATGCTGGGGAGGTGTTGGTTGATTGTGCTGTTCCTCAGTAGATCTGCCAGGATTTTCTACCAGGGGTACAGGAACTGAAATCGCTCCATCCTACTCCGTCGCCATCTTCCTGCCTCTATGCCTACATTTGGCCATTGTTTAACTGGGTTGGTTTTCTACCTAGAGTGGAGTCATGTGAATTTTTTATGTGTTTTGGAGATCAAATACTTCTCTGAGGTGTCCTTGGCAAATATGATTTCCCATAGAGTTGGTTCTCTTTTTATTTTAATGCTGGTTTTTTTTTTAGCCATGCAGAAGCTTTTTAATTTGATTAGGTTCTGTTTGCTTATTCTTTCCTTTATGTCCCTGGCTTTAGGGAACATATCATTGAAGATGTAGCTGCGTGGAATGTCTGAGATTTCCTGACAAAGTTTCCTCTATGACTTTTACGGTGTCATTACTTATATTTAAGTCTTTTATCCACTTCGAATTTACTTTTGTGTATGGTGTAAGTTAGTGATCGAGTTTCATTTTTTTGGCATGTCGCTGTCCAGATCTCCCAACACCATTTGTTGAAGAGGCTATTGTAACTCCATTTTATGCTTCTTCCCCCTATGTAAAATATCAATTGACCATAGAGAATTGGGTTTATTTCTGGGCTCTCTGTTCTCTTCCATTTTTCTGTGTGTCTGTTTTTTTATGCCAGTTGTCAGGCTGTTTTGATTACAGTGGCCTTGTAATACAGTTTGATATTAGGTATTGTGATCCCTCCAACTTTCTTTTGCTTTGCAAAAGTTGCTGCAACTATTCAAGGTTGTTGATGGTTCCATACAAAATTTTGAAATGTCCCTTCTATAGGTATTGAATTCGATTTATAAATTGCTTTGGGTAGTATGGACATTTTGATGATGTTAATTCTTCTGATCCACGAAAATTGTGTATGTTTTTATTTGTTTGTGTCTTGCTTCATTTCTTTTTTCAGTGTTGTGTAGTTTTGTGCGTACAGGCGTTTTAGATTTATTTCTAGGTATTTTATTTTTCTTGTTGCTATATCAAATGGGATTTTTTTTTCCTGATTTCTATTTCTGATGTTTCATTGTCAGAATACAAAAATGCCTTTAATTTCTGGATATTGACTTTGTATACTGCTGTTTTTCAAATTCATTTATTAATTCTAGCAGTTTCAGGTGGAATTTATAGGATTTTTTTATCTACACTATCATGTCAGCTGCAAACAATGACAGTTTTGTATCCTCTTTTCCAATTTGGATGCCATTTATTTCCTTTTCCTGTCTGATTGCTGTGATTGGAATTCCAATACTATGTTGAATAGAATGGTGAAAGTAAGCAACTTTATCTTGTTCCTGATCTCAGTGAGAAAGTTGTTAGTTTTTGCCCATTGAGTATGATGTTAATTGTAGGTCTCTCATATATGGCCTTTATTATGTTGATGAATGCTTTCTTTATTCTCACTTTGCTGAGTGTTTTCATCATAAATGGGTTCTCTATTTTATCAAATCTTTTTTCTGCATCTATTGATATGATTGTGTGATTTATGTTTTTGCTTTTGTTTATGTGGTGTATTACATTTATTGGTTTGAGAATATTGAACCATCCTTGCATCCCTGGGATGAATCTCACTTGGTCATGGTGTATGATCTATTTAACATATTGCTGGATGCAGTTTGGCAATATTTTGGTTTGGATTTTAGTGTCTATGTCCACCAGCGTTATTGGCCTGAAGTTTTCTGTCTTTGTTGTTTCTTTATCTGGTTATGGGTTTAAGATTATGCCAACTTCATGAAAAGGGTTTGGGAGTCTTCTGTCTTCTTGGACTTTTTGGAATGGTCTGTGAATGATACGGGTTAGCTCTTCTTTAACTGCTTTGTAGAATTTTCCTGTGAAATTGTTCAGTCCAGGGCTTTCGTTTGTTTGGAGTTTTTTCATTACTGCTCCAATTTTGTCAGCTGTTACTGGTCTATTCGGCCTTTCTATTCTTCATTCAGTTTTTGGAAATTATGTTTATGTAGAAATTTGTCCATTTCATGTAGGCTTTCAAATATCTTGACATATAGTTCTTCATAGTAATTTCTTAGAAACCTTTGTATTTCTTTGGTTTCTGTTGTAATCTCTCCTCTTTCATTTCTGATCCTGTTTATTTGGGTCCTACTCTTTGTTTCTTAATGAGTCTTCTTAAAGGATTGTTGATTTTGTTTATCTTTTAAAAGAAACAACTCCTGATTTATTGATCATTAGAACTGTGCTTTTAGTCTCTATGTTGTTTAATTCTGTTCTGATCTTGGGTATTCATTCTCTTCTACTTGCTCTGGGGTCTCTTCCTTTTCTGTTCCTCAAGTTCTTGTAGATGTAGGGTTAGATTGTTTATTGGATATGTTTCTATCTTTCTTAGTTCAGTCTCTATTGCTATGAACTTCCTTCTCAGAACTGCCTTTACTGTGTACTGTAAGTTTTGGATTGTGAGTTTATTTTCATTTTTTCCCCAAAACTTTTTTAGAATTAGTTTTTTTATTATTGTTCAAGTACAGTTTTCTGTCTTTTTTGCCCAGAAACTTTTGAATTCTACCCTAATCTCATTGTTGACTCATTCATTGTTCGATAGCATGCTACTCAATCTCCATGAGTTTAAGTGCTTTGGCTTGTTTTCCTTGAGGTTTGTTTCTAGTTGCAGTCCCTTGTGGTTGGAGAAAATGCATGATACGATTTCCATTATCTTGAATTTGTGTCCTATCATATGGTCTGCTTTGAAAATGTTCCATGTGCCTTTGGAAAAAATGTGAATTTTGTTTCTTTGGGATGAAAGGCCCTCTATATATCAGTTAAGTCCATTTTATCTAGGGCATTGCTCAATGCCGCAATATCTTTGTTGATATTTTGTTTGGAAGATGTGCCCATTTTTTTACAGTGAGTTGTTCAAATCCCCTACTATAATTGTGTTGCTGTCAATATCTTTCTGGAAGTTCTCCAAGATTTTCTTTATGTATTTGGGTGCTCCTATGTTGGGTGCATATATATTTACAATGTTGATGTCTTTTTGATAGATTCTTCCCATTAGTATTATGAAGTGACTTCTTGGGTCCCTTTTTATATCCCTTTTTTTGAAATCTATTTTGTGCAATAAAATACTGCAACCCCGACTTACTTTTCCTGTCCATTTGCTTAGAATATTTGTTTCCATCCATTTACTTTCAGTCTGTGCAGGTCTTTTGTCCTCAGGTGAGTCTCTTGTAGGCAGCATATGTGTGGGTCACGTTTTTTTAATCCATTCTGCTATTCTACATCTTCTGATTGGCACATTTAATCCATTTATGTTTAAGATCATTATTGAAAGGTATTTAGTCATTGCTGTTTTTTGTTCTTGTGTTCCTCTCTCTCACTGTTTTTTATTCTGTTCTTAAAGCATACACTTCAGCATCTCTTGCAGAGCTGGTTTGCAGAAAGTATATTCTTTGAGGCTCCTTTTGTCTTAGAAGCCTTTCATTTGGTCTTCCATTTTAACTGAGAGCCTTGCTGGATAAAGTATTCTTGGTTATAGGCCTCTGGTTCTCATTACCTGGAATATTTCTTGCCATTTCCTTCTGGCGTGGAGCATTTGCATTGAAAAGTCAGCTGCTAGTCTTATCCTGCCTTCCTTGTATAGTGCTTTCTGTTTCTCCCTTGCTGCCTTTAAGGTTCTGTCTGTTTTGGAATTTTGCCATTTTAATTATGATGTTTCTTA
Source organism: Sturnira hondurensis (assembly GCF_014824575.4). Taxonomy (NCBI): domain Eukaryota; kingdom Metazoa; phylum Chordata; class Mammalia; order Chiroptera; family Phyllostomidae; genus Sturnira; species Sturnira hondurensis. The sequence continues at coordinate 445,273 of NW_028074551.1, forward strand.
AAGTCTGCTGCTTTGGGTTCCTCTTGATTAGAACCATCTGTGTTTCTGAATTAGTGTGACTTTTTCTTTCATCAAATTAGGAAAGTTTTTCATCATTTCTTTTTCAAACAAGTTTTTTATTCTTGTTGTTCTCCTCCTTTTGGTATCCTTTTTTAAAAATAATTTTTTTATTTAATTCTTGTTCAAGTACAGCTTTCTGTCTTATATTCCCAACCCTGCCCGCCCCCTGCCCCATGCTCCCCACCTCCGCCTCATTTCCACCCCCCACCCTTAGTTATTGTCCATGTGGCCTTTATACTTGTTCATTTGAGTCCATCCCTTTTCCCGTATGATTCTCTCCCCTATCCCCTCTGGACCCTGTCAGCCTGTTCCGTATTTCAGTGTCTTTGGTCATATTTCGCTTGCTGGTTTGTTTTGTTTAGATCCCTGTTAAGGGTGATATCATACGGTATTTGTCTTTCACTGCCTGGCTTATTTCACTCAGCATAATGCTTTCCAGTTCCATCCATGATATGACAAAGGGTAGTAGTTCCTTCTTCCTTTCTGCAGCATAGAATTCCATTGTGTAAATGTACCATAGTTTTTTGATCCAGTCATTGACTGATGGGCATCTAGGTTGCTTCCAGCTCTTGGCTATCGTGAATTGTGCTGCTATGAACATTGGGGTGCATAGGTTCTTTTGGATTGATGTTTCAGGATTCTTACGATATACTCCTAAGAGCAGAATTGCTGGGTCAAAAGGCACGTCCATTTTTAGTTTTCTTAGAAAATCCCATACTGTTTTCCATAGTGGTTGTACCAATCTGCAATCCCAGCAACAGTGAACTAGGGTCCCCTTTTCCCCACAACATCTCCAGCACTTGTTGTTTGTTTCTTTGTTTATGATAGCCATTCTGCCTGGTGTTAAGTGGTATCTCATTCTGGTTTTAATTTGCATCTCTCTGATAGCTAGCAATATCGAGCATCTTTTCATGTGTCTTTGGATCCTCTGTATGTCCTCCTTGGAGAAATGTCTGTTCAAGTCCTCTGCCCATTTTTTAATCGGGTTGCTTGTCTTCTTTGAGTGGAGTCGAGTGAGTTCTTTGTATATTTTGGAGATTAAAGCTTTGTCTGAGGTATCATTGGCAAATATGTTTTCCCAAACTGGTGCTTCTCTTTTTATCTTGATACTGTTTTCCTTAGCCATGCAGAAGCTTTTAATTTTCATGAGATCCCATTTGTTTATTCTTTCCCTTATATTTGTTGCTCTAGGGGACGTATCAGTAAAAATCTTGCTGCATGGAATATCTGAGATTTTCTTGCCAATGCTCTCCTCTAGGGCTTTAATGGTTTCATGGCTTATATTTAAGTCTTTTATCCATCTTGAATTAATTTTGGTATATGGTGTAAGTTGGTGCTCAAGTTTCATTTTTTTGCATGTAGCTGTCCAGTTCTTCCAACACCATTTGTTGAAAAGGCTATGTTTACTCCATTTTATGTTATTGCCTCCTTTGTCAAATATTAATTGACTATAGAGATTTCGGTTTATTTCTGGGTTCTCTGTTCTATTCCATTGGTCTATGTGCCTGTTTTTATGCCAGTACCAGGCTGTTTTGATTACAATGGCCTTGTAATACAGTTTGATATTAGGTATTGTGACCCCTCCTACTTTGTTCTTCTTTCTCAAAATTGCAGCTGCTATTCGGGGTCTTTTATGGTTCCATATAAATTTTTGAAGTGTTTGTTCTATGTCTCTGAAATATGCCATTGGAACTTTAGTAGGTATTGCATTGAATCTGTAAATTGCTTTGGGTAGTATGGACATTTTGATGATGTTAATTCTTCCAATCCATGAACATGGTATATGTTTCCATTTCTTTGTGTCTTCCTTGATTTCTTTCTTCAGTGTTGTGTAGTTTTCTGCATACAGGTCTTTTACCTCCTTGGTTAGGTTTATTCCCAGATATTTTATTTTTGTTTTTGCTATATCGAATGGGATTTTTTCTTGATTTCTGCTTCTGCTGCTTTTTTGTTGGTATACAAAAATGCCTTTGATTTCAGGATATTGACTTTGTATCCCACTGTTTTTCCAAATTCATTTATTAGTTTGAGCAGTTTTTTGGTAGAGGCTATAGGCTTTTCAATGTACACTGTCATGTCATCTGCAAACAATGCCACTTTTGTTTCCTCCTTTCTGATTTGGATGCCTTTTATTTCCTTTTCTTGTCTGATCGCCGTGGCTAGAACTTCTAATACTATATTGAATGGAAGTGGTGAAAGTGGGCAACCTTGTCTTGTTCCTGATCTTAGTGGGAAAGATTTTAGTTTTTCCCCATTGAGTGTGATGTTGGCTGTAGGTCTCTCATATATGGCCTTTATTATGTTGAGGAATGCTCCCTCTATTCTCATTTTTCTGAGTACCTTTATCATAAATGGGTGTTGAGCCTTATCAAAAACTTTTTCTGCATCTATTGATATGACCTTGTGATTTTTGCCTTTGCTTTTGTTTATTTGGTGTATTACATTTATTGATTTGCGTATATTGAACTATCCTTGCATCCCTGGTATGAATCCAACTTGATCGTGGTGTATGATCTTTTTGATGTATTGTTGGATGCGATTTGCTAATATTTTATTGAGGATTTTAGCATCTATGTTCATCAGCGATATTGGCCTGTAATTTTCTTTCTTCGTTGCGTCTCCATCTGGCTTTGGAATTAGGGTGATACTGGCTTCATAAAAAGAGTTGGGGAGTTTTCCCTCTTTTTTGATTTTTTGGAACAGCCTGTGAAGAATAGGTGTTAGCTCTTCCTTAAAAGCTTTGTAGTATTCTCCTGTGAAACCATCTGGTCCAGGGCTTTTGTGTGATGGAAGTTTTTTGATTACTGCTTCAATTTCATTTGCTGTTATTGGCCTGTTCAGGTTTTCTGTTTCTTTTTCATTGAGTTTTGGAAGATTATATTTTTCTAGAAATTTGTCCTTTTCACCTAGGTTTTCAAATTTCTTGGCATACAGTTCCACATAGTAATTTCTTACAATCCTTTCTATTTCTGTGGTATCAGTTGTAATCTCTCCTCTTTCATTTCTGATTGTGTTTATTTGGGTCTTCTCTCTTCTTTCCTTGATGAGCCTACTTAATGGTTTGTCTATTTTGTTTATCTTTTCAAAAAACCAACTCCTGGATTCACTGATCCTTAGAATTGTGCTTTTAGTCTCTATGTCATTTAATTCTGCTCTGATCTTGATTATTTCCTTCCTTCTACTTGCTCTGAGCTGTCTTTGTTGTTGTTCCTTGAGTTCTGGGAGTCGACGGGTTAGGTTGTTCGTTTGAAATGTTTCTGTCTTCTTTAGGTTAGCATGTATTGCTATGAACTTCCCTCTCAGGACTGCCTTCACTGTGTCACATAGGTTTTGGGTTGTTGTGAGTTCATTTTCATTTGTTTCCAGAAGCTTTCTGATTTCTTCTCTAATTTCAATCTTGACCCATTCTCTGTTAAAAGCCTACCATTCATTCTCCATGATTTTCGGTGTTTTGGATTTTTTTCATCGGGGTCGGTTTCCAATTTCAGTCCCTTGTGATCAGAGAAAATGCTTGGTATGATTTCTATTTTCTTGAATTTATTGAGACTCGTTTTGTGTCCTATCATGTGATCTATCTTTGAAAATGTTCCATGTGCGTTTGAAAAGAAAGTGTATTTAGCTTCTTTGGGATGAAGGGCTCTATATATATCAATTAGGTCCATTTTATCTAGGGTGTCATTTAATGCTGCAATATCTTTGTTGATATTTTGTTTGGAAGATTTGTCCATTTTTGACAGCGGGGTGTTAAAATCCCCTACTATGATTGTGTTGCTGTCAATTTCTTTCTTTAGGTCCTCCAGAATTCTCTTTATATATTTGGGTGCTCCTATGTTGGGTGCATATATATTTACGATGTTAATGTCTTCTTGGTGGATTCTCCCCTTGAGTATTATGAAGTGACCTTCTGGGTCTCTCTTTATGGCCCTTCTTTTGAAGTCTGTTTTGTCTGATATGAGAATTGCTACCCTGGCTTTTTTTTCTTGTCCATTTGCTTGGAAAATTTGGTTCCATCCTTTCACCTTCAGTCTGTGATGGTCTTTTGACCTGAGGTGGGTCTCTTGTAGGCAGCATATGTGTGGGTCATGCTTTTTTATCCATTCAGCTATTCTATGTCTTTCAATTGGTGCATTTAATCCATTTACGTTTAATGTTATTATTGAAAGGTACTTATTCATTGCCATTTGTGTACCTGTGTTCCTCTCTATCTCTCTCTTTTCCTTCCTTTCCTAAAGCAGTCCTTTTAGTAATTTTTCTAGAGCTGGTTTGGTGGAGGTGTATTCTTTTAGACTTCTTTTGTCTTGGAAGCTCTTTATTTGGCCTTCTATCTTGATTGAGAACCTTGCTGGGTACAATAGCCTTGGTTGTAGGCCTCTGTTTCTCATTACTTGAAATATTTCCTGCCATTCTCTTCTTGCTTGGAATATTTCTGTTGACAAATCTGTAGCCAAGATTATAGGGACCCCCTTGTATGTTACTTCCTTTTTCTCCCTTGCTGCCTTTAGGATTTTCTCTTTGTCTTGGAGGTTTGCCATTTTAATGATGATGTGTCTTGCAGTAGGCCTCTTTGGGTTCCACCTGATTGGGACTCTCTGCGATTTCTGAATCCGTGTGACTTTCTTTCTCCTCAACTTAGGAAAATTTTCCGTTATTACTCTTTCAAGTAGGTTTTCTATCCCTTGTTCTTCTTCCTCTCCTTCTGGTATTCGTATTATTCGGATGTTATTTCGTTTCATGTTGTCTTGCATTTCTCTTAAATTATCCTCATTTTTTCTGATTCTCTTTTCCATTATTTGGTCTGTCTGGGAGATTCTTTCTGTCCTGTCTTCTATCTCACTTATGCGATCTTCCGCCACATCGATTCTATTCTTCATACCTTCTACTGTATTCTTCAGGTCAGAAATTGTATTCTTCATTTCCTCTTGGCCTTTACTAAGGGTTTCCATTTCCTTTTTTATGTTGGTGTAGTTTGTAGAGCGCTCACTGTAGCTCCCCTGTAGTTTCTTTTAGCTCGTTGTAAGCTCTTTGAATTTCCTGATAACCTGCGCTTTGAATTCAATATCTGATAGTTGGCTTGCCTCTATTTCATCCTACGTTCTTTCTGAGACTTCCTCCTTTTCTTTCATTTAGGGATTGTTTCTTGGTCTTCCCATTGTTTGTGTTGCTCTTCTTGTTGGCTTTAGCTTCTTAAAGTTATCTGTTCTGGTTCCCTGGGTTTATGGTGTGAACTTCTGTGGTAAGATGCCTGTGAGATTCAGTGGTGCAGTCTCCTGTAGGTATTTTGGTGTTCTCCACTTCCACCTACTCCTTTTGTTGGCTTCCAGCTGGTCAAACCTTTTCTTCTTGTCTTCCTCGCTGTAGCAGCCTGAGGAGCTATTAGTGTGGCCTCTCTCTCCTCTTGGTGAACTTAGCTGGTCTCGCCAGTGCCGTCCTAAGATCCAGAATGGCGCCGCTCTCTCATGCCTCGCTGAGAGCGGGTTTTTCCCTAGGCTTCCCAGCTCTGGCCTGGCGTGAGGGCATGCACTTCCAGCCAGGCTTTCCTGGCCTCGCATGCTTTTGCTTGACCTTTCCCAGTAGTATGGCTGCACACACTGGGCAACTCACAATTCTTCCAAGCTGGCAACCACAGCCTGACTCCCGGTGCTTCTCAGTCTGCGCTCAGCTGGGTAGGGATGGATCTGGCGATTGGCGCTTCCCCAGGGGCCCTGTCAGTCGCGTGCAGTGCCCCGAGGCTGTGTGAGCGCCGGCTGGAGTCCCCGGCATCGGAAATGCGCACCTCCGGGAATGATCGCCACCGTGAATGCACGGGACTCCCAGAACTCCAAGCTGGCAACTACAGCCTGACTCCTGGTGCTTCTCAGCCTGCGCCCGGCTTGGTAGGGAGGGAGCTGGTGACTGGTGCTCTTCCAGGGGCACCGACAGTATCCCGAAGCTCCTCGAGACTGTGGGAGCACCGGCTCAGGCTACTGGGAATGCCGGGGCCCCTCAGTTTCCCAAACTGGCAAACACAGCCTTACTCCGCGGGTTATCAGATTTCTCCAGTTTGCTTCCCAATGCCCATTCCTCTCTCTGCCACTACAGGCAAACCGATCTCTCCTGGTGTTTTCCAATCTGCACCCTGCTGGTTAGAGAGGATGCCGGTGACTAGTTCTCTCATAGGGTTGTCGTTGCCCTCCCTCAGCTCTCAGAGATCAGGGCCACCCTGCCAGGGCCGTGGCGCTGCCCGGCGAAGGGCCCGCAGCCTCTATGCTGTTCCCTCGTACCTTGCTGATCTGAGGCCCGTCTCCTCTCCTCAACCTCTGGTCATTCAGTGTCTGCTATACTCTCTGGGGTCCTGCCGTCCCATATACTGGGTCCCTGTTGGGTGTTCGCCGTGCTCCTCTGCAGAGCAGCCTGGTTTTTCTCCAGCGCATGAAGGGAAGCGAAATCCTTTGTCCTACTCTGAAGCCATCTTCCCTGAATCTGTGGTATCCTTATTATATTGATATTATTATGTTTTATATTGTCCTGCACTTCTCTTAACCCCTGTTGCTTCTGTTTGAGACTGTTTTTCTTTTCTTGTAATTTCTGAATGTTTTTTTCATCCAGGTCCTCCAGTTCACTGATCTGATCCTCTGCTTTACCTAGCCTGTTTTTTATTCCTTCTACTGTGTTCTTTACATTATTAATTGTATTCTTCATTTCCTCTTGACCTTTATTGATATTTTCTATTTTCTTTTTCATATTGATAGAATTTTCAGTGAGTTTATTGTAGTTTACGTGTAGTTTTTGGCAATTCTCTGTGAGCTCATTGAACTTTCTTGTAACCATTGCTTTGACCTCAATATCTGATAGTTGACTTTCCTCTACTTAATTTAGCATTCTTTCTGAGGCTTCCTGTTTTCCTTACATTTGTAGATTGGTTTTTTGTCTTTCTACTGTTTGTGAGACTCTTCTTGTTAGCCTCTGCTTCTTAAATTAATCTGTTCTGACTCTGGGTTTATGGTGTGATCTTCTATGGTAAGAAGACCTGTGAGATTCTGTGGTGTGGTCTCCTTGATCTCCTGAGCTCAATGGTCTTGGGCTGTCATTTATGTTACCTTTCTGTATGTCTTTAGTTTTTGGTTGTTGTTGAGTCATTTTTTGGTGGGTCATTCCCTTCAACTTGTCAACTGAGTGTCACTTCTTCCACTACTTCTTTTATTGTGTTCTGTAGGTTTGGACAGGTTGTGTTTAATGTGGTCTTCTGTGTGTACCAGGTTTTGAGGCTTCTCTCTCTCTCATTCAATTGTTTGTTCTGGGTAATTTCTCCATGATTTAGTTGTATTTTCAGATAATTCCTAGGTGGAGGATATTGAGGCTTCCACCCAGTCTTTCACCTTTTTCTGTTGTTATCTGTTGGTGCTCCCTTTGTTGGTAGGTTTCCACTTCCTGCCAGTATACTGGTATTCACAGCTCCCACCTACTTTTTCTTGTGATCAGTTGGAGGGGGAAGGCAAAATGGTTTAAGACAGTGGAAATGCATTATATGATGTTTAAAGTATCAAACCATAAAAAAGAGATGGAGGTCCTTTGAATATGAATAGTGTTAACCATGATATTTTACCCAACTAGCCACTTTTTAGAAAGGATGAAAAAAAGATAAGACTCTTGTTGATGGGGGAGGATTGTGAGTTGGATCTAGAAAGCAGTGGGCTTGTGGGAAGTCAGATTATGAGGTAAAGTGAGAGTAAATGTTAGAAAATAGGTGTAGTGTGTGAGAGAATAGAGTTAAACACAATAATAATAAAGTTCCTGATACAGTGAAGTGAGCTAAGATCTCGGAGTGGTGCTGTGTAGCATTCACAATTGTATGGAACAGCAGTTATTTGTAATAGTAATGGAGCAAATGTCATATGACAGAATCTACCTGATCTGAATAACAAGAATAGAAAGTATAGGACCTAGAGTAGTGTGCTACTGGAGCACAAGTGAAGTAAAAACCAGAAAATTAAAATTATGCTATGTAAGAGAGAACAAGGAAAACCAGTCAAACCATGCAATTCAACAAACCAAGTGAAGAAGACTAAACCAAAAGAAGAGAAATACAAAAATACTAATAAAATAAAAGATATAAAAATAATGAAAACATAATCATAATAAAAATATACAATAACTTGCAAGTTCTCTGGAGTAACAAACCGAAATTTGTCTCACTGTCTCAGTTGTTAGAATTACTCCTCTTTGAGTCTAACTCTGGGTCTTTCACAGATCCAGGTTTCATTGTCTCACTTGTGGGAATAAAAACAATGATGAAAGGAGGCCATAAAACATGGATAGAATATAAGGAAGAAGGAATAATGAAAAGAAAGTAGGAAAGGGAGGAAGAAGGAATTTTTTTTTTTTAAAAAGAAGCCTCCTGCTGTCTTTAAACAAGCCAAGGCAGTTCTACTGGTCTTCCTGGTTGCATCAGGCTGAAAAGGGATTGGCTTCACTTTTCTCCCTTTCTGTGATTCTGCAGGCAGGATGGCCAGGTCTGACCCACACTTTTCACAGTTGCCCAGCATCCAGCCCAGTTCCTCAGTTTGCTGCTGGGCCCCCAATGTCCTTCTGTGCCTGGCCTACACCTTCAGTCCACTGGATGTGCTGCCCTTGTGGTGCACCAATTAGGGGTAACTCACACAGCACCTTTTCAGTCTTTGCTGTCCTAGATTCTAGAGACTCTCAGTCTCTTCAGGGAGAGTAGTTTAGCCCTCTCCACTGAGTTAAGTCTTTCTGGGAATTGCTGACTCCCTTATCCCTGCTGCTTTCCTCTGCAGTGGCATCTCCACCATTCTCTTAGTGAGCCAGTGAGATCTACAAGTTGGAGGTACCACCATGGCTGCTGCGATGGATGCATCACATGCCTCGTCTGCTGCTGTGCCTGTTGTGGTGTGCTTGAGCCCAAGGTGCCTCTGGAAGATGGGGTCAGGTGGGGTCAGGTGGGTTCTGTCCCCAGGGCTACATGCATGAATGCTTGGCCTCTACTACTGGGGCAGGACCGGGCCAAGGGGTCAGGTGTGTGTGGACCTGAGGGCTGCGAGCATTAGAACTTGTCTTCCTCTGCTGCTGGGCCATGGGTTTGGGTGTGTGCCATCCAGAGCTTCATGTGTGAACACACAGCCTCCACTTCTGCTGTTGCTGCAGAAGCAGGATGGCAAGATCAGGCACATGACAACTCCCGGCTGTGGGCATGAGCACTCCACTGCCACTACTGCAGCTGGAGAGCAGTCACCGGGCAGTGATGTAGGCTTCTGCTGGCCTCAGCTGCTGTGGTGGAAGTTACAGTTGGGTGGGGGTGGCTGGGTCTGTGGTGCACCACTGGGGTCGCAGGCACCCTGCCACACAGCAGCCAGGAGTAGGGACACACAGTCCTGGCAGCAGAAGTGGGAGCACTGCTGAGGCTGTGGATGTTGCATGGGTGCAGACAGGGGAAGCAAGAGCAGCTGCTGTGGGAGAATTCCCCAAAGAGCCACTGAGTGCCTATTTTTTCTTTTTCTTTTAAAAATATGTCTCCTATTCAAGCCTACTGCTCCAAACCAGTGCCTGGCCCCTCCCACAGCCCAAGTCTCCAATCAGACTGGGGACTGACTGGGTCAGGGTACATGATAGCCCAACTCTTCCCAGCCAGTGTCCAGAGTCTCAGTGGATGTACACTGCCCCTGTGTGTTTCCCACTTCATCTTTATTCTCCCTAGTAATTTCAAGCATCCAGGCCCATCCTGGTGCTGCTCAAACCCTGTTTGGCATGGGTGGGAGCCATTGACCTGGCTCTCTCCCAAGAATCCTGTGGGGGACTCAGCAAATGCAAGTCCTGGTGCTGTAGCTGCTTTAGTCACAGGGACCTTATTGTCCTGAAGCATTCTCCTAACTGTGTGATTCTTCAATGTTCTCTACAGTTTTGGCCTCCAATATTCATATGTGCTCGATACCATTGGCAGTTCACTCTGTTCCTCAGAAGATCAACTAGGGATTCCACTGGTGCGCAGGGGGAAGTGGATTCTGCTCGCACCTATTTTGCCACTATCTTCTCCTGATTGTTCATATTGTATACAAGCATGAGAGATAGGTAGATATTACTATTTATTTTATTATTTTATTATTTAAAGTTTTATTTCTGTATTTTTAGAGGGGAAGAGAGTGAGAAAGAGGGAGAGAAACATCAATATGTGGTTGCACTCCACTTGTGCACTCCTTACTGGAGATCAGGCTTGCAAATCAAGCATGTGCCTTGACTGGTAATAGAACCAGGGACACTTTGGTTCACTGGTTGGCACTTAATCCACTGAGCCACACCAGCCAGGGCTACTGAATTCTTTTAATTATATTCTTATTTTATTATCAAAGGTTTTCTATTTATAATGAAATGTTTGTGAAAAATGACTGTTTTTGTCCCTATTTTTGTCTTTAAACTGATTTTCTTGTTCCATGGCTATGGCCAGAAAAATATAATACTGTGTTGAATAAGAGGATGAGAGCTTCCATTTTCTGTCCCTGATCATAGTATTCATTAATGATTCTTTTCTTATTTTCGGTGTTAGTTGTAGTTTTTCCTTTTTAATTCCTGACTTTATTGATTTCTGTTTATCTTCCTTTGCCACGAATGAATCTTATCATTTGTCAATGTATTTATATTTTGATACAATCATCCTTCATAGATATTGGGTTTTTCTTTCTTTTAAATTTCATTACTTTCTGAACTGATTTATAGTGTCTTTTTCTTCTTCTTTCTTTTTAATTTGTTTGCTTTTCCTACCAGCAAATTTAAACTCTTTTGCTGTAATTTTTTTACTCTTCTCACAGTTCTGTACAAACGTAAAGTTTATTTTACAACTGTTTATGATGTATCTCTAGTTTACTAGGGTTATTTTCCTTTTCATTTGTATCAAGAACATTTTTGTTTTTTAAAACATTTTCTCTTCTCTGATGTATTGGTTGTTTAGAAGCATAATGTATATTTTTCTCATAATTTTTGCTGTTTTTTGTTTACCTATAATTGAATTTTAGTTGCCACTGTGTTCAGAAAACAATACTGATATAATTTTAAATATTTTCAATTTTTTGACCTTGTTTTGTCACTTTATAAGTTATCTTTTTAAGAAATATTCCAGGTGCACTAGGGAAAATGTCACAGTGCAGTTTTTCAATGAAATGTTCTAAAAATATGTTCACTTTTGGCCAACATGGAGGCAGAGGTAGACACACTGTGCCTCATTGCACAACCAAAATTAAGGACAACAAAAAAATTAGAAATAAAAAAACAACCAGAACTGACATATAATTAAACTGTACAGAAGTCCAACAACCATTAGTCCAGACCGGTAAGAGGTGTGCAGTCAGTGGCTGGCAGAGAGGGGTAAGGGCAAGAAAAAGTGGTGGCTGGTGACCCAGGTGCGCCAGCGATGGTTGGTGACCCAGGTGCGCCAGCGATGGTTGGCAGACCCCAGGCGTGCAGGTGGTAGCTAGCAGACCCTGGGCATGGGGTGGCAATGAGCAGACCCAGTGAAGTGAGAAAGGTGGCTGGATGAGTGTGGTCCCACATTTGTGCACAGATAAACCATGTGAAAACAGGCAATGAGACAGACAGTGCAACCCAGGGCCCTGGCACTGAAAAATAAAGCCTAAAACACTGATTGGAAACAGTTTTGGGGGTTGAGGTGCTGGGAGAGAGTCCCAGACTCACAGGAGAGTTTATTGGAGAGACCCACAGGGTACTGGAATGTACACAAGCCCACCCACCCAGGAACCAGCACCAGAAGGGCCGAAATTGCTTGTGGGAAGTGGCAGAAGGAACTGAAATCCAAGGGAAAGTGGGGCAAGTAACATTGTTTCCTCTCTAACCCCACCCCCACATATAGCATCACAACACAGCAATGTGGGTTGCCCCACCCTGGTGAACACCTAAGGCTTTGCCCCTCACTACCTAACAGGCACGACCTGACCAAAAAAATGGCTCAAAAGGAAGAACAGATCAAAGCCCCAGAGCCAGTACATCTAAGCAACCTATCAGACACAGTTCAAAGCACTGATCAGGATGCTAACAGAATTGGTTGATTTTGGTCACAAATTAGATGAAAAAAATGAAGGCTACACTAAGTGAAATGAAGGAAAATGCATAGGGAACTAATAGTGATGGAAAGGAAACTGGGACTCAAATCAATGGAGTGGACCAGGAGGAAGAAAGAAACAACCAAACAAGAGAATGAGGAATCAAGAATTCAAAAAAATGAAGAGAGGTTTAGGAACCTCCAGACATCTTGAAATGTTCCAACATCCGAATTATAGGGGTACCAGAAGAAAAAGAGAAAGAGCAACAAGTGGAAAACTTATTTGAACAAATAATAAAGGACAATCTGGCAAAGGAAATAGACTTCCAGGAAGTCCAGGAAGCTCAGAGAGTCCCAAAGACGTCAGACCCAAGAAAGAACACACTGAGGCACATCATAATTACATTAGCCAAGATTAAAACGAAGGAGAGAGTCCTAGAGACAGCAAGAGATAAGGGGACAGTCACCTACAAAGGAGTTCCTGTCCAACTGTAAGGTGATTTCTCAAAAGAGACCTTCCAGGCAAGAAGGGGCTGGGAAGAAGTATTCCAAGTCATGAAATCCAAAGATCTACATCCAAGATTGCTCTATCCAGCAAAGCTTTCATTTAGAATGGATGGACAGATAAAGTGCTTTTCAGATAAGGTCAAGTTCAAGGAATTCATCATCACCAAGCCCTTATTCTATGAAATGCTAAAGAGACTTATCTAAGAAAAAGAAGATAAAAATATGAACAGTAAAAAGACAGCAAACTCACAGTTAATTAACAACCACACCTAAAATAAAAAGCAAAATAAGCAAACAACTAAAACAGGAACAGAACCACAGAAATGGAGATCACGTGGAGGGTTAGCATTAGGGGAGTGGGAGGAAAAGAGAGAGAGAAAAGGTACAGAGAATAAGTAGCATAGATAGTAGGTATAAAATAGGGGGAAAGCAAGAATAGTATGGGAAATGTAGAAGCTAAAGAACTTATGACACATGTACATGAACTAAAGGGGAGGAATGGGGGTGGGAGGGGGTGTGCAGGGTGGACAAGAATGAAGAGGGGAGATGGGAGAACTTTAATAGCATAATCAATAAAATATATTTTTAAAATATAAATAAGTAAATAAAAATATGTTAAAGCAAAATGATCTAACAAGGCAGCTAAGGCCAGGACTTTCTTATTAATTTTTCAAACAATATATTTTTTTAAAAAAGTATACTTTCCACATTTAACTAGAAAGGTTACACTGTAGGATCATTGCTTTGTAGTACTCAATATTACTGATAAAGATTTCAAAAACAAGTTTTTTACTTTGAAGCCACATCACCTATTTGTGGCAATTCCAAATTTGACCTGAAACTGTTTCTTATTGATCCACATCATCATAAACATTAGAAAGAAAATTCAGTGGGAGGTGGGAGAAAGATGAAATAAAATGGTGAGCTTTTATTATGTGTTCTCACCAGGTTTTCACAACTGACTTTGTGCCGTAGAACTTGCAGAGTCAGGCCTCATGCCCTATGTATTGCATAGGTCAGTAACGGTGAATTTGAGGGTGAAGGGCACCAGGAAAGGGCAGGCAGGTTTATTGCAAATGAATAGGAGGTCCACACTTTAAGACAGGATTGGGTTACATTTAAATTTCTGCCAGGTCCTCCTCACCAACAACTCAAATTCTTTTCCCCATAAACAAGTTTTTGGAAATATGAGGCCTTCCTGCTGGACACAAAGTTTACACACATTTCAATGTTCTATGATTTGTCATTCTGGCCATTATTTATACAAAGTCTCCACATGCAGAGATGATTATAAAAATAACATCTGCAACTAAGTAGAAAAGTGACTTCAAATTATTTCTAATGTGGCCCTCTGACCCTCTGACTAAAGCTTAGTTTTAGGCTTGTATTTGCATCTTTTATTGAGTTATGCTACGTGTTAGAGAAAGTAACACAGGTAGCAGGTGTTTTCTATACTAGGTACATGAATGAACTCCATCCAGAATCACTCCAAGCACTCTGAGTGTGCCTGGAGTTTCTCTGCTGCTGCCAGAGATCTCTAACCTGTCACACAAAAAAACAAAACTGGGACCAAATACTTGGAACCACGAACTTTGTACAAGTTTATTTCCATGAGCTTCTCCAAAATCACAATGACCATAGGCCAGTGACAAAGAAGGCTTGTCATAGGGGAAGGAAAATTCACAAGACGAACAGACACAGTGAGTCAAGCAGTATATTTTACAGTCCGAGGCCCAGAGAAGCACTCACCATGTCTAACCCAACTAAATTTACACAATCTACTCAAGGTTTTTTTTTCTGCCACCTACTTGTTTAGAGAATCCAAATGAATCTCAGAGAGATGAAGAGATATTTAAAAGATAGAAGCTGGAGGTGGGCTGTGTCACCTTGTGCTGAAGAGCAAAACAGTGCTCAAGTAGTAACCAGTCTCTACGAGATATTTTGGATGGTGTTGAATGTCAGAGAAGTGAACAGGTAGGTAGTCATGGAAATAATGGTTCTGCATGAAAAGATGGTATTGTGGACACTACAGAAAACTCTGGTTTTAGGTTTTCTGAAGGTCCTTCCAAATGCAAGCCTCAGCCAAAGCAAGCTGATGTGCTCTCCACACTAAGGGAAGTAACACAGAACTTGAACTTAACGAACACCTCCAGAAGCCACTGAAAACCAATACGTGGTGCTCACCCTGAAATGTGCAGTGCTTGAGGAACATGAAAGGCCTGATGTAGAAATATAATCTGACTTAGAAAATTACATTTTGAGATTAGTTAGTTGGATGTATTCTTCAATTTCCTTCAAAGCATTATGTTAGCTGAGGAAAACATACCTATTTGTGACAATGTCATTACCCCTCTTTGATGGTGGCTAATTTTTTACATGCAGCCTGATGTTGAATTTATCATTCTTTTACATTTAAACCACTCTTGTGTTCAGGTTCAATTCTATGACCGTGGTTCTTATGTGCTCTTTTCTCAATGATACTTTGAGTCACCTGTCAGATATTTAACATCAAAACTAATGTGCTTTTTTCCTGAGTCATTTCAGATTCCTTCCCTGAAATGGGCTGTCTTCCTGAAACCTTCAAGTATTTGTCACTTTTCTAAGTCTAGAATCTCCAAAAGGAGAGAATCATAAATCAGTTTAAAGTGGAACAAAGCCTCATAATACAAAGGGAATGTGGTTCACCCAGACTTTAGTGGGTTCTTAGTGCTGGCCTGTAGGACCATGAGCAGCCAACTGATATGTGTATGCTTCTCTCTTCTTTTTTCTATAAGGTTGTTTGACTTGCATGTTCTCAAAGACAGAAGGGGGACTCAGATTTAGTAACATGGAAAAATCCATCACCTATTTATTTTAGGAAAGGCTTGTGATGGGAAGTTCTGAAGTGATACAAAGGAACAAAACGCTGATGAGATTAGTTAGTTGGGTGTATTCTGAACAAAACACTGATACACTCACAAAGTTGAGTGACTCTACATGTAGTAAATTTTGTGCTGCATCATATCAGCACAGTCATCAAAAATGACAAAATATGATTCCATTGTATGCCATAGAAAGAAGAGTGAAACTCTAGAGTGAGACAGCAGATTGGGTGGTCTGCAGTTGGGACTGGGAGAGTGGTGGTGTTGGTGATGTTGGTGTGGTGTAAGGTTGGTTAGGATGGGTTGGGATGGTGTAGAAGGGGAGACAAATTTGGAGGGAGAGCAAGAACGCCACAGAAGCTACGTACTTAATGACACTGTGGATGGGTGTTATTCTGCGTGCTTTGCTGTTTGTTAAAAAGTGTTTTCTCTCCCAGGAACCCAAGCAAAAATAACCTGTAGAGTTAAACAGAGATCAGCCACTACACTGCCATTGGAATTTTTCAGTAAATAAAAATGAAGGCACGGAAGGAGTGGTAAGTAATCACATATTTACATTTCTGCACGTATCAGGCATCGATAATCTGAAAGTGATGTGACCTCATTTCACATGTATATGAAGGAAATTATATTTGAGATACTTCTATGTGTCATTTCTAAATGATATGAAGAAATGAAAACAATGGCAATGGCTGCTATGAATACCTACCATGAACCTTCATTCTGCCTTCATGAACCAACACTGCCTTCAACTCTCTGCTGTGCAATGTGTGCACCCATCTGCGCTCATTCCCTATACCCTTTTCCTGCTGGCCTCCATCAGCCCTGCACTTCTCGTGTCCCTTTCAGCATAGCCAGGTGGTCGACCCTTTTCCTCTGGAAGCTATGAACGTGACCACTAGTGCGGTGGAGACTGACTACTGGGCTACATGCAGAGCCCTCCAGGTTGGATACATGGGCAGCCACTCAGCAGCTATGCCTCCACCAGTACCGTGGTAGCAGAAGGGGACTTTGGAAACTTTATTCTATCTCTTCCTCTCTTATCCTTGCTCTGTTTCTTCTCTGTCATTCTTCCTTCCTTTTCTGTTCCAACACCACGGGACTGGGATATTCACCATGTCAAGGAATGACTCCTCCCATATGCTTATACCGTGGTAATGCAAGGCCACTGAAGAATTTGTTTGATCGTAAGTTTGGTGAACTTGGAAAAGTCACACAGGGCTGCCAACTGGGGTAACTGGTTCTGTGCCAATTTAGAAATTTCCTCAAAGGAAGGAGTCTACTGAGTCCCCTTTGTGGGCAGAGAAACTTGACTGGAGTAGCTTTGTGTTGTGGCAGATGCTGCTATGAAATATTCATACATGATAAGCATAACAGAAATGGTAATCATTAAAATGGTGATATGATACATGATCATGTGTTCACTCTATTTTTAAAAAGAGAAGTATAACACTTTTTTTCTCTTTTTTACGGCTGATTGTTTATTATTGGCCAAGCACTGTTTTTTTAATATTATTATAATTTTAATTAATTAATTTTTTAAAATATATTTTATTGATTATACCATTACAGTTGTTCTATTCCCCCCTTCATTCCGCTCCACCCGCACACTCCCTCCCCCACCATTCTCCCCCCCTTAGTTTATAACCACGTGTCTCAAGTTCTTTAGATTCTGTATTTCCCCCACTATTCTCGCCCTCCCCCCTATCTATTTTCTACCTACCATCTATGCTATTTTCTGTGCCTTCTCCCCCCTTCTCCTCCTCCCACCCCCTTGTTTCTAACCCTCCATGTGTTCTTCATTTCTATGGTTCCACTCCTGATCTACCTGTCCTCTTGGTTTGCTTTTGTTTTCGGTGTGGTTGTTAATAACTGTGTGTTTGCTGTCCTTTCACTGTTAATATTTTTCATCTTCTTTTTTTTAGATAAGTCCCTTTAACATTTCATATAATAAGGGATTGGTGATGATGATCTCCTTGAACTTGCCCTTATCTGAGAACCACTTTATCTGTCCTTCCATTCTAAATGAAAGTTTTGCTGAATAAAGCAATCTTGGCTGTAGGTCTTTGGATTTCATGACTTGAAATACTTCTTTCCAGCCCCTTCTTGCCTGGAAGATCTCTTTTGAGAAATCCACTGACAGTCTGATGGGTACTCCTTTGTAGGTGACTGGCCCCTTATCCCTTGCTGCTTCTAGGATTCTCTCCTTCATTTTAGTCTTGGCTAATGTAATGATGATGTGCCTTGGTGTGTTCCTTCTTGGGTCCAACTTCTTTGGGACTCTCTCAGCTTCCTGGATTTCCTGGAAGTCTATTTCCTTTGCCAGACTGGGGGAGTTCTCCTTTATTATTTGTTCAAATAAGTTTTCCACTCGTGGCTATTTTTCCCCCTTCTGGTACCCCTATAATCCGGATGTCAGAACGTTTAAAGGTGTCCTGGAGGTTCCTAAGCTTCTCCTCATTTTTTTGAATTCTCATTTCTTCATTCCTTTCTGGTGGGATGTTTTGTTCTTCCTTCTGGTCCATTCCATTGATTTGAGTCCCAGTTTCCTTTCCATTGCTATTGGTTTCCTGGACATCTCCCTTCATTTCAATTAGTTAACCTTCATATGTTCCTCTAATTTGTGACTATAATCTACCAGTTCTGTGAGCATCCTGATAAATAGTGTCTTGAATTGTGCTTCTGAGAGGCTGGCAATTTCTCGGTCTCTTAGAGTTATTGGCTCTGGGACTTTGAGTTCTTCTTGCGCCATCTTTTGGGCTGTTCATGCCTGTTCCGTAGCAGGATCGGAGCCCTAAAGTGTTCACTAGAGCAGGGCAACTCAGTCGCTGGGTTGTGATGCTGTATGTGGGGGTGGGGTCAAAGAGGGACAATGGCTTCCCTCTGTCACCTGCCGCCGCAGCCACCACCGTCACCAGGCCCATGCATTTCATTCCTTGCATGCGAGTGTGCCGCCGTTGTCAGCCCTCCACCACTGAGTTTGCCCCCTGGGGCCTGCGTGGTCCATCTCACTGTGCGCGAATGTGCGACTTTGGTCAGTCTGCCCTACGCCCTGACTGGTTCCGGGCTGCCTGCGCACCTAGGTCTGGGGATCTGTCCTGCCCGACCCAGCTCTGCTGCTGGCTCTGCCTCTGTTACCATCCCGTTGAACGGTTCATAGTTGTCGGACTTCTGTATAATTCCGTTTTCTGGTCTTTGGGTGTGTCCTAGTTCTCCAAACCTTTGTTGTGTTCAAACTTGGTTGTGGAAGAAGGCACAGTGTTTCCACCTATGCCTCCATCTTGGCGGAAGTCAAAAAAGAGAAGTATAACTTTAATACCCTCATCATAAGTTTACACAGAGACAACTGAACATATATTGTGGGCTGATTGAACTCTAGGGAAGGTTAATGTTGAGTCACTGTATTGTACATTTGCAAGTAACAGGCTGTTGTATACCAGCCATATTTACAAAAAAATAAAAAGTGTGACATACCAGTTATGTCCCTGCCTTCCACCCCCCTCCACTTGGAGAAAGCTTAACCATCCTATGTGCAGTATTTTTAAGTGAGCATGTTGCCAAGTATAGGACTGACTGGTCAGCTTCTCAACCCAGTTTCTGTGTCCGCCAGTCTAAATCCAAACTTAGTCAATTGGTCAACTTTAGAACCCAGGTAAACAGTCATCCAGGCAGCCAGAGATGCACCATGTAAAGCTGAAAGCCTTGGGTGGATGGCTCTGAAAACCTGCTCTGCTAGTCACCTAGGAAGGATGTGGGAATAGGAAGAAGCAGAGGAGACAGCAGGCAAGACCATGGCAGTGTCTAGCCTCCCTCACGCACAGCACAGCTCACTGACCTTCCAAAATTGGGGATTTTGGAGAAAAATGGTATAGAAAAATTGAGTCCATTATCTGGGACCCAGGTTTACTCAAGTCAAACTTGCTCTCCAAGTTTACTCAAACAAACTTGCTCTCCTAGTGTCTCCATGGAGACCCAATGGCTGTCTTCAACTCTGGGACTTGACTCAGCAAGAAAGTCTGCTTTGGTGACTAGCACCGTAACCAGCACACACAGAAGCCAGATAGACAGCAACTGGAACCCAGGTAGGTACAGGGTGGCCTGTCTCTTCACATCTTCAGATTAGGAGTTAAGAAAAATTTTAGAGTCGCTGCCAAGGAAGGGTAAGTCCCTACTAGCAAAGGTGGCCAGGTGAGTGCCACTCTGTCCATCCTCCCCATACACCTAGAGCTGGTAGGCACTTCTGGAGCAGACTCTAGGCATCAACATCTGCTGTTGCCAGGCAGCATCACCATTTGGACTTTGGGTCCCAGTGAGAGAAGGGGCAGCATGAGAGAGTGCAGGTCAACCCTTCCAGGTGTCCTTGGAGATATGGGGAGCCAGTCTCTTGATAGTCCTGCAGGTTCCATCTCCAGAACACAGGCTGAGTGTTCATACCCTGTATCATCTGTACGATTGCCCCAGTGCCACTGGTGCACTGGAAGTCATCCTCCACCACCACTACTGCCAAATCACTTCCTTCGGGGCTCTGGAGGAAAGAAATGTGCAAGCAGCCAACAGGTGGTGCCCAAGAAAAGGCTTGAATGTCAGTGGGACTGAGCAGGTTGACCCTCCTTTCATGCTGATCTCATCCCCAAACTACTGTGCTGGAGTCTCTGGGTCATTGGTGGATGGTGGGAACTCCACCTGGGGGTTCCCAGCTGGCATGTTGTGATCATAGCAGGGAAAGGAGGGTGTTGAAAATCATTGGCTCTCTGCAGACAGCAGTCAGAACAGGGGGCCAACCAGGCATCACAGATTTGAAAGATTCTTCTGACATCTGATGCATGCAGGCCCCAGTTTCCAAGTGAGACACTAACTATTCCTGGGCTCCCAGGAGTACCTAGGGAAATTTTTATGCCCGGGGACTCTAAAACCTAAGCAAGGTGAGTATTCATGGAACAACAATAGAACCATTTTCTGGTTTTTCTTTTACTTTTTCCTATTTTCTTTTATTTTTTAAATTTATTTTTTTATTTTTTATGGCTTGAAAACATTATTTTTTATGTTTTTTATTTTTTTAAGTTTTATTTTTATTTAATTCTTGTTCAAGTACAGTTTTCTGTCTTATATTCCCAGCCCTGCCCCCCCACCCAGTGCTCCCCGCCTCCCTCCCATTTCCGCCCTCCACCTTAGTTATTGTCCATGTGTCCTTTATACTTGTTCATTTGAATCCATCCCCTGTTCCCCTGTGATTCTCTCTCCTCTCCCCTCTGAACCCTGTCAGCCTGTTCGGTATTTGAGTATCATTGGTCATATTTTGCTTGCTTATTTGTTTTGTTGTTTAGATTCATGTTAAAGGTGAGATCATATGGTATTTGTCTTTCACCACCTGGCTTATTTTGCTCAGCATAATGCTTTCCAGTTCCATCCATGATGTTGCAAAGGGTAGGAGCTCCTTCTTCCTTTCTGCAGCATAGAATTCCATTGTGTAAATGTACCATAGCTTTTTGATCCAGTCATTTACCAATGGGCATCTAGGTTGCTTCCAACTCTTGGCTATCATAAATTGTGCTGGTATGAACATTGGGGTGCATAGGTTCTTTTGGATTGGTGTTTCAGGGTTCTTAGGATATACTCCTAATAGTGGAATTGCTGGGTCAAAAGGCACATTCATTTTTTGTTTTCTTAGAAAATTCCATACTGTTTTCCACTAAAGCCCTAGAGGAGAACATTGGCAGGAAAATCTCAGATATTTCACGCAGCAATATTTTTACTGATACGTCCCCTAGAGCAAGGGACATAAAGGAAAGAATAAACAAATGGGATCTCATCAAAATTAGAAGCTTCTGCATGGCTAAGAAAACAGTATCAAGATAAAAAGAGAAGCAACAGCTTGGGAAAACATATTTGCCAATGATACCTCAGACAAAGTTTTAATCTCCAAAATATACAAAGAACTCACTCGACTCTACTGAAAGAAGATGAGCAACCCAATTGAAAAATGGGCAAAGGACTTGAACAGACACTTCCCCAAGGAGGACATACAGAGGGTCCAGAGACATACAAAAAGGTGCTTGATATCGCTAGCTATCAGAGAGATGCAAATTAAAACCACAATGAGATACCACTTTACAGCAGTCAGAATGGCTATCATAAACAAAGAAACAAACAACAAGTGTTGGAGAGGTTGTGGGGAAAAGGGAACCCTAGTTCAGCTGGTGGGATTGCAAACTGGTACTTTTTCCTCTTTTAAACACTGAATTTATTTGGGGTGGGTGCATTGATTAATAAAACCATTCAGGTTTTAAAGAAGGTAATAAAGCAGAAAAAATAATCTCTCTGTGGAACTCCTAAAAACTAAAACCCCCTACAGATTTTTAAATCTACATTTCAAAGAAACCTTATCTAGCACTCACTGCACAAGTATATTGTCTCTCTTCTCCTGATTTATCCCCACATTTTTCTTTTGTTGTCTTTGGTTTCCCCCACCCCACCATAAATCTACCCCAGCCAGAACAGGTAGGAGGCCTTTCCAAGGCATGCAAGCAATACTGGAAGCCATACAGGCAAAAAAAAAAAAAAAAAAAAAAAAAAACCCAACAAAACAAAACCATAGACCAGGCCACACAAAAGTTTAAGAAAAATTTTCCCTGGCTGGTATGGCTCAGTGGATTGAACTCTGGCTTGCAAACCAAAGGGTCACTAGTTCGATTCCCAGTCAGCACACTTGCCTGGGTTGCAGGCCAGGTCCCCAGTATGGGAGTTGGGTGGGAGAGGCATCCCCACATTGATATTTCCCTCTCTCTCTTATCCCTCTCTTCTCCATCTCTAAAAATAAATAAATTCTTTTTTTAAAGTTTAAGAGAAATCTGTTTCTGCATATACCACAACAAAGCCTATACGAAGCAAGTGGATGGATGTTGGCAACATTGGTGCAATGTCAGTTGGTTGTGGGTTTCAGCTTTACTTACCATAACAGCAACATGAGAGCAATGTGTGGATTATGTGGGTTTGAAATAAGGTAAATAAGTAAAATGTTCTGTGAAACTTAAAAACCAATTGATCTGGCCTTGTCCAGGAAGCTCAGTTGGTTGCAGCATCATCCTTATACATTAAGGTTGCAGGTTTTGTATGTGCCTTATGCCCACAGTCGGGATACAAAAATTGAACAAAGAATGCCTATATAAGTGGAACAGCAAATTGATGTTTCTCACTCTCCGTCTACACTTCTCTCTCCAGACCATTAAATCCATAAAAAAAATTTAAGTATACATATGAAACAAGGGATCTGCTTACAACCACGCAGTAGCAAAAATGAAGCATATGGCCAATGACCTAGTTCCACTAGGCCTGGGTTAACCAACTGCCAGTGATTGTTCCTATACCACACTGCCTCTCATGCACTGTGATAGACTGGAGACAGTGTTTGAGGGCATTGTCCCAGTGGCTTTGGGTGTAAAGCAGTGAGAAGGTACTAGGACCACATTTTGGGGGAATCCTTGTCTAACTCTTCCCCACCACTGTGCTTTGATCCCCAACCTCACATGTTCTGTCTTTCCCCTGGGATCACTTCCTTGCATGGCATGAGGGTGTGCACCAAGTTAAGAGCAAGATGGCAATTTAACCTTATTCTCATCCTGTCTGGTAACAGAATCCACCAAAGAAATGGGAACAGGTGGATGTGTAAGAGATCACCAGAGTCTTTCATGAGAAATCATTTAGAATCTCAGAGAAATGTGATGCCTCTGGGGGAGGTAGAGATGCTGGGGAGCTTTGCCCTACCTCATGCTTTATCCTCTATTCCCTCAGTGCAGATTCACCCATGATCACATCAAAGTGGTTGGAAAAGGAAAATAATGGAATTTGTCATTATATCTTATAAGATTTTGCTATCCCTTTCTTTAATTTATAAAGAACATAGAGAATCAAAATGTAGCGATGCAATTTAAAAAGTAGAGCAAGAACCTTAATAGACCCTTCTGCAAATAGGGCATAAAAGGTTAATAGACTGTGAAGAGATTCTCAATGTTCTAATCATTATAGACATGCAAATTAAAAGCTGTTGTGATAAAAGTCAAATGCCAGCTATTTTGAGGTCCGTGTTTTTTGTTTTTTGTTTTTGCAATAAAACTTACACAGTGATTCACATAGTAAATAGTTAATAAAAGCCTTTTCTTTTAAAGATCATGTTTACTTACTTTCAGAGAGAGGGAAAGGGTGGGAGAAAGAAAGGGAGAGTAACATAAATGTGTGAGAGAAACATCGATATTTTGCCTCTCAAGAGCTCCCAAAAGGGGACCTGGCATGTAATCCAGGCTTGTGCCAGCTACCATTTGGTTCACAGGCTGATGTTCAAACCTCTGAGCCACACCAGGCAGGACATGTAAATATTTTGTAAATATCTACAATATCAAGTGTTTTAAAGTGGCAGTTGAGGTCATTATTTATAATTAATTCATTAAGATATAGTATCATAAATTAAAATTACTGCTTTAAAAAATTTCACTCCACGTTTAGTATCCCAAGGACATTTTGAGTTGAGTTCCTTTTAATCTCAGTATTTCAGATAAAGGAACAAAAGGTATATTTTTGTACATTAAAATGACCACCTATCTCTGGCTATTCCAAAATTCTAAACTTGGAAGTATGTACAATTTTAGCTCTTCATATCTTTTATAAGTTTAGAAGAAAACTGAAGAAGAGTTTGGATAAACCTGGGAAAAGAAATGAGCTTTTTTGCTAGTGGTTCTACCCAGGTTTGTACAAATGACTCTGTGGAACTTGACTTTACATGGTCTGGCCGAATGTCTTTTTATGGCACAAAACAATGATGGTGATAGTAACAGTGATGAACACCAGAGAGGGGCCAGCACCTCCAGTGAGCACAAATTGAAGAAGACACAAATTAGGATGAACTTGGAACAATTCCAGGATTTTTCCAGACACAAACTAGTGCTCTCAAATTAATCCTGTGTTCCCTAGAAATATGTGGTTTTTCTTATGGACGCAAAAGTCACTCTGGTTTTATATGGTTCTGTGATCCATCCTGATCATCCTTCTAGTCACCATTGGAAAAATTTCACCTGATATAACAAAGCTATGAAAATTGCATAAGTAAACTATGGCAAAGAGATTTTAGGTTATGTCTTATACAAAGTCTGACTCTTACTAAAACTGAAGTCAACATATTTTGTTCTGCCTCCTTCACTAGTGTTGCAAGTTGTCTCAGAATGTGTCTGCATTAGCGGTGTATAATATAGAGTTTTATCAATGGAGTGTATTCAAAATCATATGAAAAATCTGAGTGGGCCTTGGTATTTTTGCCACCTGCTTAAATGCCTAATCTGGCCACAGGAAAACACACCAGGACCCCATACATGGCATCACACGCATGAGGGTTGCTTTTCATGTACTTTTTAAAACTCATAATGGACACATGCCAGTGAGAAAAAAGACAAGTGATTTTTATGAAATGTTGAAATTCACAAAACACAACCACAGCTGGGCCAGCTGCATGTGCTCCAGGAAGAAGCATGCAGGAAGAAGCACCTGCCATAATTGAGCCATTTAATCCATCTAAAATTACCCAAAGTATATTTTATACAACCCAATTTTCAGAGACGCAAAGTGACTTTCATACAGATGAGGTGATACTTCCATGACACTAACTAGATGCTGGGAGTCACCTTGAGCACATGGGATGACCTAGTGCTCACTTTCTTGAAAACCAGGTCCAGAATGTGTTTGGTGTTATGCCAGTTAAGTCAGCAGGTATGTAGTCATGTAAAGGATGGTTGTACATAGGAAGGCTGGTATCATATAACACTTTGTCTCAATGAATTCATTCAGAAATGGGACTGTGAATAGAAAGATAGGCTTATGAAATATTTAAATATATTATAGCTATAGCCTGATTCCAAACTGAATAGGTTGTCGCTGTCAAAATGTCATTGATGTTAGCTACTTTATTGCAAACAGACTGGCTGAATTCATCATTCTTTTACATGGAGACTGCCCTTGTGCTCTAGTCCTCAAATGTGTTATTCCATTGGTCATTGATGAGTACTTGTTTTAATGATACTTTGAGGCACCTGTATACTGGTTTACCAGCAAACCAGATTTCTTCCATACTGAGATATCATAGAGATTCTTTGTTGAAATATATTATTTCTCTTCCTGAAATAATCAAGTATTTGCCACTTTAAAAAATTTGGAATCTCCATAATAGGAGAAATATTCATTTCTTTATTGTTGTTCAAGTATAGTTGTCTCCTATTCTTATTTCTATAATCAGGTTGTTGGTTTCAGTTTCACTGAGACAATGCTATTAATAAAGACTACCCATAAAGGGGTACTCATTGCTCCTCAGCTAAAAAAATGCCTTGAGAACAATAATTGAACAATTTTCCTCACTATTAAGCCCAAATGATACATTTATAGCTTAGGAATTTTTCATTTTGTGAACACCTTTGCCTGCAAAAACATCTCTGAAGTGCTGAGTATTTCTGGGTGAACTCCAGAATTTTATTCTTCTGCTTGTTAAATATAATGTGGCTGGCATTGTGTACCTTTTTCTATCATTTATCATGAGGATGACATCAGTTTGTTCATGTATGTGGCTTGCACATAGAAGGATTTGCAAAAGGCATAGTGCATGCAGTGCCCATAGTGTCAATGCTACTAAATTTCACATGTAGGACCATCATTTACATGACTACCTACCTTTTTTCCTTTCTGACATTCAACAGCACCCAAAATATCCTGAACCAGTTTTTCAAGAGGTGAGCACTGGCCAACTTCATGTCACATGGTGACTCTCTCATTTCTAGGTTGTGCCTTGGAGCTAACCCCTAATCTCTCTGAGTCTTAGTCTGCTTCTGTAAAAGTTGCTGTTAGAAAATATATTTTATATAAATTTGGATGAATATCTTGGATCAGCTATAGCTGGTGTTTACCTGGTACTTTGTTTTGCAAAATATATTGCTGGATCTGCTGTGCTTTTTGATCTTTATAAATTTCCAGTCACTCATAAAAGGCCTTGTGCCTCCATCTTCACTTGCTTTTGCCATCCAAAGTTAAAAATAAACACCTGGAAAGCAAATTGCCAACAAGTTTCATATGCCATTTATTTGGTCTGAATTTTTGGTTTGGGTTTTGGTGTGGCCTGTTTAGGGATTCCTGGGGGCAGCAGAAAATCCCCAGGCCCACCCAGATATTTGGTGTCATTTTGGATGCAGGTCACACATTCAACTCTGTATCTTATATACCTCATTTAAAAAGGCCCTCCCTGAAACACTTATCATAACTCAGTAAAAAAAGGCAGACACAACAATTGATCTTCAGTTTTGGTCAGAGGATCAGGCAGTCAAAATACCCATCACCTGAC
Source organism: Sturnira hondurensis (assembly GCF_014824575.4). Taxonomy (NCBI): domain Eukaryota; kingdom Metazoa; phylum Chordata; class Mammalia; order Chiroptera; family Phyllostomidae; genus Sturnira; species Sturnira hondurensis. The sequence goes on from NW_028074551.1 coordinate 472,106, forward strand.
GTCTCCTACAAATATGTCATAGGTGGTATTTTCCTGGAATGCTTTGTATCTGGAGGCATTTTCCAAATGTGGACTTGAGTGAAGGATCACAATAAAATAGATACAGGTTAGTGGTCCTTGAGAGCAGAGAAAGCATCTCTTTGTTTCAAAGTGCTGCTGGTTCAATTCCCAATCAGGGCACATGCCTGTGTTGCAGGCCAGGTCCCCAGTAGAGGGTGTGTGAGAGGCAACGACCTACTGAGGTTTCTCTTCCTCTCTTTCTCCCTAATGTCCCCAGTCTAAAAAAGTAAATAAAATGTTAAAAGAACAAAGAAAACCACAACTACATTGAAACAAATATAAATTAAATATGGCATTAGAAAATTTGCATTTATGAAAAGCTCTTATAAGAGCAGACTATAACTATACAGTTCTAACTAAACACTAGAAAAAATGACTAAATAAACTTGAAAAGCCTCTAATAAAATCTATCAGGCAGTAAAGAGACAAAACAAAAAGAAATAAAAGCAGAAAAAAAGAAAAAACAACAGTACAAAAACATAAAGAATTTTTAAAGAATACCATCAACAATTATATACAACACATTTGACCAACTAATAAAATGGAAAAATTTTAAATTATACTCCCTTTGAAGGCTAAATCATGACATTTCACATTATCTGGAAAAAAAACCAATTACTAGAAATACATTTGAATCAGTAACCAAAACACGCAAAGAAAAAAAAGCCCAAGTGCACAGAGATTTGCAGGAGAATTCTAAGAAATATGAAAAAAATGACTAGTACATATCCTTCACAATTTATCTTATGAGGCCAGCATTACTTTCATACAAAAACTAGTGCAAGAAACTGCAAAAAAAAATGAGAGAGACTTATGAGCCTACATTCTTGATAAATGTACACACTGAAATTCTAAAAAAAACACCTATCAAACCAATTGAATAATATAATAAAAAGAGTACACACCTTCATTAAGTGTAAATTATACCAGAAATGCAGGAATGGCTCAAATCCAGAAACCAGTTATAGGATTCACCACTTCAAAAAATTTATTTGAGTATTCAAGATATACAGAATACTATATTCGATACTGATAAAAATATTTCACAGAAGGCTTCTACAAGAAAACAATCTTAGCTTGATAAAGAGTATGTGTAACCCCCTCATGAATAATATGCTCAATTGTGAAATAATAAAAGCGATCTCTTGAAAAATCAAAACAAGTGAATAATATCCACTTTCATTTCTTTTTTTAAAATTATTTATTATTTATTTATCTTTAGAGGGGAAGGGAAGGAGAGAGGGAGAGAAATATCAATGTATGGTTGCCTCTCATGCATCCCCTGCTGGGAACTGGCCCTGCAACCCAGACATGTGCCCTGACTGGGAATCGAACGGTGATCCTTTGGTTTGCATGCTCAATCCACTGAGCTACACCAGCCAGGGCTCCACTTTCATTTCTATTATTTGAAATAGCATTGGAATAATTACACTAACAATCACAAGGGAAAATAAATAAAACACATGTAAATAAAAAAGAACATCACCGAACTGAGAGTCGCCCATGCTTTCCTTGTGGTGCGGGACCTGCGCCGGCTTTCGGCTTGGAGAACCGCTAGTCACCCATGCTTTCCCTGTGGCCCGGGACCTGCGCTGGCTCTTGGACAGTCTCAGGGAGTTTCGGGCTGATGGCAGGGCCCCTGGAAGAGAGCCAGTCGCCGGCTCCATCCCTACTCAGCCAGCACAGACTGGGAAGCACCAGGAGTCAGGCTATGCCTGTGGGCTTGGGAGAATTGTGAGTTGCCTGGTGGGTTCAGCCACAGCACAGGGAAAGGTCTTCACCCAAGCCTGTGAGACCAGGAAAGCCTGGCTGGGAGGGCGCGCCTTCACGCCAGACCATGGCTGGAAAGCCTGGGGGAAAATCGGCTCTCAGTGGGGAACTGGAGAGCAGCTCCAGTCTGGATCTTAGGAAGGCACTGGCAAGACCAGTTGAGTTCACCGAGATGGGATAAACACCACACTAAGAGACCCTCAGGCTGCTGCAGCTAGTGATACCAGAATAAAAGGTCTGACCAGCTGGAAACCAACAAGAGGTGTAGGTGGAAGTGGAGGACACCAAGATACCTGCAGGAGACTACACCACTGACCTTCACAGGCATCCTACCACAGAAGTTCACACCATAAACCCAGGAAACCAGAACAGATCAATTTAAGAAGCTGAAGCCAACAAGAAGAGCAACACAAACAATGGGAAGACAAAGAAACAATCCCCAAATGAAAGAAGAGGAGGAAGTCTCAGAAAGAATGTGAGATGAAATAGAGGCAAGTCAACTACCGGATATTGAATTCAAAGCACTGGTTATCAGGAAGTTCAAAGAGCTTACAATGAGCTACCAGAAACTACAGGGGAGCTACAGTGAACTCTCTGCAAATTATAGCAACATGAAAAAGGAAATAGAAACTATCAGCAAAGGCCAAGAGGAAATGAAGAATACAATTTATGAACTGAAGATCACAGTAGAAGGTATGAAGAGTAATAGGACTGATGAGGCGGAAGACCACATAAGTGAGAGCGAAGACAGGATAGAAAGAATCTCCCAGACAGACCAAGTAATGGAAAAAAGAATCAGAAAAAATGAGGAGAATTTCAGAGAAATGCAAGACAATATGAAATGTAATAATATACAAATAATACAAATGCCAGAAGGAGAAGAAGAACAAGGAATAGAAAACCTACTTGAAAGAGTAATAACGGAAAATTTTCCTAAGATAATATTGGAGACAGAAAGTCACACAAATCCAGAAATTGCAGAGAGTCCCAGGCAGGTGGAACACAAAGAGGCCTACTGCAAAACACATCATCATTAAAATGACAAAACTCGAAGAGAAAGAGAGAATCCTAAAGGCAACAAGAAAGAAAAAGAAAGTAACATACAAGGGAGTCCCAATAACGTTGGCTACTGAATTGTCAATAGAAACATTCGAATCAAGAAGAGAATGGCAAGAAATATTCCAAGTAATGAGAAACAGAGGCCTACAACCAGGGCTACTGTACCCAGCAAGGTTCTCAATCAAGATAGAAGGCCAAATAAAGAGCTTCCAAGACAAAAGAAGTCTAAAAGAACACGTCTCCACCAACCAGCTCTACAAGAATTCCTAAAAGGGCTGCTTTAAGGAAAGGAAGGAAAAGAGAGAGGCGGAGAGGAACGCACGTAGGCAAATGGCAATGAATAAGTACCTTTCAATAATAACCTTAAACGTAATGGAATAAATGCACCAATTAAAAGACATAGAATGGTTAAGAAATAGCTGAAAAACCATAGCTGAATGGTTAAGAAAGCATGACCTACACATATGCTGCCTGCAAGAGACCCGCCTCAGGTCAAATGACCATCACAGAATAAAAGTGAAACGATGGAAACAAATGTTCCAAGAAAATGGACAAGAAAAAAAAGCTGGGGTAGCAATTCTCATATCAGACAAAATAGACTTCAAAAAAAGGGCCATAAAGAGAGACCCAGAAGGTCACTTCATAATACTCAAGGGAAGAATCCACCAAGAAGACATTAACATTGTAAATATATATGCACCCAACATAGGAGCACCCAAATATATAAAGGAAATCCTAGAGGACATCAAGAAAGATATTGACAGCAACACAATTATAGTAGGGGATTTTAACATAACACTGTCAAAAATGGACAGATCTTCCAAACAAAATATCAACAAAAATATTGAAGCATTAAATGACACTCTAGATGAAATCGACCTAATTGATATATAGAGAGCCCTCCATCCCAAAGAAGCTAAATACTCATTCTTTTCAAGTGCACATGGAAGATTTTCAAAGATAGACCACATGATAGAACACAAAATGAGTCTCAACAATTTCAGGAAAATTGAAATCATACCAAGGATCTTCCCTGATCACAAGGGACTGAAATTGGGAACCACCCCCACAAGAAAAAACCCAAAACACCCAAAAGCATGGAGATTGAATGGTATGCTATTAAACAACGAATGTGTCGAGATTGAAATTAGGGAAGAAATCAAAAAGTTTCTGGAAACTACTGAAAATGAACTCACAACAACCCAAAACTTATGGGACACAGTGAAGGCAGTCCTGACAGGGAAGTTCATACCAATACAGACTTACCTAAAGAAGATAGAAACATTTTAAACAACAACCTAACCCAGTGTCTCCAAGAACTTGAGGAACAACAAAGACAGCCCAGAGCAAGTAGAAGGAAGGGAATGACCAAGATCAGAGCAGAACTAAATGACACCGAGGCTAAAAGCACAATTCTAAGGATCAATTAATCTAGGAGTTGGTTTTTTTAAAAGATAAACAAAATAGACAAGCCTTTAAGTAGGCTCATCAGGAAGAGAAGAGAGAGGTGAAATAAATAAAAATAAACCCAAATAAATACAATCAGAAAGGAAAGAGTCTAGTGTACAAATGATACCACAGAAATAGAAGAGATTGTAAGAAATTACTATGCAGAACTGTATGCCAAGAAATTTGAAAACCTAGGTGAAAAGAACAAATTTCTGGAAGTATATAATCTTCCAAAACTCAATGGAAAAGAAGCAGAAAACCTGAACAGGCCAACAACAGCAAATGAAATTGAAGAGTTAATCAAAAAACTCCCATCACACAAAAGACCCAGACCAGATAGTTTCATAGGAGAATTCTACAAAGCTTTTAAGGAAGAAATAACCCCTATTCTTCACAGACTATTCCAAAAAACCCAAAAGGAAGGAAAACTCCCAAACTCTTTTTATGAAGCCAGCATCATCCTAATTCCAAAGCCAGATAGAGACACAACAAAGAAAGAAAACTTCAGGCCAATATCGCTGATGAACACAGACGCTAAAATCCTCAATAAAGTATTGGCAAATCACATCCAACAATACATCAAAAAGATCATACACCACGACCAAGTGGGATTCATCCCAGGGATGCAAGGATGGTTCAATATTCATAAATCAGTAAATGTAATACACCACATAAACAAAAGCAAAGACAAAAACCACATGATTATATCAATAGATGCGGAAAAAGGCAACAGGTATTCTCTTGTACCTTTTGATAAGGTACAACACCCATTTATGGTAAAGCTACTCAGGAAAATGGGAATACAGGGAACATTCTTCAATATAATAAAGGCCATATATAAAAAACCTACATCCAACATCATACTCAATGAGCAACAAGTACAATCGTTTCCACTAAGATCAGGAACAAGACAAAGTTGCCCACTTTCACCACTTCTATTCAATATAGTATTAGAAGTTCTAGCCACAATGATCAGACAAGAATAGGAAATAAAACGCATCCAAATCAGAAAGGAGGAAACACAACTGTCATTGTTTGCAGATGACATGATAGTGTTCATGGAAAAGTCTATAGCCCCTACCAAAAAACTGCTTGATAATAAATGAATTTGGCAAAACAGCGGGATACAAAGTCAATATCCAGAAATCAAAGGCATTTTTGTATACCAACAGTGAAACAGCAGAAGCAGAAGTCAAGAAAAATATCTCATTCAATATAGCAAAAAGAAAAATAAAATATCTCAGAATAAACCTAACCAAGGGGGTTAAAGACCTGTATGCAGAAAACTACACAACATTGAAGAAAGAAATCAAGGAAGACACAAATAAATGGAAACATATACCATGCTCATGGATTGGAAGAATTAACATCAGCTAAATGTCCATACTACCCAAAGCAATTTATAGATTCAATGCAATACCTAGTAAAGTACCAACGGCATATTTCACAGACATAGAACAAACGCTTCAAAAATTTATATGGAACCATAAAAGATGGCGAATAGCAGCCGCAATTTTGAGAAAGAACAAAGTAGGAGGGATCACAATACCTGATATCAAACTGTATTACAAGACCACCATAATCAAAACAGCCTGGTACTGGCATAAAAACAGGCACATAGACCGATGTAATAGAACAGAGAGCCCAGAGATAAACCCAACTCTCTACAGTCAATTAATATTCAACAAAGAGGGCAATAACATAAAATGGAGTAAAGATAGCCTCTTCAACAAATGGTGTTGGGAGAACTGGACAGCTACATGCAAAAAAATGAAACTCGAGCACCAACTTACACCATACACCAAAATCAATTCAAGGTGGATAAAAGACTTAAATATAAGCCGTGAAACCATTAAAGCCCTAGAGGAGAATATTGGCAGGAAAATCTCACATATTCCACACAGCAATATTTTTACTGATACGTCCCCTAGAGCAAGGGACATAAAGGAAAGAATAAACAAATGGGATCTCATCAAAATTAAAATTTTCTGCATGGCTAAGGAAAACAGTATCAAGATACAAAGAGAAGCAACAGCTTGGGAAAACATATTTGCCAATGATACCTCAGACAAAGGTTTAATCTCCAAAATATACAAAGAACTCACTCAACTCCTCTGAAAGAAGACGAGCAACCCAATTAAAAAAATGGGCAAAGGACTTGAACAGACATTTCTCCAAGGAGGACATACAGAGGATCCAGAGACACATGAAAAGAGGTTCGATATCGCTAGCTATCAGAGAGATGCAAATTAAAACCACAATGAGATACCACTTTACACCAGTCAGAATGGCTATCATAAACAAAGAAACAAACCACAAGTGCTGGAGAGGTTGTGGGGAAAGGGGGAACCTAGTTCACTGTTGGTGAGATTGCAGACTGGTACAACCACTACGGAAAACAGTATGGAACTTTCTAAGAAAACTAAAAATGAACGTGTCTTTTGATCCAGCAATTCCACTATTATGTACTCCAGTTCTTAGGAGTATATCTTAAGAACCCTAAAACACCATTCCAAAAGAACCCATGCACCCTGATGTTCATAGTAGCACCATTTACAATAGCCAAGAGTTGGAAGCAACCTAGATGCCCATCGGTCAATGACTGGATCAAAAAGCTATGGTATATTTACACAATGGAATTTCATGCTGCAGAAAGGAAAAAGGAGCTCCTACCTTTTGCAACATCATGGGTGGAACTGGGGAGCATTATTTTAGCAAAATAAGCCAGGCGGTGAAAAACAAATGCCATATGATCTCACCTTCAACAGGAATCTAAACAACAAAACAAACAAGCATGCAAAATATGACCAATGATACTCAAATATGGAACAGGCTGACAGGGTCCAGAGAGGATAGGGGAGAGAATCATAGGGAAAAATGGGAGGGACTCATGTGAATAAGTATAAAGGACACATAGAAAATAATTAAGGTGGGGGAAGGAAATGTGAGGGAGGTGGGGAGCACCGGCGGGGGCAGGGCAGAATATATAAAACAAAAAACTGTACTTGAATAAGAATTAAATAATAAAATATAGCCCTGGCTGGTATACCTCAGTGGATTGAGCGTGGGCCTGGGAACCACTCGATTGTGGTTCGATTCCCAATGAAGGGCACATGCCTTAGTTGCAGGCCAGGTCCTGGTTCCTGGCAGGGGACGCACGAGAGGCAACCATACATTGATATTTCTCTCGTTCTCTCTTTCTCTTCCCCTCTAAAGATAAATAAATAAAATCTTTAAAAAAATAATGTCACCTCCATATTTAGTTAAACAAAAACAGACACAATGTAAACAATATCACCAATAACCACCGGAAGGCTGACAATGTGGAGCTACTGTAGGAACTAAGAGTTTTTCACAGACACATGAATAACGACAGGGTGTCCAAACCAAAGCAATCTGGCTTTTAAATGTGCTATCATAAGATCAAGAAGAATTATATGATTATTCCTTTCGAGGCACTTTTTTAGCTTAGAAGCAAGAGACCTCCCTTATTAGTCTGTGTAAAAGGATTTTCCCAGTGACTCCACAAGAAATAACTCAAAGGCAGGGATGGGAATACACAGACTTAAATATGTCAAATAGTTCTCAAGTTTCTGCAGGCCAGTACTGAGAACTGCAAAACGTTAGGCAACACCACATTCCCTGTAAGCTGCTGAGTCTTCCCCTCCTTTTGTGGGGGCGAATTTCCTCCTAAGTACCCCCAGCCGCCACGGTTGAGAGTAATCATGACTGAGACATGATGTAATCTTCTTGGGAAGAAGAAATGGCCATTTTTCAAGAAAGAAAAAAAAAAAGCTGTGAGCAGTGGCCAGTTTCTCAGGGGAAAAAGGCATTGAGCCCACTCCTCTAGGGGCTTTTATTGGGTTGTAATACATAGGAATACAGGGCGGCCAGGATGAAACAGTAGATAACACTTCAAAGAAATATGAGGCCTTAGTATGAGTCAGAGTCTGGCAGGAACAGAGTTTTAGGGTTTCCTCATCGAACCCTTAACATATGAATGAATGCACTCTTAGCAGAGCAGATTTATCAGGAAGTCTTTGTGATGCCAGATTTTTCCCCAGGACACACTCTAGCGAGGCAAGGAGCTGCAACTTTCCCAAACAGGTATTCAAGCTTAAGGGGATTAGAGCCAGGAAGCACTTCTCCCAGAGAACATGGGGACTTGGGCTATGTCAAAGCCGGGGGGCAAGAGTCCATTGCTCCCTCTTTGTTGCAGCCCCCCTGAGTCCTTCCATAATGGCCTCCCAAGTGATTGAGTCTGGCTTAGGTTGCCCCTCCTCTGCAAGGGGTCTTACCCATCATTGACTTCCCACCAAGCTTTGGGGGCAGGGAGAGGAAACTGAGGCAGTGTTTGCTACCAGAGACAAGCTTTGTCTCCTGTGGCTCGCATTCCAAAGGTCGTCCCTCGCTGTTAGCCACAAGGGGTAGAGACACAATTCCTAGAACCAGGCAGGGTGGTCTACAACATCCTCTGACATGAAAGGACAGTTTCTGGAGGATTTTATGCCTCTGCAATTTAAAGACAGTGTACAGGAAACATACTCATGAAAGGAATCCACTTGATTTTGTAAAAAATGGCACTGGTTGTTTTCTTTTATTTAACCAAGTTTTGAAGGCTTCATTGTAGAGTAACAGAATTAGTAAAGAGGCAAATACTTGGAGATTTAATAAAGAAATCTCCAGGGACAGTATCTGATCACATGACATAGAAAAATATCCACACCTGGTAAATGGCTGATATTGGTAAAAGAAATACTGCACACAATGACAACTGTGACAGCATTGGACAACTTGACACCATGAGGATTGGGTTTGAACCAATTATAAATTTCAAGTGAGGCTTGATTCACAGAGCAACCACCATCAGAGACTGCTGGTGGGAATGTTGTTGGGTAAGAATTTTTAGTTCATACATGGCTGTACCTATGACACACATGAAAATATTACAGGTGCATATATTTCTACCTACAGTCTCATTTCTGTGTAAGTCTCTTCAGCCAAGCAGAAGCATGCATGAAGAGCTCAAATGATTTTCCAGATTCACAGTTTGAATCTAAAGGCCCATTATCTCAAAGTGTGCCTGTATTTGGATTCATAGTTTTCAGGGGAATAATATTAAATGGGTTAATTTGGGGGGGGGTGTCTTAATCTAGTAAAAGTGGAGCCTTTGCAAAATGGTCAGGTCCCAGAGAAGCATAGAGGATACACCTGGGAACAAGAAGTTTAAAAACACTCATTTACAAACAAGGAAACGGTCCTCAGGAGAAAACAAGCCAGCCCACACTTGATCTCAAAATTCAAGGTTGCAGAACTGTAAGTTAGAAAGCATGTTGTTCACACCCACCAACACAGTACTACATTTTGACAGCATAAGCAGAGTACTATTCATTATCAGGAGACATTTTAGATATTTTTGTCAGAACTGCTGACATGACAACTCAATGGAATCAAGTCATGTTTTAGTGGCATTGTTAGATTGTGACCCTGTGGAAAATGGTATCCACTGTGAAAATTTATGAAAAGAAGTGAGGCTGCAGATTCTGACTTTGGTGGTCTAGGTTTGTTATGTGACAAGTTGAACAAACCTGTTGGAATAGCTTAATCACATATGCCATTTATTTTATAAATGATGTTATTAGGTGTGATATTGGGTGGTCCGGTGTCTCCACCAGCAGAGCTTTTCTGTGTCACCACAGATGAGAAAAAAAAATGCCCAACATGTTATCTGCTTGGAGAGAAAATGTTACCAGTCCCTAAAAGAAGAAAGGTCCTGAACAACTCTTTCCTCGAATTTTTATTGGGTTCAGCTCATACAGAGACACATAGTATGCATGTAAAGCTCATCAACTAATGCCCCAAAAGCTACAGTCACAAGAAACTGACATCATTTACAGATACTAGTTGGGGAAACACAGAGATTGTCTCAGGTCAGCGTTGGCTTTAGCTCAAGTGTCTTTTTCATAGGAACGGTGCAGAGCAAGTCTCAAAGGAAACAACGTATGTTCATTCTCTAACAAGAATTGCCCCTGGGACACATCCGTAAGTGTGTGTGGCCTAGGTCGCCCCTCCCTTGAGGGATCTTACCTGTCATTTCCTAACTAGCCATGTGCCAGGTCCAAGCAGGGGGAAGTGAGGGAGGCAGGGGCTGTCCCGGGAGGAAATGTTCTGTCTCCTTAATGGCTCACATCCCCAAGGCCTTTCCACTCAGGTCTAGCCATGGGACCTTATTGTCTGCTAATGAAGCTGCACTCCCTGAAACCAGGCAGGATGGCTCCGAATAAGTGGGTAAGTCTCTGAGAAGGTCTGAAAGGACAACAGAGCTGACTGCTATACAAACACCCAAGGAACACAGTTCCACGAAAACTATAGCCAAGATGTTTTAGCTTGTTGAGAAGTCAAGCAACATACCATTTTCTCTAATATTCCCACAAATATATGAGCACCAACTTTGTACATCTTCATTTAGCAGCTGGTGGCAAAGAGAATAGATGCTGACATACTATTGTGAGTGGGACAGATTGTGATCTAGTGTGAGACTCTCGGAGTGTCCCAAGAATTGCATAGACAAGGGTCTGGGATATGGGCCTTATCATCTTAAGATGTGGACTATGGAGACCTTCTGTGCCCACTCTCACCTCTGACAGGTTTTGACTGTTCTTTTGGTGTACCTGCCACCTTCCTAAGGCTAAACAGAATTTGTACCTGTCTAAGAGCTCCTCCATGAATGCCTGTGTGAAGCTTTGTAAAGACGTCTTGTTTTCAGTTGGATAACATTGGGGGGGGGGTTACCTGGGAATCTCTGCAGAATAATTTTCACCACCATAATCTCACCACCATAATTTTTTAAAATTTATTTTTATCAGATACAGAGGAAAAACTACATATACCTGAAACATTAAGAAAAACCAAAGGAGACCTCAGTAGCTCAGGATTGTAAGAATGTAGAGTAGCTGGTTCTCCTCCACTCACTTCTTATTCTGCAAGTCGTGACCAGAGGTACATGATGGGCAGACTCAGCAGGATGCCAATACCTACAAACTGCTTCTGACTAGGAAAGCCAGCCACTATTCCTGACATTTTCCTCACAACACAACACACACAAAAAAATGTCAATGGCTGCAACCCTGCCCGCGTGGGATCACAGTAATGACCTAAGTTACCTGAGAATACTCTCAGAGCTGAATTAGCAAAGTAGTTAGAGGGAAAGCCAGATTCAGTGTTTATAGTGAGGGAAATAGTTATATTATGACCTTTCCCAAAAGACACATTCTGAGAAAATGTGGAGACAGCTGGCAAACATTTTGATCTCTGAACCTTCTTCACTTAAGTAAATTTGATAGGAACCTGTCTCTAGAATGTGAGCAAGTACCAGATTACTTCTGTTTTGTTCTCTCACTGAGGAAGGGAGCTAATTTTTTAAAAGTTGCATTAACTGGGTGCTTTTTTCTAATTAGACTTCTGTGTAAGGTTCTCGGAGCTCTTGACTGCTCACTCATGACCCCTCCATTAATATACAAATACATCAGGCATAGGTATTCCCACAGATTCCTAGGAAGGTAACAAAGGTCACAGGTTTCATAGGGAAGAGCTGAGTACAAACATTTGTTTTCTGATTACATTAGTGCCATTGCATTGCTTTGACCCAGCTGGCTCACTGGGGATGAGGACTGGAATTACTTTCTAGAGACATCGTCACAGGTGTATGACATACAACCAAGAACATTAGGGGCTGATGTTCCATGTGTTTGGTGATAAACCCCAGACATGGAAAAATTACCACAAAAAAGAGAGAGAGAGTGTAAAATGTAGCTGGAAATACTAATTAAACCAGGTCTGAGATTCATCCACATGGTTTTGGAAAAATCATACTACTCAGGACAAATTTTTTGGTACTCACCTTTCTGGGGTTAACATTAAGAAAGCATCTAAATGTAATTATTTTTGCTGTATAACTTTCCACGGACTCCTGTTATACTTGGAATCATACCGTATTTTTACTTCAGCCTATGTGTTGTGCAGCCTCCATAGTGGTTTCCTGTGGATGATGTTTGCCGATGTGAACACTTTGTCACTGCAAATTGCTTTTGAACTAACTTCTCTACAATAAAGCCAAAGTGATGTGAAGTCATATACATGTTCCAAGTAAAAATAATGTTATTCTGGCCAGGTGGCTCAGTTGGTGCAGCACTATCCCATTCACCAAATTGTTGCTGGTTAAGTCCCCAGTCAAGCAACTGCATAAGTTGTGGGTTCAATCCCTGATAAGGGAGGGTATACAAAAAGCAAGTGATCAATGTTTCTCTCTCACATAGATGATATCTTTTTCCCTGTTTCTCTTTCTCTTCCTCTCTTGTGAAAAATGAATAAAATATATCTTTGTGTGAGGATCGTTAAAAAATATTTTATAAAATGTCACTTTTCACTCACTCCTTTAAATATTGTATTTCTCTAGGTTTGTTTTAACCCCTCTCTCTTTTTTTCTAACTCCCTCTCTGTCTTTAACTATCTTTTTTATATATATTTTAGGAGGTTGTAGTAGTATTTGTGTGTGTTGGGTTGTGGAAAAAAGCTATGAAATAGCCCATCATGCGGAAGGCATCACCCAAAGTACAAGTGATTTGGCCTAGAACGTCAATGGTTGACACATGACAAGAGCCTCAACATTGATGCATATGAAGTACTTACTGTGTGTGTTAGTTTTCAGATTCTTTATATGTGGTGTGTGGTTGGAAGCACCGAAGGCTGCTGATGCAGCTCCTCTGTTGGGTCATATGTGTATTCTTTATGACTTACATGCTAAAAAACTCAAGATGCTAAATTTTGTCATGTTACTTCCAGTCAATATTGCATGAGAAAGATAAGAGGTTCATAAGAATAGAAATGTTCAGAGCAGAGCCTGAGGGCCAGTAACCTGAGAGACAAGGGCTGTCCCAGTTGTAAAGCTGCAAAATCATGTAAGGAGGTGTCACCTGAGAAAGGTCAGTCTTCAGCCACAGTAAAAGTCTGTAAACAAAGGTGTCCTTACAAACTCCTGTTCTCAGGTTCTAAGCTATTGAAGGAAAAGGAGCTTAGTGAAAGATAACTATAGGAAGTGAGAGAGCACTGAAAATGAGGAGGAAAACCAGCATAAGTTAAAAAACAGGGAGACTTAATCATACCTGACATCAGTTGGAAAACAGAGAATATAGGCAGGAATGGAGTCAGTCAGAGGGCAAAGAGAGATGGTGGTCTAGATATTTCTGTGAGGCAAGGATTGGTGTGATGCTCACTTCAATGGGAAGACAAGGAGAGGTGGGTGAGAGAGAAGCAGGGATGCTGTCAGTTGAAAATATGGAACAGGTAGCCAGAGTTCTTATCAGTTTATATTTATTTTTGTATATGATGTAAGAATGTGGACAAATTTTATTGAATGCATAATTTTGTTTTCTCAAGACCAGTTTTAGGAAATTCTTCAATGTATATTTTTACCCTCTCTCTCACACATTACTTGTTCATGTAAGAGGGTTTAATTCTGAATTGTCTATAGTCTTCCATTGATTTAGGCATCTGCTTTACGCTAATATATTTTATCTAGATAGTTTAATATAATATTAAAGTATTATTATCCTTTATTATATATTTATCATATACAATTACACATACATAAATTATTTATATATATGATTTGTATTACATATTTATTAAAGTAGCATTATACTTTATTTTTAAAATTTATTTTTAAAATTTATTCAATTATTTTTCTTTTTAAAAAATTTACTTAATTGTTTTTCAGGTACAGTTTTCTGTCTATTACTCCAGTTTTCAAGTACAGTTTTCTATTACTCCCATCCTATCCCACCCCCCGTGCTCCCCCCTCCCATTTCCACCCTTCTCACTTGTTGACCATGTATCCTTTATATATGTTCTTCTAAATCCCTCCCCTATTTCTTCTGAAATTCCCTTTCTTCTGGTCGCTGTCAGCCTGTTCTCTATTTTAGTGCCTTTGGTTATATTTTGCTTACTTGCTTGTTTGCTTCCTGTTAAAGGTGAGATCATATGGTATTTGTCCTTCAACACCTCGCTTATTTCACTCAGCATAATGCTTTCCAGTTCCATCCATGCTGTTGCAAAAGGTAGGAGCACATTCTTCCTTTCTGAGGCATAGGATTCCATTGTGTATATGTACCATAGTTTTTTGATCCACTCATTTACTGATGGGCACCTAGGTTGCTTCCAACTCTTGGCTATTGTAAATTGTGCTGCTATGAACATTGGGGTGCATAGGATCTTTGGGATTGGTGTTTTAGGGTTCTTAGGATACAATCCCAGTAGTGGAACTGCTGGGTCAAAAGGCAGGTCCAATTTTAGTTTTTTGAGAAAATTCCATACTGTTTTCCATAATGGTTGTACCAGTCTGCAATCCCACCAACAGTGGACCAGAGTCCCCTTTTCCCCACACCCTCTCCAACATTTGTTGTTTATTGCTTTGTTTATGATAGCCATTCTGACCGGTGTAAAGTGCTATCTCATTGTGGTTTTAATTTACATCTCTCTGATAGCGAGCGATATTGAGCATCTCTTCATGTGTCTCTGGATGCTCTGTATGTCCTCCTTGGAGAAGTGTCTGTTCAAGTCCTTTCCCCATTTTTTAATTGGGTTAGTTGTCTTCTTAAAGTGAAGTCCTGTGAGTTCTTTGTATATTTTGGAGATTAAACCTTTGTCTGAGGTACCATTGGCAAATACGTTTTCCCATACAGTTTGTTGTCTATTTATTTTAATGCTGTTATCTTTAGCTGTGCAGAAGCTTTTAATTTTGATGAGATCCCATTTGTTTATTCTCTCCTTTATATTTCTTGCTCTAGGAGACATATCAGTAAAAATGTTGCTGCATGAAATATCTGATATTTTCCTGCCAATATTCTCCTCTAGGACTTTAATGGTGTCAAGGCTTATATTTAAGGCTTTTATCCACCTTGAATATATTTTAGTGTATGGTGTAATTTGATGCTCGAGTTTCATTTTTTTGCATGTAGCTGTCCAGTTCTCCCAACACCATTTGTTGAAGAGGCTATCTTTACCCCATTTTATGTTACTGCCCACTTTGTCAGATATTAATTGACTATAGAGAGTTGGGTTTATTTCTGGGTTCTCTGTTTTGTTCCATTGGTCTATGTGCCTGTTCTTTATGCCAGTACCAGGCTGTTTTGATTACAGTGGCCTTGTAATACAGTTTGATATCAGGTATTGTGATCCCTCCTACTTTGCCCTTCTTACTCAAAATTTCAGCTGCTACTCAGGGTCATTTATGGTTCCATATAAAATTTTGAAGTGTTTGTTCTATGTCTGTGAAATATGCCATTGGTACTTTAATGGTATTGCATTGAATCTGTAAATTGCTTTGGGTAGTATGGACATTTTGATGATATTAATTCTTTCAATCCATGGACACACTATATGTTTCCATTTGTTTGTCTTCCTTGATTTCTTTCTTCAGAAAGAAAGTGTAGTTTTCTGAGTACAGGTCTTTTACCTCCTTGGTTAGGCTTATTCCCAGGTATTTTATTTTTGTTTTTGCTATATCAAATGGGGTATTTTTTATTTCTGCTTCTCTTGATTCATTGTTAGTATACAAAAATGCCTTTGACTTCTGGATATCAACTTTGTAACCTGCTGTTTTGCCAAATTCTTTTATTAGTTCGAGCAGTTTTTTGGTAGAGTCTATAGGATTTTCCATGTACACTATCATGTCATCTGCAAACAATGACAGTTGTGTTTCCTCCTTTCCAATTTGAATGCCTTTTATTTCCTTTTCTTGCCTGATTGCTGAGGCTAAAACTTCCAATACTATATTAAACAGAAGTGGTCAAAGTGGACAACCTTGTCTTGTTCCTGATCTTAGTGGAAAAGCTTTTAGTTTTTGCCCATTGAGTATGATGTTGGTTGTAGGTCTTTCATATATGGCCTTTATTATATTGCGGAATGCTCCCCCTATTCCCACTTTGCTGAGTACCTTTATCATAAATAGGTGTTGTATCTTATCAAAAGCTTTTTCCGCATCTATTGATATGACCATGTGGTTTTTGTCCTTGCTTTTGTTTATGTGTTGTATTACATTTACTGATTTGTGGATATTGAACCATCCTTGCATCCCTTGGATGAATCCCACTTGGTCGTGGTGTATGATCTTTTTGATGAATTGTTGGATGCGATTTGCCAATATTTTGTTGAGGATTTTAGCATCTATGTTCATCACCAATATTTGCCTAAAGTTTTCTTTCTTTGTTGTGCCTCTATCTGGTTTTGGAATTAGGATGATGCTGGCTTCATAAAAAGAGTTTGGGAGTTTCCCATCATTTTGGATTTTTTGGAATAGTCTGTGAAGAATAGGTGTTAGCTCTTCCTTGAATGCTTTGTAGAATTCTCCTGAGACACCATCTGGTCCAGGGCTTTTGTGTGATGGGAGTTTTTTGATTACTGCTTCGATTTCATCTGCTGTTATTGGTCTGTTCAGGCTTTCTACTTCTTGTTCATTTAGTGTTGGAAGATTATATATTTCAAGAAATTTGTCCTTTTCACCTAGGTTTTCAAATTTCTTGGCATACAGTTTCTGCATAGTAATGTCTTACAATCCCTTCTGTTTCTGTGATATCAGTTGTAATCTCTCCTCTTTCATTTCGGATTCTGTTTATTTGGGTCCTCTCTCTTCTTTTCTTATTGAGCCTACTTAAAGGCTTGTCTATTTTGTTTATCTTTTCAAAAAACCAACTCTTGGATTCATTGATCCTTAGAATTGTGCTTTCAGTCTCTATGTCACTTAAGTCTGCTCTGATCTTGATTATTTCCTTCCTTCTACTTGCTCTGGGCTCTCTTTGTTGTTGTTCCTCAAGTTCTTGGAGGTGTCAGGTTAGGTTGTTTGTTTGAAATGTTTCTATCTTCTTTAGATAAGCCTGTATTGCTATGAACTTCCCTCTCAGGGCTGCCTTGGCTGTGTCCCGTATGTTTTGGGTTCCTGTGAGTTCATTTTCATTTGTTTCCAGAAACTTTTTGATTTCTTTTCTAATTTCAGTCTTGACCTATTCATTGTTTAGTAGCATACCATTAAGTCTCTATTATTTTGGGTGTTTTGGGTTTTTTCTTTGGGGATGGTTTCTAATTTGAGTCCCTTGTGGTCAGAGAAAATGCTTGGTATGATTTCAATTTTCTTTAATTTGTTGAGGCTTGTTTTGTGTCCTATCATGTGGTCTATCTTTGAAAATGTTCCATGTGCATTTGAAAAGAATGTGTATTTAGCTTCTTTGGGATGAAGCGCTCTATGTATATCAGTCAAGGCCATTTCATCTAGGGTGTTGTTTAATGCTACAATATCTTTGTTGATGTTTTGTTTGGAAAACTTGTCCATTTTTGACAGTGGGGTGTTAAAATCCCCTACTATAATTGTGTTGCTGTCAATATCTTTCTTGAAGTCCTCTAGGATTTTTCTTATATATTTGGGTTGTCCTATGTTGTGTGCATACATATTTGCGATCTTAATGTCTTCTCTGTGGATTCCTCCCTGGAGTATTATGAAGTGACCTTCTGGGTCTCTCTTTATGGCCCTTTTTTTGAAGTCTATTTTGTCTGATATGAGAATTGCTACCCCGGCTTTTTTTCTTGACCATTTGCTGGAAAAAATTGTTTCTAGCCCTTCACTCTTAGTCTTTGATGGTCTTTTGTCCTGAGGTGGGTCTCCTGTTGGCAGCATATGTGTGGGTCATGCTTTCTTATCCATTCAGCTATTCTATGTCTTTTCATTGGAGCATTTCACCCATTTACATTTAAGGTTATTATTGATAGGTACTTTTCATTGGCATTTTTGTACCAGAGTTCCTCTCTGTCACTCTCTTTTCCTTCCTTTCCTTAAAGCAGTCCTTTTAGTATTTCTTATAGGGCTGGTTTGGTGGAGGCATATTCTTTTAGACTTCTTTTGTCTTGGAAGCTCTTTATTTGGCCTTCTATCTTGATTGAGAGCTTTGCTGTGTAAAGTATCCTTGGTTGTAGGCCTCTGGTTCTCATTACTTGAAATATTTCTTGCCATTCTCTTCTTGCTTGGAGTGTTTCCATTGAGAAGTCAGTAGCTAACCTTATTGGGGCTTTCTTGTATGTTACTTCCTTTTTCTCCCTTGCTGCCTTTAAGATTCTGTCTTTGTCTTGGAATTTTGCCATTTTAATGATGATGTGTCTTGAAGTGGGCCTCTTTGGGTTCCTCTTGAATGGGACTCTCTGTGATTCCTGGATTCGTGTAACTTTTTCTCTCATCAAATTAGGAAAATTTTCCATCATTACATTTTCAAATAGGTTTTCTATCCCTTGTTCTTCTTCTTCTCCTTCTGGTATTCCTAGTATTCGAATATTATTACGTTTGATATTGTCTTGCGTTTCTCTTTATCCCTCTTCATTCTTTTTGAGCCTCTTTTCTCTTTCTTGCTCTTTCTGGGAGGTTCTTTCTACTGTGTCCTCCAACTCGCTGATCCGATTTTCTGCCTCATCGATCCTGCTTTTCATTCCTTCTACTGTGTTCTTCAGTTCCGAAATTGTATTCTTCATTTCCTATTTGCCTTTGCTGATAGTTTCTATTTCTTTATTCACATTGATATAGTTTGCAGAGAGCTCATTGTAGCTCCCCTCTAGTTTCTGGTAGCTCATTGTGAGCTCTTTGTATTTCCTGATAACTAGTGATTTGAATTCAATATCTGATACTGACTTGCCTCTCTTTCATCTAACATTATTTCTGAGACTTCCATCTTTTCTTTCATTTGGGCATTGTTTCTTTGTCTTCCCATTGCTTATGAGACTCTTCTTGTTAGCCTCAGCTTCTTAAATTGATCTATTCTGACTCCCTGGGTTTATGGTGTGTACTTCTGTGGTAGAATACCTGTGAAATTCTGTGGTGCAGTCTCCTGCAGGTATCTTGATGTTCTCCGCTTCCACTTACTCCTTTCTTTGTGTGTGTGTGATCCGTTGGAGGGGGAGGCAAAATGGTTTATGACAGCAGGAGAGTACTTTTTGATATTTACAGTCACAGGTGATAGAGAAGAGATAGAAGATCCTTAGGCTATATATAGTGTTAAGGCTAATCTTCAACCCAATTTGCCACTTTTAAGAAAGGATAGACCAAAGATAATTCTCTTGTTGGGGAGGGAAGTCTTGTGAGTTGCATCTAGAAAGCAGTGAGATTGCGTGTGGTCAGATTTTGAGGTAAGGCGAGAGTAAAGAATATTAAATAGACGTAGCGTGTGAGCAAGTAGTGTTAATCACTACAGTAATAGAGTTCAGGAACCTGTAAAGTGGGCTAAGACCTGAGAGATGTGTTGTGAAGTATTTACATTGGTATAGAAAGCAACAAACCAACACACAAACACACAAAAAAGGGCAGGAGAATTGAGGAAAAAGCAATAAGTTTGGGATGAAAGGAAGAAGGACTAAAACAAGGATAACGAAAGGAGAGGAACAAAGTACTGAAAGATAGAGCAACAACAAAATTAAAAAAAATATATGATTACTGAAAAAAAGTTTTAAAAATTTTTTAAAAACTAAAAAAAAAGTTTAAAATAACCCCTCTCGTTGGTTTTAAACGGTCCAATACGTTTTTTCTGGTTTTTGCAGGACTTCTCTGTGGGCTGGGTTGCAGTTCCAGTTGCACTCCTGTGGGCCATCCAGGCTACCAGACTGGGGTGCGGGTGCCCGCCCACCCGACAGGCTGCCTGGGTCCCACGGGATCTGGTACTGGTCCTTCCCAGTCCTCTGGCTGGGTGAGAAGCAAGTCAAGCTGCCTTCACAGGAGAACACCTCAGTCCACTTTCCAGTAAAAACTTCTCCAGAAAGCGTGCCTCTCAGCCCAGCCCAATCCCCAATCTGACTGATTAGGACATTGCTCCTCTCAAATTTCCTGGGCTGGTGGGCTGGTGGGCTGGCGACCACAGAGATCGCAACAGAACATGGCCCCTGTCCTTGCCACCCTCCCTGCACACCTAGGCAGACAGGTCTCTATCACCCAGCCACGCCTAGATGGGTAGGGAGGGAGCCAGCTCTTCCAAGGACACCACAGCTGGTCCAATTCTCCACTGGGTGCTGGGCTCCCTATGAGTCCTCTGTGGCACTGGTCCCAGACAAAACCTCTACACCCCTAACTCAGCGGCAACGTTGGCTCCGAGTTGTTAGTGGCTGGCCGAAGATAGCTGGCCCTGCTGCTGCCGCTTTTGTCTTTACTCACAGGTGCTGGGCTCCCTATGCGTCCTCTGTGGCAGATGCCCAAACATTGGCCGTAGACAGAATCCTCTGGGCCCTGGAAGCTATGGCAGCAGCAGCTCCAAGGTCTTTACGCACCGGCCAATGGCTGCCATCCCACTGCTGCCACTGCCTTTGACTCTACTCAGGGTTCCCGGGCTCCCGATGATTTCTCCATGGCAGATGACCCTGTCACTGGGCACAGACAGAAGGAAGCTTCTGGGCTCTGACTGCTGTGGCAGCCATGGCTCCAAGGTCTTTACACACCGGCCAATGGCTGCTGCCAGCCTGGCTGCCTCCATCCTTACTCGCCTCCCTGAGACCCCAATGACCTGTAGCTGTTTAGTTAGTCACTATCTCTGGTCTCTTATTTTCATAAATGCTGGGGAATTGTTGGTTGGGGAATTGATTGTGCTGTTCTTCAGTAGATCTGCCAGGATTTTCTCCCAGGGGTACGAGAACTGGAGTCGCTCCATCCTACTCCACCACCATTTTTTCCTGTTCCCAACAAAGGTTTAATGCTTTATTGGGTTAGTTGTCTTCTTAGAGTGAAGTCGTGTGAGCTCTTTGTATATTTTGGATATTATTTAATCTCCAAAACATATACATTGGAGATTATTTAATCTCCAAAATATACAAAGAGCTCACACGACTTCACTCTAAGAAGACAACTAACCCAATAAAAATAGGGAAAGGACTTGAACAGACACTACTCGAAGAAGGTCATACAGAGGATCCAGAGACACATGAAGAGATGCTCAATATCACTTGCTGTCAGAGAGATGCAAATTAAAACCACAATGAGATACCACTTTACACCGGTGAGAATGGCTATCATAAACTAAGCAATAAACAAGAAATGTTGGAGAGGGTGTGGGGAAAAGGGGACTCTGGTCCACTGTTGGTGGGATTGCAGACTGGTGCAACCATTATGGAAAACAGTATGGAATTTTCTCAGAAAACTAAAATTGGACTTGCCGTTTGACCCAGCAATTCTGCTGCTAGGATTGTATCCTAAGAACCCTAAAACACCAATTCTAAAGAACATATGCACCCCAATGTTCATAGGAGCACAATTTACAATAGCCAAGAGTTGGAAGCAACCTAGGTTCCCGTCAGTAAATGAATGGATCAGAAAATTATGGTATATATACACAATGGAATTTTATGCTGCAGAAAGGAAGAATGTGCTCCTCCCTTTTGCAACAGCATGGATGGAACTGGAAAGCATTATGCTGAGTGAAGTAAGCCAGGTGTTGAAGGACAAATACCATATGATCTCACCTTTAACAGGAATCTAAACAACAAAATAAAGAAGCAACCAAAATATAAGCAAAGACACTGAAATAGCAGGCTGACAGTGTCGAGAGGGAAGAGGGGAGGGAATTTCAGGGGAAATAGGGGAGGGATTTAGATTAGCATATATAAAGGATACATGGACAACAACTGAGAAGGGTGGAAATGGGAGGGAGGGGGGAACACGGGGGGTGGGATGGGATGGGAGTAATAGACAGAAAACTGTACTTGAAAAATAATTAAATAAAAACATTGGAAAAATAAATAAATAAAATAAAATTTAATTCTTTTTTAAGTACAGTTGTTGAAAGGCTTTTGAAGATACTGTTCGGTCATGAAATGAGGGAATGGATTCTTAAACTGTGGCATATTTTAAGTGAATCATCTTATGCAATAGATTTTCCACCAAAGTATTATATTCTCTACACCAGTTCAGGGAAGCTAAGATTCGCAACCTGTAGTACCTGACTTGACAACCACCGTTTTGTGCATGTCGAAATGATTGGGATGTTGACGGTGTACTTTTGGTGAAAAAGTGCATTTCTCTTGATATAGCAGTAGTGAATGCTTTGAATTCTTTCAAATCACTGGAAAATGAACATGATTTGTAAGAAGTGTGTTTTAAGCCAAGTGTGTCTGCATCTTTGATAATGCTCTGTCAATGTACTCCTCTAAGAAAGAGTTGAAATGCAGGGTGTCTGTCGTAATGAATGATTTTTCTACTGTTCCCATGGAGGTATTTTTTTTTGAAATTCTCTATGTTGAGAGGTTGTTATTGAAAGAGCTCCTGAATCAGCTTTTTGTCAGCCAATGAGTGAACTCTCAGACACAAATATATCCTCTATGAAACACAGTCAGCAACTATTCCACAGCTTTGTTAAAAGTGTTCTTATAGGAGGAAAGTCTAGCCTAACTAAGAAACATATACAGTTGGTACTGTGTAACCTTCAACAAAATTGCGAGTGTCTAATTGAGCATGAAACTAAAGCAACAATCTTGAGACCTTTACACATCACACTCTGATAATACAGTAGTGAGGAACTTTAACTTTTCTAAGTTACCAGGAAATGGAAACATTTCATCTTAAATGGGACTTTCAACAAAACATATCTACTCTGTTTAGCAGCTTATGAGTGGACTCATTCAGTAGAGGATAATTATGTGTGATATCTCTGTGTATACGCAATGTTTTCAGCACTGTGTTGAAGTATCTTTCAGAAATATGTGTTTTGCGGTAAGACTGATAGCGAAAGGCTTTTTCTATTTAATTCATGTTCAAGTACTGTTTTTGAAAGGCTTTTAAATATACTGTTCTGTTGTGAAATGAGGGAATGGATTCTTAAACTGTAGCGTATTTTAAGTGAATCATCTTATGCAATGCACTTTCCACCAAAGTATTTTGTTCTCTACACCAGTTCAGAGAAGCTAAGATTCACAAACTGTGTAGTGTCTGACTTGACAACCACCGTTTTGTGAATGTCCAAGTGACTGGGATGCTAACAGTGTACTTTTGGTGACCAAGTGCATTTCTCTTGATATAGCAGTAATGAATGCTTTCAATTCTTTCAAATCACAGGAAAATGAACATGCTTTGTAAGAAGTGTGTTTTAAGCCAACTCTGTCTGCAGCATTTATAATGTTCTGTCAAAGTACTCCTCTAAGGCAAAGTTGAAATGCGTGATGTTTCTTGTAATACATACTGTTTTAACCCCTCCAGTTGAAGCAAACTTCTGAAATGTCACTTTTGTTATAGGTTGTTAGTGAGATAGCTCCTGAATAACATTTTATGTGAGCCCATGTGTGAACTAAGAGGCAGAAATATATCCTCTATAGAACACAGTCAGCAACTATACCATAGTTTTCCCAAAAGTAGGATTATAGAAAGAATGTGTAGCTTAAATAAGAAATGCAAATACACAGTAATGTGCAAGTTTGAATAGAATTGGAAGTCTAAATGAAAATAAAACTAAAGTCTATATCTTCAGACCTGTACAGTGGAACACTCTGAGAATCCAGTGGACAGGATTTTAAACTTTTCGAAGTAACCAAAGAATGGAAATATTTCGTATGAAAAAGGGATTTCAACCAAAGATATCTACTCTGTCTAGCAGGTTATGAGTGGACTCACTTTAGAAGAAGTAGATATGTGTGATGTCTGTGAGTACATGTACTGTTTTCATAACTCTGTTGAAGTAAGTATCTTTCAGAAATAGGTGTTTTGCGGTAGGATTGATAGCGAAAGGCTTTTGAACATACTGTCCTGTTATCAAACGAGTGAATAGATTCAGAAACTGTAGCATATTTTAAGTGAATAAATTTATGCAACACATTTTCTCCCATAGTATTTTCTTCTGTACAAAAGAACAGAGAAGCTTAGATTCTGGACTTAAGTACCTGCATAAAAAAGTGTTTCGTCATTGTCCGAATGAATATGATGCTAACTGTCCACTATTTTTCACCAAGTACATTTCTCTCTCATATAACAGTAATGAATTCTTTCAAATCACTTGGAAGTGAACATGCTTGGTAAAAAGTGTTTTTTAAGCCAACTGTTTCTGCAGCGTTGATAACGCTGTCAATGTACTCCTCTAAGAAAGAGTTGAAGTGCGGTGTGTCTGTTGTAATCGATACTTTTTCTACTGCTCCTGTGGAGGTATTTTTTTTTTAAATTCACTATGTTGGGAGGTTGTTATCGAAAGAGCTTCTGAAATACCTTTTTGTAAGTCAGTGAGTGAACTCTCAGGGACAAATATATCCTCTGTGAAACACAGTCAGCAAGTATTCCACAGTTTTGTTAAAAGTGTTTTTAAGGGAGGGAAGTCAAGCCTAAGAAATGCATATAGATGGTACTGTCTAACCTTCAACAAAATTGCAATTGTCTAATTGAAAACAAAACTAAAGCAACAATCCTGAGACCTTTACAGCATCACACTCTGATAATATAGTAGTGAGGAATTCTAACTTTTCTAAGTTGCCAATGAATGGGAAACTTTTGTACGAAAAAGGGTTTTCAACAAAAGATATCCACACTCCTTAGCAGTTTATGATTGAACTCATTTACTAGAAGATAATATGTGGGATGTCTCTGTGTGTGTGTATTGTTTTCAGCACTCCGTTGAAGTGTCTTTCAGAAATATGTGTGTCATGATTAGATTGATAGCAGAAGGCTTTTGAATATACTGTTCTGTCATGGAATGAGGGAATGGATTCATAAACTGTAGCGTTTTTAAGTGAATAATCTTAAGCAAAATACTTTCCAACAAAGTATTGTGTTCTCTACACCACTTCAGAGAAGCTAAGATTCACCAATTGTGTAGTACCTGACTTGAAAACCTCCGTTTTTTCGATGTCCAAATGATTATTCACTTTTGGTGACCAAGTGCATTTCTCTTGATATAGCAGTAATGAATACTCCTGAATTCTTTCAAATCACTGGAAAATGAACATACTTTGTAAGACATGTGTTTTAAGCCAACTTTGTCTGCTGCGTTTATAACGTTCTGTCAAAGGACTCCTCTAAGGCAAAGTTGAAATGCTTGGTGTTTTTTGTAATACATGATGTTTTAACCCCTCCTGTTGAAGTATTTTAATGAAGTGTCACTCTTGTTATAGGTTGTTAGTAAAAGAGCTCCTGAATCAACTTTTTGTGAGGCAATGAGTGAACTCTCAGGCACAAATATATCCTCTATAAAACACAGTCACCAACTATCCCATTAGTTTCCCAAAAGTAGTATTGTAAAAAGAATTGTGTATCCTAAATATAAAATGCAAATACACGGTAACATGTGGTTTGAACAGAATTGCAAGTCTATGTTAATATGAAACTAAAGTAAATATCTTCAGACTTGTACACCTTCGCACTCTGAGAGTACAGTGGAGAGAACTTTGTACTTTTTTTTTTAATTTGACTCTTGTCCAAGTACAGTTTTCCTGCTTATATTCCCAGCCCTGCCACCCCAGTGCTCCCCACCTCCCTCCCATCTCCGCCCCCAACATTAGTTATTGTCCATGTGTCCTTTATACATGTTCATGTGAGTCCTTCCCCTTTTTCAATGTGATTCTCTCCCCTCTCCCCTCTGGACCCAGTCAGCACGTTCTGTATTTCAGTGTCTTTGGTTACATTTTGCTTGCTTGTTTGTTTTGTTGCTTAGATTCCTGTTAAAGGTGATATCATATGGTATCTGTACTTGCTATTTGAAGATTTGTTATTTTTGTTCTTGCTATATCGAATGGGATTTTTTTCTTGATTTCTGCTTCTGCTGTTTCACTATTGGTATACAAAAATGCCTTTGATTTCTGGATATTGACTTTGTATCCCGCTGTTTTGCCAAATTCATCTATTAGTTCGAGTAGATTTTTGGTAGAGGCTATAGGATTTTCCATGTACACTATCATGTGGTCTGCAAACAATGCCAGTTTTGTTTCCTCATTTCCAATTTTTTTTAAATATAATTTTTATTTAATTCTTGTTCACGTACAGGTTTCT